>NC_138309.1:13802500-14092500 GCF_965601325.2 Salmo salar
AGTGTGGGAAGTATGTTGTTCTGCCTTAGCCTGGGAACAAACCAGTTTGGATTGAATACCACCCATGAGTACTGCTACCCTGTACTCTAATCTACAGTACAGTAACCTGGTGTAACATGCACTTCCTAATAACTTTTGTTCTCTCACACTGAAGTTGATGCAAATGAAAAATTTACTCATTGCCAAAATTCACTCATTGCCCCAATCCAGAATATGCCCTTAACCTTCTCGCCACTCTCTGGTACCATTGAAAAGCTATCACCTTACAACGGTCAGTTAGATAAGCAACCATGTATCTATTTTTCTTTCAAATGAAAGCAAATTTTCAGTTCAGTCCTGAAATCCTATAAGAAATCCCCAAATAACCAAAAATCTAATCCAGATGCGAGACATGAAATATGGATTGGTTTTACCAGTTCAGTTGTCAGTCTGTAATATAACCCAAAGGAGAAATAGTCCACAGAGAAAACCCCAAAATATAAGTAGGCCTAAGAAATAACCTTCCAGACTTTGGTTCTTGGAAGTCAATAGTTCACAAAAGAGAACTTCTTCTGCTAAAAAATAAAATACAAGTATTTGAGTAAGTTTACACTTGTATGATGTGACAACTTTTAAACTATAAATACTTTCTTGTCACCAGACATGCAGTCACACACGGGCATTTCCATGTAAAAAGCCCCATGAGCAATAACATGTGAAGTTTATTGGAGCACATCAGATTTGGTGTCAAATGAAAGCTAAGAGCTTTGTTAAATGAAGACATAAATGTATAATATTTGACGTTTGACACCAAATTTGATATGCCAGTTGTGACTTAAATCGGCATATCTTTAAAATATTTTCTAATTTTGCTTCCTCATGAAGGCAGGATAATGAAAGTTCACAGACATAACAAGTAAAGGTAGACCTACCAATTAGTAATAGTGTTTTTACTGATAACAATTTGGTTTATAGTTACCAAATCGATAAAAGAATTTCCAAAAATCTGTAACAGAATGACTGCAACTGAATTGGCTACAAAGGGATTTCATAGTAGTCACAAACCACACTTGGTTTACTTGCTACTGTCCTCCCTTCCAGTGGAATATGGGTATGTTCAGCTGATAATGGTTTTCTTTCTCTTTCTGTCGCGTGAGTGTGAAAACAATCTGGACAACCTTTCCCTCTCTCTCTACTTGTCTTTTTTCTCTCTACAATTAATGTCACCTCTTCCTGCTATTACTGACATCTACCCATAAGCCCCATCTACAGTATTTCCATTTACTGTACCCAGCCCTCTGACCGACTGAGCACCGACCGACACCGGACATCCATGGATGTTGTTAAGTAGTTGAAATTCGTTCTGTCCAAATCAAAAAAAATTCATAGACCTCTGTTTCACAAGTTTGGACAGCACATTAGAGTACTGAACTATACTGTACTTTACTTGACTGTACACTACTGTGCTGTACTGTGAAGTCCAAACTTCTGAAACATAGACATCTATGATTGGTACAGATTTGGTCCGGACCAACCAAATTTGGTCTTGTTTGGGGGCGGAGCTCATTAGAATAATAGAGGAAACATGTAAAGGAGGATATCAAATGTTTCTACCTTTGTGAAGATATTTACAATACATCACCATGAAGAGAATGACATTCATGATTATGCATTTCTGTTTAGAACAGATCAAGGATCCATGTGCACATCTTAATAATTGTTGGCATATACAGTGCATTCGGAAAGTATTCAGACCCCCTGACTTTTTCCACATTTTGTTACATTACAGCCTTATTCTAAAATCGATTTTAAAAAAAATCCTCATCAACCTACACACAATACCCCATAATGAAAAGGTGAAAACAGGTTTGGAGACATTTTAGCAAATTTATAAAAATAAAAAACAGAAATAACTTATTTACATAAGTATCCAGACCCTTTACTATGAGACTCAAAATTGAGCTCAGGTGCATCCTGTTTCCATTGATCATCCTTGAGATGTTTCTACTACTTTATTGGAGTCCACCTGTAATAAATTCAATTGATTGGACATGATTTGGAAAGGCACACACATGTTTATATAAGGTCCCACAGTTGACTGCACGTCAGAGCAAAAACCAAGCCATGAGGTTGAAGGATTTGTCCGTAGAGCTCTGAGACAGGATTCTGTCGAGGGACAGATCTGCGGAAGAGTACCAAAAAATTTACATAGCATTGAAGGTCCCCAAGAAGACAGTGACCTCCATCATTCTTAAATTGAAGATATTTGGAACCAACAAGACTCTTCCTAGAGCTGGCCGCCCAAGCCAAACTAAGCAATTGGGGGAGAAGGGCCTTGGTCAGGGAGGTGACCAAGAACCCAATAATCACTCTGACAGAGCTACAGAGGTCCTCTGTGGAAGTGGGAGAACCTTCCAGAAGGACAACCATCTCTGTAAAAGGCAGATGACAGCCCACTTGGAATTTGCCAAAAGGCACCTAAAGGACTCTCAGACAATGAGAAACAAGATTATTTGGTCTGATGAAACCAAGATTGAACTCTTTGGCCTGAATGCCAAGCATCACGTCTGGAGGAAACCTTCTTATAGTGAAGCATGGTGGTGGCAGCATCATGCTGTGGGGATGTTTTTCAGCGGCAAGGACTGGGAAACAAGTCAGAGAGATCCTCATGAAAACCTGTTCCGGAGCGCTCAGGACCTCAGACTGGGGTGAAGGTTCACCTTCCAACAGGACAATAACCCTAAGCACACTGAATGTCCTTGAGCCCGAACTTGAATCTGATCAATCGTCTCTGGTGAGACCTGAAAATAGCTGTGCAGCGACGCTCCCCATCCAACCTGGCAGAGCTTGAGAGGATCTGCAGAGAAGAATGGGAGAAACTCCCCAAATAAAGGTGTTCCAAGCTTGTAGCGTCATATCCAAGAAGACTCGAGGCTGTAATTGCTGCCAAAGGTGCTTCAACAAAGTGTAGGGTAAAGGGTCTGAATACTTATGTAATGTTATATTTCAGTTTTCTATTTTTAAAACATTTGCAGCATTTCGAAAGAACAGTGAGCTTTGTCATTTTAGGGTATTGTGTGTATATTGATGAGAGAAAAAAAACGATTTAATCAATTTTAGAATAAGTCTGTAACGTAACAAAATTTGAAAACGATCAAGGGGTCTGAATACTTTTCAAATGCAATGTAGATTGTCTGGACCAATATATACATTTGAAAACATAATCTAAATAATTCCACACACTCTCTCTCACGCATACACACACCTCGAGTATATGCACTAAAATCAAATTCAATCATTTCACTGGCTTTTCAAATCTTAATAATTGTCTGGGCCAATATATGCTGAAAAAAATATAAACACAACATGCAATAATTTAAAAGATGTTACTGTGTTACAGTTCATATGAGGAAATCAGTCAATTTAAATAAATTGAATAGGCCCTAATCTTCTAATTTCCCGACAAGGAATAAAGATATGCAACTGTTGGTCACAGATACCTTTAAAAAATGGGCCTCACAAAGGGCCTCAGGATCTCGTCAGGATATTTTTGAGCATTCAAATTGCCATCGATAAAATGCAATTGTCTTCCTTGTCTGTAGCTTATGCCTGCCCATACCATAACCCCACCACCACCACTCTGGATGCCTACATGGCCCTCCCCAGCCCTCCCTTCTGCAAATCAGATCACGACTCCATTTTGCTCCTCGCTTCCTATAGGCAAAAACTCAAACAGGAAGTACTCATGCTAAGGTCTATTCAACCCTGTTCTGACCAATCGGAATCCATACTTCAAGATTGTTTTGATCACGTGGACTGAGATATGTTCCGGGTAGCCGCAGACAATAACATCGGCGTATACACGGACCCGGTGACTGAGTTCATCAGGAAGTGTATAGGGGATGTTGTTCCCACTGTGACTATTAAAACCTACCCAAACCAGAAACCGTGGATAGATGGCAGCATTCGCTCTAACTTCAAAGCGCAAACAACTGCATTTAACCATGGCAAAGTGACTGCGAATATGGTTCAGTACAAACACTGTAGTTATACTCTCCGTAAGGTAATCCAACAGGTAAAAGTCAGTACATAGACAAAGTGGAGTCGCAATTCAACGGCTCAGACACGAGACGAATGTGGCAAGGTCTACAGACAATCATGGATTACAAATGAAAAACTAGCCACGTTGCGGACACCGACATCTTGCTCCCAGACAACATGAACACCTTCTTCGCCTGCTTTGAGGATAACACAGTGCCATCGACATGGCACGCTCGCAAGGACTGTGGGCTCTTTTTCTCCATGGCCGACGTGAGTAAGACATTTACAAGTGTTAACCCTAGCAAGGCTGCTGGCCCAGACGGCATCCCTAGCCGCGTCCTCAGGTCATATGCAGACCAGCTGGCTTGAGTGTTTACGGACATATTCAATCTCTCCCTATCCCAGTCTGCTGTCCCCACAAGATGTCCACCATTTTTCTTGTACCCAAGAAAGCAAAGGAAACTGAACTAAATGACAATCGCCCCATAGCACTCACTTCTGTCATCATGAAGTGCTTTGAGAGGCTAGTTAACGATCATATCACCTGTACCTTACCTGACAGCCTAGACCCACTTCAATTTGCTTACCGCACCAATAAATCCACAGACGATGCAATCACCATTGCACTGCACACTGGCCTATCCCACCTGGACAAGAGGAATACCTATGTAAGAATGCTGTTCATTGACTGTAACTCAGCCTTCAACAACATAGTACCATCCAAGCTCATCATCAAGCTCGGGACCCTGGGTCTGAATCACGCCCTGTGCAACTGTGTCCTGGACTTCCTGACGGGCCGCCCCCAGGTGGTGAAAGTAGGAAACAACACTTCCATTTCACTGATCCTCAACACAGAGGCCTCACAAGAGTGCGCACTCAGCGCCCTCCTGTACTCCCTGTTCACCAATGACTGCATAGCCACCCACACCCCAAGTTGGAGGTGGCTTATGGTTGAGAAATGATCATTACATTCTCTGGCAACAGCTCTGGTGGACATTCCTGCAGTCAGCATGCCATTTGCACGCTACCTCAAAACTTAAAAAAATGATTTTAAAAAACGAATCCTAACCCAATTTCTTGATATCCAATTGGTAGTTACAGTCTTGTCCCATTGCTGCAAATCCCCTACGGACTAGGGAGAGGCGAAGGTCGAGAGCCATGCGTCCTCCAAAACACGACCCTGACAAACCACACCACTTCTTGACACACTGCTCGCTTAACCCAGAAGCCAGCCGGAGGAAACAACGTTCAAATGGTGACTGAAGTCAGCGTGTATGTGCCCGGCCCGCCATCAGGAATCGCTAGTGCGAATGGACAAGGACATCCCGGCCGGCCAAACCCTCCCCTAACACGGACAATGCTGGGCCAATTGTGCGCCGCCTCATGGTTCTCCCAGTCGCAGCCGTCTGCGACACAGCCTGGGATTGAACCTGGGTCTGTGGTGACGCAAGCACATGTGTGTACACATATTCAATGCACACCCGTGTGTGTATGTCTGTGTGTACACGTGTGCTTGTGAGAGAGGGAGAGAAAGAGGGAGCCTCAATCACAATCTCCATTGATTTACATTTTCTTATGCTGTATAATATACTCTAGGAGTGTGTGTGAGTGTGTGTGAATTTCTTTGGGATGTTGTTTTTATATACACTGAACAAAAATATAAACGCAACACTGAAATAAAATATTGCAGAAATGTTCCAAAAAGCAAGAGCATTTCTCCTTTGCCAAGATAATCCACCTGACAGATGTGGCATATCAAGAAGCTGAATAAACAGCAAGATCATTACACAGGTACACCTTGTGCTGGGGACAATAAAAGACCACTCTAAAATGTGCAGTTTTGTCACACAACATAATGCCATAGATTTCTCAAGTTTTGATGTAGGGGGCCTCCCGAGTGGCGCTGTGGTCTAAGTATGCTTGTGAGAGAGGGAGAGAAAGAGTGATAATTCTGTGGCATGCCTCAATCTCCATTGACTTGCATTGGATTTACTTATGCTGTATAACATATTCTAGGAGTGTGTGTGAGTGTGTGTCGATTTCTTTGGGATATTGTTTTTATATATATTGGTCCAGACCAGGGGTCTCCAACCCTGTTTCTGGGGAGGTACCCTCCTGTAAGTTTTCACTCCAACCCCAGTTGTAACTAACCTGGTTCAGTTTATCAACTAGCTTATTATTACAATCAATCGTGCTAGATTAGGGTTGGAGTAAAAACCTACAGGATGGTAGCTCTCCAGGAACAGGGTTGTAGTGAAAACCTACAGGACGGTATCTGTCCAGGAACAGGGTTGGAGTGAAAACCTACAGGACGGTATCTGTCCAGGAACAGGGTTGGAGTGAAAACCTACAGGACGGTATCTCTCCAGGAACAGGGTTGGAGAGCACTGGTCCAGATAATAATTAAGATTTGAACATGTTTAAGATCTGAGAAATAGAAAAAAAGCTGATAAAATTACTCCATTGAATTTGCTTCTCCAATATATACTCTAGGGGTGTGTGTGAGAGAGAGAGAGCGTGTGTGGATTCATTTAGATATTGATCCGGACAATCTATATACCAACAATTTTTGAGATCTGATCATTCGGACTGAATTCATGAAATTTGTAAAAAATCAGTAACCCCATGTGTCCAAAGACTAAATATAGTACAATATCAAAAACTTACATTGTAGACAAAATGTCTTCAGATTTGTCCATCTGTAATCTCAGAGAACACGTGTACTAAAGAGAATTATAAATTTCCGTTGTGGACATGAATGGGTTAATCCACTTCACTTAGTTAAATAATCAAAATATATTTTTTCAAACTCAAGGTGTCATATAATCTCAATTCCGAGTAGCTATGGTCACATAAAAAACTAAGGGAGATTGTACCGTCATTCGGTTACCAAACTTCACATCTGCACTGTTCTACAAGTAATTGTGTTTTTGTAGCATGTTCAAAATGGTCCCTGTGCATATAGTCAATGTTTTTTGTTTGGCATACTTTTAAAGTGAAAAATGTCAGCATCATTTTGTTACCATGGAATTTCCCATACCTACTTCCTATTTATCTCAAACCAGGAAGTGACTATTGATGTAGCTAGGGAGTGACCGGGGGTGTAGCCCACAGCCTGTGCACAACTCAAGGAACCATGGGACCTTGTGGGTTAGAACCTTTGTTATGTGTTGGATACATTTATGGGTAGATAAAAGTGCAGTAACATAGGTGCAGATTAAAAAAAATAACCCAGGTCTGGATTCAGTCAAAATTACCTCAGATATTTATATTTACACAATCATGCCTGTCTACAAAGATGTGTCTCATTCTGTAAAGTGAGCATGTGTTTTGATGAAAGTGTTTGTAGATCTAGAAGAGTGTGACACCATTGAAATGCAACCTCACATTCTGCAAATAGATTCAACGTGCAGCTACCACTCAGTGACAAGTCACTCATAATCCATTTTAAATAAATGTAATTTTCTGAGTGATTGAATTTGATTCTGCTCCCGTATGACTCCCCCACTGCCACCACCCCACCACCACGGTCATGATGTCATCAGAGCCATCGTAAGAGCCATGTGGATCACTCAGACACACAAACACACACATAAACACACACACGCACATACACACACACACATCATGAGAGGATCACCCAGACGTCTTTAATTGTCATCTGTCTCACACTTGATGAGGAACAGGTCCTAATGAGACCAATCAGAGCCATGTCAGGACGAGCAGGCTAGACAGAGTAATGGAACAACGCTAGTAGCTAGCTTTTGATCCCTCATTACCAACATGAGTCACTTAGACCCCTCACACACTGCTCCCACCTGCTCTCTCACACTGCTTTCTCACACTGCTCTCTCACACTGGTCTCTCACACTGGTCTCTCACACTGGTCCCTCACACTGGTCTCTGCATCCGGACTGATGTGACTATCCATAGTTCTTTGAGAGCTCTCAGTTCAATATTCAATAATTGGTTTGATTTTGAAGTGAGGTGTCTATTCAGTTTGTTTTAATACTATACTCTATCTGCGACCTTTTTGGTATATATTGCTTTGTGTTTGTAAGTGATATACACTGCTCAAAAAAATAAAGGGAACACTTAAACAACACAATGTAACTCCAAGTCAATCACACTTCTGTGAAATCAAACTGTCCACTTAGGAAGCAACACTGATTGACAATAAAATTCACATGCTGTTGTGCAAATGGAATAGACAACAGGTGGAAAATATAGGCAATTAGCCAGACACCCCCAATAAAGGAGTGGTTCGGCAGGTGGTGACCACAGACCATTTCTCAGTTCTTATGCTTCCTGGATGATGTTTTGGTCACTTTTGAATGCTGGCGGTGCTTTCACTCTAGTGGTAGCATGAGACGGAGTCTAAAACCCACACAAGTGGCTCAGGTAGTGCAGCTCATCCAGGATGGCACATCAATGCAAGCTGTGGCAAGAAGGTTTGCTGTGTCTGTCAGCGTAGTGTCCAGAGCATGGAGGCGCTACCAGGAGACAGGCCAGTACATCAGGAGATGTGGAGGAGGCCGTAGGAGGGCAACAACCCAGCAGCAGGACCGCTACCTCCGTTTTTGTGCAAGGAGGAGCAGGAGAAGCACTGCCAGAGCCCTGCAAAATGACCTCCAGCAGGCCACAAATGTGCATGTGTCTGCTCAAACGGTCAGAAACAGACTCCATGAGGGTGGTATGAGGGCCCGAAGTCCACAGGTGGGGGTTGTGCTTACAGCCCAACACCGTGCAGGACGTTTGGCATTTGCCAGAGAACACCAAGATTGGCAAATTTGCCACTGGTGCCCTGTGCTCTTCACAGATGAAGCAGGTTCACACTGAGCACATGTGACAGACGTAACAGAGTCTGGAGACGCCGTGGAGAACGTTCTGCTGCCTGCAACATCCTCCAGCATGACCGGTTTGTCGGTGGGTCAGTCATGGTGTGGGGTGGCATTTCTTTGGGGGGCCGCACAGCCCTCCATGTGCTCGCCAGAGGTAGCCTGACTCCCATTATGTACCGAGATGAGATCCTCAGACCCCTTGTGAGACCATATGCTGGTGCGGTTGGTCCTGGGTTCCTCCTAATGCAAGACAATGCTAGACCTCATGTGGCTGGAGTGTGTCAGCAGTTCCTGCAAGAGGAAGGCATTGATGCTATGGACTGGCCCGCCCGTTCCCCAGACCTGAATCCAATTGAGCACATCTGGGACATCATGTCTCGCTCCATCCACCAACGCCACGTTGCACCACAGACTGTCCAGGAGTTGGCGGATGCTTTAGTCCAGGTCTGGGGGGAGATCCCTCAGGAGACCATCCGCCACCTCATCAGGAGCATGCCCAGGCGTTGTAGCGAGGTCATACAGGCACGTGGAGGCCACACACACTACTGAGCCTCATTTTGACTTGTTTTAAGGACATTACATTAAAGTTGGATCAGCCTGTAGTGTGGTTTTCCACTTTAATTTTGAGTGTGACTCCAAATCCAGACCTCCATGGGTTGATAAATTGGATTTCCATTGATTATTTTTGTGTGATTTTGTTGTCAGCACATTCAACTATGTAAAGAAAAAAGTATTTAATAAGATTAATTCATTCAGATCTAGGATGTGTTATTTTAGTGTTCCCTTTATTTTTTGGAGCAGTATATTATAATTAGCAGCACAATTATTTATAGAGTGTGTTGTTCTTTTTCCAGACTGTGTGAGAGCGAACTGCAACCACTTGCTCAATGGGGCTTTGATTATTTTATCCGGCATGAGACTTTGACCTCGATAAGCTGACTCATTGTCCTCTGCATGGCATCAGACCACGGCCAAACTAATCAGATATGAATTACTTTAAAGTGAACGCATACACATTAACTGTAAAAGGCTCTGCATGGTCAATCCGAAGTCTGCATTGGCCGTGCAGCATTTACGGTGATACGGCCTCCGCAAAAGTCAGGGCATTCATATTTGTATTTTTTATTGAACCTTTATTTAACTAGGGTTCGCACAGCAGTGCAGAGCTGTTGTGAAGGAAGTTGTCAAGGAAGTGAGTTTATGTTTATTCTGGACCTCCCGCCCCACCTACAGTCAACTAATCATGTCAATGCATAGCTATACAGAGCCTTGCGCAATGTGGTACGGAGCTCAATTTGGCCTCTGCGTGCCTCTGGAGGCTCCGCAATTGCGTCACACCATCGATACAGCTCCTCCGACCACATTACCAGATCAAGCATAAATTGTCTCTTAGTCGACCCAAAACTGCTCTAATGCAAAATCAAAATACTCCTTTTGGACATGTGATTGTTACAAACTGTGAATAAACTGTATTACATTCAATTAAAGTCAGTTGGGAATCTGTGTGTAATAGTTTTCTGGCCAGAGTAAAATTATAACACAAGCCTTTATCCTTTTTGTTTATGCATTTTGTGTTTTGCAACAGAAAATGTAGTTAAATGTCAAGCCCCACCAGTAGCCTGTCCACAGTCCATCGTATATTAAACTGCAACAATGGACACTACTATTCTTTAATAAGTTTACACCCCTGAGCCTGAACAATCCATCAAATGCTTATTTCCAGCCACAAACATCATAGTCGATAATAAATAAAATACAAACTTTGACTAATGCATTCCTTTAAGTAATAGATTGGCTAACAGAAAAAGGGTTTTGGAAAAAGGATACCCCTCACAGCTGATATAGCATATGATTCAGTCTGTAAATAATAGACAATGTTATACTTACATGTTAATGAAGATGTATATGGTTCCTCAGTCTTAGTCCTATGTTAGGTTGATTATGGATAGAATCATTTTACTGTAGTTCCATTTGATCAAGTCTGATCAGGCCTTTGGTGAAGGTTGATCTCTAGAGATGGAAGTGTAACAGATGGGTCCAGACCTGCTGGTTTGATGTGACAGGTCTTGACCCTTCGTATGAGATTACCTCAAAATGGTGGCCAGTCGCTGCACCTGTAATGTGACATGAGGAGCCATAAGAGGGAGAGAGGGAGGGAGGGGGAGAGAGAGAGAGACAGAGAAAGAGAAAGAGAGCGATAGGAGAAGGAATTCATTAAAGCTTTTTTGTGTATCTTTGGGGGAGAATAGTCTTGAGTGAGGCGTGTGTGTCTTATTTCAACCAGTGTGAGAGCGAGGGATGCATATTTTGTCATTCTCACATTGTTTTGCTTCGCCCGGACCGCTTTGGTTTCTCATTTCCCTCTTTATATTTCACGACACACAATTAGAGCTGGGGGATAGAGTGATTCAATATTACACCCATCTCACTCCAAGACGGTTTTATTTCTACTGCAGCAAAGTTAAGTACAGAATGTATGTCTTATTTAGCATAGTACCACCAATGGTATTTAATAAATCATCTATACGTTATCTAAATCACCTCATCCTGACCCCTAGCCCCACATTGTAGATACAAGTAAAAAATATTCATAGTTATCTTGTGGGAAAAATGGTTCAAGTACAGTGTGTGAAACTTAACACATTTAGTTTGACTTCTCATTACTCTATATGGTGTTGCATCAGACCAAGTCCAACTCTTTTCGCCCAGTTTTCCTCGCCATGACATTTTGCTGTGAAATTAATGAGACAGGTCTGTAGGAGAGCGCCTAGTGCTGAGAGCAGCAACCTGGCAGAGCCTAGCCTCCAGGGCCATGGCTAGGCTTGATTCATATTTACCCATGTGAATTATTCCGCTCCTGTTTTATTAGATCAAGCTTAAAGTTGTCTGGACACCCGCAGCGTGTTATAGGAGCCATTATGGTTAGAAAATAAAAGATTTTGTGTCAAATGGGGTTGAGCAAAGGATGGGATGGTCTGTGAAACTCGAACTGTTTTTTTGTTGTTGTTTATTGTTAATTGTCACAAACTCATTAGTCATATGCCACGTTCACGTGCTATTCGGAACTAGAAAACTCGAACATTTCCGACTTGCTAATTGGTTGTAGTTATACACAAGCTCCGTTCAACCAGTATTCTATAATTTCATGGTTCCGTCTAGCACTTAAAAACGGTATTAGATCTTTTATTTTTTTTAATTATTTTTTTTTACAGCTAATCATCTTATTTTTGTTTCATATGCATTTCATTGTTATTATTTGGTTGATATTTTCTGTGTACTAGAACATGCAATCCCACTTATGTGTGAAAAATAAAGAAGGCATTTTTTCGTTAATTAGACTACACTAGAAGATACTGTATTGTAGAGCTGAAGCTCTCACAGACTGGCCAAGCACTGGCACTGTAAAAAACAATATAGTTGCACTAGAATTTACAGTGGAACTCCTATGCACATTTAGGATTTATCTATAAATCCATAAAGCCAAACTGCTTCAGTTCCTCCCTCCCTTCATCCGTCCTCGCTCTGTTTGAGGTATTCTATCATCCCTATCACTTGTCATCATCTGATCAAATCAAAGTTTATTTGTCACGTGCGCCAAATACAACAGGTATTCACCTTACAGTGAAATGCTTACTTACAGAATCTAACCAATAGTGCAAAAAAGGTGTTAGGTGAACAATAGGTAAGTAAAGAAATAAAACAACAGTAAAAAGACAGGCTATATACAGTAGTGAGGCTATAAAAGTAGTGAGGCTACATACAGACACCGGTTAGTCAGGCTGATTGAGGTAGTATGTACATGTAGATATGGGTAAAGTGACTATGCATATATGTCCTGTGTGGCTCAGTTGGTAGAGCATGGTGTTTGCAATGCCAGGGTTCTGGGTTTGATTCCCACGGGGGACCAGTACGGAGAGAAAATGTATGAAATGTATGCATTCACTACTGTAAATCGCTCTGGATAAGAGCGTCTGCTAAATGACTAAAATGTAAATGTAAAATGATGAACAGAGGGTAGCAGTAGTGTAAAAGAGGGGTTGGTGGGTGGCGGGACACAATGCAGAGAGCCCGGTTAGCCAACTTTTGGGAGCACTGTTTGGTCAGTCCAATTGAAGTAGTATGTACATGAATGTGTAGTTAAAGTGACTATGCATATATGATAAACAGAGAGTAGCAGCAGCGCTAAAAGAGGGGTTGGCGGGGCACACAATGCAAATAGTCTGGGTAGCCATTTGATTACCTGTTCAGGAGTCTTATGGCTTGGGGGTAAAAACTGTTGAGAAGCCTTTTTGTCCTAGACTTGGCACTCTGGTACCGCTTGCCATGTGGTAGTAGTGAGAACACTTTATGACTGGGGTGGCAGGGGTCTTTGACAATTTTTAAGGCCTTCCTCTGACACCGCCTGGTGTAGAGGTCCTGGATGGCAGGCAGCTTAGCCCCAGTGATGTACCATAGTGCCTTGCGGTCAGAGGCCGAGCAATTGCCAGACCAGGCAGTGATGCAACCAGTCAGGATGCTCTCGATGTTGCAGCTGTAGAACCTTTTGAGGATCTTAGGACCCATGCCAAATCTTTTAAGTTTCCTGAGGGGGAATAGGCTTTGTCGTGCACTCTTCACAACTGTCTTGGTGTGTTTGGACCATTCTAGTTTGTTGTTGATGTGGACACCAAGGAACTTGAAGCTCTTAACCTGCTCCACTACAGCCCCGTCGATGAGAATGGGGGCGTGCTCGGTCCTCCTTTTCCTGTAGTCCACAATCATCTCCTTAGTCTTGGTTATGTTGAGGGATAGGTTGCTATTCTGGTACCACCCGGCCAGGTCCCTGACTTCCTCCCTATATGCTGTCTCGTCGTTGTCGGTGATCAGGCCTACCACTGTTGTGTCGTCTGCAAACTTAATGATGGTGTTGAAGTCGTGCCTGGCCATGCAGTCATGGGTGAAAAGGGAGTACAGGAGGGACTGAGCATGCACCCCTGTGGAGCTCCAGTGTTGAGGATCAGTGTGGCAGATGTGTTGCTACCTACCCTCACCACCTGGGGGCGGCCCATCAGGAAGTCCAGGATCCAGTTGCAGAGGGAGGTGTTTAGTCCCAGGATCCTTAGCTTAGTGATGAGCTTTGAGGGTACTATGGTTTTGAATGCTGAGCTGTAGTCAATGAATAGCATTCTCACATAAGTGATCCTTTTGTCCAGGTGGGAAAGGGCAGTATGGAGTGCAATAGAGATTTCATCATCTGTGGATCTGTTTGGGCGGTATGCAAATTGAAGTGGGTCTAGGGTTTCTGGGATAATGGTGTTGATGTGAGCCATTACCAACCTTTCAAAGCACTTCATAGCTACAGACGTGAGTGCTACGGGTCTGTAGTCATTTAGGCAGGTTGCCTTTGTGTTGTTGGTCACAGGGACTATGGTGGTCTGCTTGAAACATGTTGGTATTACAGACTCAATCAGGGACATGTTGAAAATGTCAGTGAAGACACCTGCCAGATGGTCAGCACATGGCCGGAGCACACGTCCTGGTAATCCTTCTGGCCCCGCAGCCTTGTGTATGTTGACCTGTTTAAAGGTCTTACTCACGTCGGCTACGGAGTGCGTGATCACACAGTCATCCGGAACAGCTGATGCTCTCATGCATGCCTCAGTGTTGCTTGCCTCGAAGCGAGCATAGAAGTCTTCTGGTAGGCTCGTGTCACTGGGCAGCTCGCGGCTGTGCTTCCCTTTGTAGTCTGTAATAGTTTGCAAGCCCTGCCACATAAGACGAGCATCGGAGCCGGTGTAGTATGATTCAATCTTAGCCCTGTATTGACGCTTTGCCTGTTTGATGGTTTGTCGCAGGGCATAGCAGGATTTCTTGTAAGCTTCCGGGTTAGAGTCCCGCACCTTGAAAGCGGCAGCTCTACCCTTTAGCTTAGTGCGAATGTTGCCTGTAATCCATGGCTTCTGGTTGGGGTATGTACGTACAGTCACTGTGGGGACGACGTCCTCGATGCACTTATTGATAAAGCCAGTGACTGATGTGGTGTACTCCTCAGTGCCATTGGAGGAATCCTGGAACATGTTCCAGTCTGTGATTGCTAAACAGTCCTATAGTTTAGCATCTGCTTCATCTGACCACTTTTTTATAGACCGAGTCACTGGTGCTTCCTGCTTTAAGTTTTGTTTGTAAGCAGGAATCAGGAGGATAGAGTTGTGGTCGGATTTACCAAATGGAGGGCGAGGGAGAGCTTTGTACGTGTCTCTGTGTGTGGAGTACGGGTGATCTGAAATTGTTTTCCCTCTAGTTGCACATTTGACATGTTGATAGAAATTTGGTAGAACTGATTTAAGTTTCCCTGCATTAAAGTCTCCGGCCACTAGGAGCGCCACCTCTGGGTGAGTGGTTTCCTGTTTGCTTATTTCCTTATACAGCTGACTGAGTGCGGTCTTAGTGCCAGCATCGGTCTGTGGTGGTAAATAAACAGCCACAAAAAGTATAGCTGAAAACTCTCTAGGCAGGTAGTGTGGCCTGCAATTTATCACAATATACTCTACTTCAGGCGAGCAAAATCTAGAGACTTCCTTAGATTTCGTGCACCAGCTGTTGTTTGCAAATAGACCGCCCCCCCCCTCGTCTTACCGGAGTGTGCTGTTCTATCTTGCCGGTGCAGCGAATATCCCGCTAGCTGAATATCCATATCGTCATTCAGCCACGATTCCGTGAAACATAGGATATTACAGTTTTTGATGTCCCGTTGGTAGGATATTCGTAATCGTACCTCGTCTGATTTATTGTCCAATGATTGTACGTTGGCGAGTAGTATTGTCGGTAACGGCAGCTTTCCAAGTCTTCTTCTCCGGGTCCTGACCAGGCATCCGGCTCATTGTCCTCTGTACCTGCGTCGCTTCCTCTTGCAAATAACGGAGATGTCGGCCCCGTGGGGTGTTTGGAGAATGTCTTGTGCGTCGTCCTTGTTGTAGAAAAATCTTTGTCTAATCCGAGGTGAGTGATCGCTGTCCTGATATCCAGAAGCTATTTTTTGCCGTAAGATACGGTGGCAGAAACATTATGTACAAAATAAGTTACAAATAATGCGAAAAAAAGCTGCATAATAGCACAATTGGTTGGGCTCCCGTAAGACTGCTGCCATTTCTTGCGGCGCCATTTTCTGATCTTCGCGTCACCGGTGATTACTCAGGGAGAACATTTGAATATCTAGCTAATACATGTCTTATTGTTTTGACTTGTCTCTGTTCACAGTGGGCTGCACTGTGAAGCATTGGAGTTTATATATTTGAACAGAAGAAAGATGGTGAAGCCTTGATGGAGAAAAGCATGGAGGAACTCAACAGCTTGCTTCCCCTGAACTGGTTCAGTCACTCTCTCTTCATGTCGCCTTGGGTGTGTCCGTGACACCCTCCCATCCCTCTATCCTCCTAACTAGCAGAGAACAAGTCAGTAATGGAATAGAGGTCAGATAACTCAGATGTTTTATTTCATGTGTCTGAAGCACTGGGAGAGTAAAGGAGACAGTATAGTGTATATGGTTCTGTATGCTGTCCTATATATCTGAAGAGGAGGTGTGTGTGTGTATGCACGTGCATGTATGCCTGTGTGTGTTTGAGTGCATGTGCACAGGGTTTGAGGGGACTGGATGTGTTTGAGGCTGCAGAGGAGTCTTTGTGTGGAGGAAACCCATTGTGACAGCAGTCCAAAGCAGTTTACAGTCCTCCCTTAACGGAGAAGCTCAGTCTTTCTCTGGCATCGGCCTGAAACAGCAAATGTCCATTTAAGGGTATGCATATGGGCTCATTAAGTGGCCCTCTTTGGTTTCTTAAAGGATGCTCCACAGTAGTGGGTGCATGTGAGTAGTTTATATGTATTTTGTGTTAGCGGCTGGCTTGGTGGCACCTTTTTGATGTTAAACCGTAAGAGCAGTGTTGTGTTTGAGACCACCTAATGTGAGACTAATTCAAGACCAAGACTGGAGCAAATCGAGTCCGGCAGACCGAGTCAAGACCGAGACCGGGAGGGGGACAAGGGGTCTGAGATCGAGCCTGCTTGTCTACTTCTGGGTAGTCGCACTTCGCTTCGCTCCACAGGTAATATTACATTTCATTACATTACAACGGTTTGATTTGTTTGATCTGAGCAATTGTTTCTTAGCTAGCTACATAGCTGTCTTTGCTGTCTTTGCATCTAAGATAATTGTGTAGTTTAGAGTAATTATCGAGGTTAGCTAGCCAGCCGCGACGCGACGCCGTTGTCCAGACTCCAGACTTAGTCAACACACCTAGTCATCATCAAACCCACTGCTAGCTAGCCAACCTTTACTGACTAGCAGCACTGTAGAAACTAATACATTACAACGGAACGATTTGACTAGTGCAGTGTTAGTTGACTTTGTCATAGTTTGATAATTGTGTAGTTTGGAGTAATTATCGAGGTTAGCTAGCCAGCTATTTTCGTCCCCCGCGACGATAATAGGTTACCTAGCCAGCTACACGTTCAACCAAAGTCAACAACGCAGCCACTGCTAGCTAGCCTACTTCACCAGCCAGCAGTACTGTATCATCTTCGTCATTTTTAGTCAATAACATTTTTGCAACGTAAGCTTAACTTTCTGAACATTCGAGAAGTGTAGTCCACTTGTCATTCCAATCTCCTTTGCATTAGCGTAGCCTCTTCTGTAGCCTGTCAACTATGTGTCTGTCTATCCCTGTTCTCTCCCCTCTGCACAGGCCACACAAACGCTTCACACCGCGTGGCCGCTGCCACTCTAACCTGGTGGTCCCAGCGCGCACGACCCACGTGGAGTTCCAGGTCTCCGGCAGCCTCTGGAACTGCCGGTCTGCGGCCAACAAGGCAGAGTTCATCTCAGCCTATGCTACCCTCCAGCACCTCGACTTCTTGGCACTGACGGAAACATGGATTACCACAGATAACACTGCTACTCCTACTGCTCTCTCCTCGTCTGCCCACGTGTTCTCGCATACCCCGAGAGCATCTGGCCAGCGGGGTGGTGGCACTGGAATCCTCATCTCTCCCAAATGGATATTCTCTCTTTCTCCCCTGACCCATCTGTCTATCTCCTCATTTGAATTCCATGCTGTCACAGTTACCAGCCCTTTCAAGCTTAACATCCTTATCATTTATCGCCCTCCAGGTTCCCTTGGAGAGTTCATCAATGAGCTTGACGTCTTGATAAGTTCCTTTCCTGAGGATGGCTCACCTCTCACAGTTCTGGGTGACTTTAACCTGTTGGGTCTAGGGGGCAGCATTTGCACGTCTGGATAAAAAAAATGTACCCGATTTAATCTGGTTACTAATCCTACCCAGTAACTAGAATATGCATATACTTATTATATATGGATAGAAAACACTCTAAAGTTTCCAAAACTGTTTGAATGGTGTCTGTGAGTATAACAGAACTCATTTGGCAGGCAAAACCCTGAGACATTTTCTGACAGGAAGTGGATACCTGATGTGTTGTATTGACTTTAAACCTATCCCATTGAAAAACACAGGGGTTTAGGAATATTTTGGCACTTCCTATTGCTTCCACTAGATGTCACCAGCCTTTACAAAGTGTTTTGAGTCTTCTGGAGGGAGATCTGACCGAACAAGAGCCATGGAACGATGATGTCCCATTAGACACCTGGCGCGCTAGTTCATGTTGGGTACCCTCGTTCCAATACGTTATAAAAGAGTATGCATTCGTCCACCTTGAATATTATTCATGTTCTGGTTAAAAAAGGCCCTAATGATTTATGCTATACAACGTTTGACATGTTTGAACGAACGGAAATATATTTTTTCCCCTCGTTCATGACGAGAAGTCCGGCTGGCTTACATCATGTGCTAACGAGACGGAGATTTTTGGACATAAATGATGAGCTTTTTTGAACAAAACTACATTCGTTATGGACCTGTGATACCTGGAAGTGACATCTGATGAAGAGAATCAAAGGTAATGGATTATTTACATAGTATTTTCGATTTTAGATCTCCCCAACATGACGTCTAGTCTGTATCGCAACGCGTATTTTTCTGGGCGCAGTGCTCAGATTATTGCAAAGTGTGATTTCCCAGTAAGGTTATTTTTAAATCTGGCAAGTTGATTGCGTTCAAGAGATGTAAATCTATAATTCTTTAAATGACAATATAATATTTTACCAATGTTTTCTAATTTTAATTATTTAATTTGTTACGCTGACTTGACTGCCGGTTATTGGAGGGAAACGATTTCCTCAACATCAATGCCATAGTAAAACGCTGTTTTTGGATATAAATATGAACTTGATAGAACTAAAAATGCATGCATTGTCTAACATAATGTCCTAGGAGTGTCATCTGATGGAGATTGTAAAAGGTTAGTGCATCATTTTAGCTGGTTTTATGGTTTTGGTGACCCTGTCTTTGACTTGACAAAACATTACACACAACTCTTGTAAATGTACTGTCCTAACATACTCTAAATTTATGCTTTCGCCGTAAAACCTTTTTGAAATCGTAAAACGTGGTTAGATTAAGGAGATGTTTATCTTTCAAATGGTGTAACATAGTTGTATTTTTGAAAAATTTGAATTTTGACATTTATTTGGATTCAAATTTGCCGCTCTTGAAATGCACCTGCTGTTGATGGAGTGCACCACGGGTGGCACGCTAGCGTCCCACCTAGCCCCAAGAGGTTAACCTCCCCACGTCTACCTTTGACTCATTCCTCTCTGCCTCCTTCTTTCCACTCCTCTCCTCTTTTGACCTCACCCTCTCACCTTCCCCCCCTACTCACAAGGCAGGCAATACGCTTGACCTCATCTTTACTAGATGCTGTTCGTCCACTAATCTCATTGCAACTTCCCTCCAAGTCTCCGACCACTACCTTGTATCCTTTTCCCTCTCGCTCTCATCCAACACTTCTCACTCTGCCCCTACTCGGATGGTATTGCGCCGTCCCAACCTTCGCTCTCTCTCTCCCGCTACTCTCTCCTCTTCCATCCTATCATCTCTTCCCTCTGCTCAAACCTTCTCCAACCTATCCCCTGATTCTGCCTCCTCAACACTCCTCTCCTCCCTTTCTGCATCCTTTGATTCTCTATGTCCCCTATCCTCCAGGCCGGCTCGGTCCTCCCCTCCTGCTCCGTGGCTCGACGACTCATTGCGAGCGCACAGAACAGGGCTCCGGGCAGCCGAGCGGAAATGGAGGAAAACTCGCCTCCCTGCGGACCTGGCGTCCTTTCACTCCCTCCTCTCTACATTTTCCTCTTCTGTCTCTGCTGATAAAGCCACTTTCTACCACTCTAAATTCCAAGCATCTGCCTCTAACCCTAGGAAGCTCTTTGCCACCTTCTCCTCCCTCCTGAATCCTCCTCCCCCTCCCCCCCCCTCCTCCCTCTCTGCGGATGACTTCGTCAACCATTTTGAAAAGAAGGTTGACGACATCCGATCCTCGTTTGCTAAGTCAAACGACACCGCTGGTCCTGCTCACACTGCCCTACCCTGTGCTTTGACCTCTTTCTCCCCTCTCTCTCCAGATGAAATCTCGCGTCTTGTGACGGCCGGCCGCCCAACAACCTGCCCGCTTGACCCTATCCCCTCCTCTCTTCTCCAGACCATTTCCGGAGACCTTCTCCCTTACCTCACCTCGCTCATCAACTCATCCTTGACCGCTGGCTACGTCCCTTCCGTCTTCAAGAGAGCGAGAGTTGCACCCCTTCTGAAAAAACCTACACTCGATCCCTCCGAAGTCAACAACTACAGACCAGTATCCCTTCTTTCTTTTCTCTCCAAAACTCTTGAACGTGCCGTCCTTGGCCAGCTCTCCTGCTATCTCTCTCAGAATGACCTTCTCGATCCAAATCAGTCAGGTTTCAAGGCTGGTCATTCAACTGAGACTGCTCTTCTCTGTGTCACGGAGGCTCTCCGCACTGCTAAAGCTAACTCTCTCTCCTCTGCTCTCATCCTCCTAGACCTATCTGCTGCCTTTATACGGTGAACCATCAGATCCTCCTCTCCACCCTCTCCGAGTTGGGCATCTCCGGCGCGGCCCACGCTTGGATTGCGTCCTACCTGACAGGTCGCTCCTACCAGGTGGCGTGGCGAGAATCTGTCTCCGCACCACGTGCTCTCACCACTGGTGTCCCCCAGGGCTCTGTTCTAGGCCCTCTCCTATTCTCGCTATACACCAAGTCACTTGGCTCTGTCATATCCTCACATGGTCTCTCCTATCATTGCTATGCAGACGACACACAATTAATCTTCTCCTTTCCCCCTTCTGATATTCTGATAACCAGGTGGCGAATCGCATCTCTGCATGTCTGGCAGACATATCAGTGTGGATGACGGATCACCACCTCAAGCTGAACCTCGGCAAGACGGAGCTGCTCTTCCTCCCGGGGAAGGACTGCCCGTTCCATGATCTCGCCATCACGGTTGACAACTCCATTGTGTCCTCCTCCCAGAGTGCTAAGAACCTTGGCGTGACCCTGGACAACACCCTGTCGTTCTCTACTAACATCAAGGCGGTGACCCGATCCTGTAGGTTCATGCTCTACAACATTCGCAGAGTACGACCCTGCCTCACACAGGCAGCGGCGCAGGTCCTAATCCAGGCACTTGTCATCTCCCATCTGGATTACTGCAACTCGCTGTTGGCTGGGCTCCCTGCCTGTGCCATTAAACCCCTACAACTCATCCAGAACGCCGCAGCCCGTCTGGTGTTCAACCTTCCCAAGTTCTCTCACGTCACCCCGCTCCTCCGCTCTCTCCACTGGCTTCCTGTTGAAGCTCGCATCCGCTACAAGACCATGGTGCTTGTCTACGAAGCTGTGAGGGGAACGGCACCTCCGTACCTTCAGGCTCTGATCAGGCCCTACACCCAAACAAGGGCACTGCGTTCATCCACCTCTGGCCTGCTCGCCTCCCTACCTCTGAGGAAGCACAGTTCCCGCTCAGCCCAGTCAAAACTGTACGCTGCTCTGGCACCCCAATGGTGGAACAAGCTCCCTCACGATGCCAGGACAGCGGAGTCAATCACCACCTTCCGGAGACACCTGAAACCCCACCTCTTTAAGGAATACCTAGGATAGGATAAAGTAATCCTTCTAACCCCCCCCCCCCCCCCCACTTACAAGATTTAGATGCACTATTGTAAGTGGTTGTTCCACTGGATATCATAAGGTGAATCCACCAATTTGTAAGTCGCTCTGGATAAGAGCGTCTGCTAAATGACTTAAATGTAAATGTAAATGAGTCAAGACCGAGACCAGAAAAGAGCAGTGTTGTGTTTGAGACCACCTAATGCGAGACCAATTCAAGACCAATTCAAGACCATGATTGTAATTTTGTCAAATCACCACCAGAATAAGCGTTCAAAATGTCCAATATATCTGTGTTCATATTTCAGAAGAACATATAGATTCTTTAGACATTCAGAATAGTGAAAGAATGCATGCTCAGGGAAAATAGAGACACTCTACAATTATTACTAACCCAAACATAGTGGGGAACAATATAATAATAATTAATAAATATATTAATAAATATTAATAAATAATAATAAATATATTATTATTTTCAATTATGTTCTGATTTAGTCTCTTCAGTTTTTGTTGGAAAGGAAAGGGTTAACACTGATGGGAAAAAAATATCCAATCAGGATTTTTCTTTGCTGGTCTCTGGGGTGATAAATCTAGCTAACTAATCAGCCATTGGCTAGGCCATCAGAAGCTCGATAAAGGCATCTGCCATTCAACTGTATTAGGGCAATGTTTTTGAGTGACAGTGGAATAAACCAATCACATTTTGACTTAATGAGTGGGACCATTTTTCTGCCTTCTTGAAGGCCAACAGGTCACTGCGCAATAGCCAGCAGTAGTTTTTCAATAAGAGCTACAGTAGGAATTTATACAAACAAGCCATTTGCCACACAGGGCTGCCATCATTCGCTTTGAACTTGGCTATTTGTTTAGAGGTAGTTGCAATAGCGTAACTTTAGATCATTAGAATGCATTCACCAAAAGCCACAAAATACACCTGAATGGATTTCTGTAAATATGTAAACATCATGGGAGTCCTCTTACATTTGGGAACTTTACAGTCCTATTGATCAAACAACCATGAAGAGGTAGGCTCTCTCTCCCTCAGTTATGCACATCAGCAACAACAAGATCAACATCTAACGCTAGCCAGAGCAAGATGAGCTAAAATCTAGTAAAGGAACATTACATAAAAACTCTCAAACTTTTTCAGCTAGTTGGCCGTCAAAATTGCACTGACAAACAATGGGGAATTGTAGCCTCCTCGTCCTTCTGTAGCTTGCCTGCCAATGCATGCATGTCCCAACCAAGCACCCAAGCTAACTGGCTTAAGTTGGCTAGCTTGCTAGCTAGCTACTTCCAGACACAAATGAGAGAACACCTCACTCAACACCTGGCCATTGTACTCGCAGTAGCAGAGCTGGTAAGGCTGTTTACATGTTATCTAGAGTGTTCTTGACTAACTAATACTTTTTTTATCTTAACTGACACGGTCATATTCAGCTTGTGTTGCATGATCGTAAATTCATCAGTTGTTCTGCGCTCTCGCACACTCAGACGAGAGTGCTCTGAAATCAGAGTAGATAGCCAGAGTGAATTTTGCGAATGCAAGAGATATGCTAACTGGGTAACAGTCATTTTTTCTAGCTAACCAAATGACGCCTGCATTTCTAGCTATGTATAGCCCCCGGAAAACTCCTCCAATGCCATGACATGACATCGTCCTAGCTGCTAGATGGCTAACGTTAGGCTCTGTTTTATTAGCCTTCTAACAATAAAAAGATAAACTAGCCTTTTAGCAACGTTATGACTAACTTATACTCATTGCCCTTGCTAGTTTTATTGCATTGACATTCCCAGCCTTAGATAAATTCGTCCGTTTTTGTCCAGAATATTGAGTCATTGAAACTGAAAGTGCATCCCGAATGGAGGCAGCAAACAATGTACCAGGGCAGCTGTGATTTACAACCTGATAGCAAAAATGTTGTAGCATAAACTTGGAATTTGACATTTTTTACTGATATTATGATTGTCTGTTTGTTTCTTATCTGCAAAGTAGTTAAAATGCTGTCAGTTCCACTTTAAATTTTAGGTCAATGGTTACTTTGTGTGCTAAACGTGGTATGTTTTTGCAAGGGAAGTAATAGTTGTACATTTCGATTGGGAAATGCTTAAAGGTTCTGTTTTTGTATTCTTATGATTGGGACCTACTTGCTTTTTATGTCCGAGTTTGTGGGCTGCTTATTCTTTAACATCATGATGTGTGTGACGGCTATCTTTCCATCGGTGGGTATACTCAAATGTTGCCCAAAAGTTCCCAAATGGCCCACCCGGCCATGGAAAGGCACCCTGTGTGAGAAATCCTATGTTTTCCTATAGATTTTTCAGATTTTAACTCTCAAATCACAACAACAAAAACGACTAAAATGTGATGGTCTAAGTACACATCAATGCTTAAACAACATCAATCTGATTGGGTGGGCCTTTCAGGGCCTGGCTCCCCAGTAGGTGGGCCTCTGTCCACTCAGGACAATCCATGTCTATGCCGTTGAAGCAAACAACACATGCTGACAATTGCGCATCACAAATAGCCTACTAACCAACACTTAGGACTACATTTTTCCAATACCTGTTTTGCATACCCATTGTTGCCTTAGTTAGCATTTACTGGTAGATATCATACGTTGAAACGTCTTTCCTACCCACCGGGCTACCGATGTCATTCTTCTGTGAGCTGCTCCATGGCAAAACCAGCTGAGAGCTGAACACTCTTGCTGCCTGCAGATGATAATCTGCTGTAACTAGGCTGTGTGTGCGGCGCGCGTGTGATTATATTTCACGTGCTTTGCAATTGTGTTGGCTACTTTATGCATGATTCCTCTATTGTACTACATAATTGATAAGTCGTATACCTCCACTACACCACTTTGATACACATCAGTAGGGATTAAGAAGTGAGTACACTCAATGCCCTCTAAAAAATATGTGGGTATAGGGTTTATACCTGTGTATAGCCTCCACTGCACCACTGGCCCTTTGTGTTTTTACAAAAAGTGGTTTCTCCTACATGAGTGTCTGTTATTACGGTTACTGTCCTTTCAGAATCACCAACCTGTCGCCTATAGGTTCTCCACTGCGCAAACGTGTCTATAACAGTGGAGGCTACTGAGGGGAGGATGGCTCATAATAATGGCTCATAATAACGGAGAAAATTGGATGGCATCAAACACATGGAAACCATTCCACTAATTCCACTCCAGCATTTACCATGAGCGTGTCCTCCCCAATGTACTGTACCACCAACCTCCTGTGGTCTATTATAGAAATAAAGGCTGTTAACCTACTGTATTAACGTTTCAAGAAAGGAGTGTATATATTTGGCCTGGCGAAGCGGTTTTTTGCGCTGAATGATGGAAGCTGATAATTAGGAGTTTTTTACACGGCTGGTCTCGGGAAGAAGAGTCTCCGACACCTAGACAAGACCCGACACTCAATAGGTGGTCTCGAGAACGGACTTGAGACCGAAGAAATTGTGTGGTTATTGGATTTCATCCCTTTCAGATAGTTTTTCTACTGGCTAGCTATTAGTTACAGTTGTTGTGTATAGCCAGCGGTTGCACAGTCGGATGAAGCTGAAGCAAAACTTTACTTGTATCATAGTAAAGCCAGTGGTTACAAATCAGACCAAAATTGTTTTTGATTCCGCTTAACCTTTCCTTCCTCTCCCCGTTGTCTATGACATGTCATGCACAGCACCTCACCCTTTTCCAGGGCACTTTGCAACCAGCGGGACCCATATAGATCCTACGGCCAACAGTGCTCCCTGTCTGTCCTTTCATTTAATCCCTCCGTGTGGCTGCACTCCGCCCTCAATGGACTGTCTGCAGCATTAGGGTCACACACACACACACACACACACACACACACACACACACACACACACACACACACACACACACACACACACACACACACACACACACACACACACACACACACACACGGGTAAATAATCATACAGGTCCACTTGGTTTAAAAGCCTCAGTCAGAGCAGATGAGGGGAATTGTCAGGGAGTGGGTGTTGAGACCTCCACTAGTCAGACCATTCTAGTATCCTGGTGGGGGTCAATCCTGGGAAGAAAGGAGAGACCCTCTAGTTACATTAGAGCCACTGGAGACTGTTGCTTTCTTGCTGTTGAGGAAAAGGCCATGATCAATCTTTTGGCATTAACCTTTTTTTTCTCTTTTCATAAAACACTTTTTGTTGCAAATCTATTAAGAGGGAATGAATAGAACCTGCGATTCAGAAATAGATTTTCATTTTTCAGAAGTGAATGCGGGGAGGGAGGAAAGTGGTTTAGTCTGAATTAAGATGCCGCAGATACAACCCTGGACAAGTAAATATCCTTCGACGTTCTCTTCTCCGAAGGTGAACCAGTCTGGTCTGTGCATAGTTTAATCAGCTTAGCATTCTCCCCCATCAAATCCGTTGCTTTCCTTGTAATGCTTATCACTTTTTTCCATCTAGTGAATTCTAATGGGATATTTAAATGTAAAGACCTTTGTCTTAGATGGGGTGGCTGGGGAGTGATTAGAGCTGCCAGGTAGGGCTCAGCCAACTAGATGGCCCTATGTCCCGCTGTGACAACAGACACCACACACACACACACAAACGCACACACATACTACATATACCACACACCATGTCTTTTCTTGGTGCTGCAATAGTAGGGAAAGGGAAAGGGGGATACCTAGTCAGTTGTCCAACTGAATGTATTCAACTGAAATGTGTCTTCCGCATTTAACCCAACCCCTCTGAATCAGAAAGGTGCAGGGGGCTGCCTTAATCGACATCCACGTCTGGGAACGGTGGGTTAACTGCCTTGCTCAGGGGCAGAAATAGATTCTTTACCTTGTCAGCTCGGGGATTGAATCTAGCAACCTTCCGGTTACTGGCCCAACGCTCTAAATCATATAATATGGGTTGCGTGGTAGATTAAGGCATAGCAATATTCTTTATTATGCCAGATGCTGTCAGCAGGTGAGAATCTGGCTATTGGCTTCATGAAGCTTTCATAAGTGTTATATAAATGTGTTACAAAGCATCTATAACCGTATGCCTTGCTCTATAAAGGATACATAAATTACGAATAACTGTGTGGCATAAATAACAGTGTGACATAAATGATTTGTGGAGTCTCAATTTAATATGATTTATAAAGTCTTCATTAACTTATGCCACCCTTTATAAAGAACAGGTTTATGTCATATTTGACATAGTGGGTTATGTCACATTTGACGTTGGTGATTATGTCACACAGTTATGCCACATTTATTAACCTTTTATAAAGCATGACATAAGGTTATAGATGCTTTGTAACACATTTATGCTGCGCTTATGAAGGCTTTATCAAGGCATCTACAGTACCTAATAAACCATTTATAAGGCTTTTATAAATAGTGTGTTTACCATTTATCAATCACTACTCCTGCATTGATAAACCATTTACTAATCATTTGTTCCATCTTTTTGCTGTCCAAAATCTAAAGTGAGCGCTATTTATACTTTATAAATGTTTTGAGTGACCAGTGTAATTTTTCACAAAAAGATGGGCATGCCATTGGAAGACATTCCAGTAGTACCTGGTAATAGAATAAGCACACAACACAAGATGTTTAAGGAAATATACATGTGTGAATAACTAGCTAACTAACATTTACAAATGTGGGAGTAATGATTAATAAATGGTAAGCATACTGTTTGTAAATGCCTTATAAATGGTTTATTAGGTCAAATAAAGTGTTACGGAATAAGTAGATTCTCACCTGCTGACAGCATCCGTCATAGTATTTTTTTTCCTTTTCCTCAATCCACCACGCTACCCATATTACAAATGCCTGTTGCTGTACATGCAACTGCTAGAAGTGTTGCTGGGCAATGGGTACAATCTAATACACTTCATATATCCATATACTCACACGGCACAGCATCATAAAGTATATCTGTATATTCACACGACACAGCATTGTAAAGTATATTCGTATACTCACACGGCGCAGCATCATAAAGTATATTCGTATACTCACACGGCGCAGCATCATAAAGTATATCCGTATACTCACACGGCGCAGCATCATAAAGTATATCCGTATATTCACACGGCGCAGCATCATAAAGTATATCTGTATACTCACACGGCGCATCATCATAAAGTATATCCGTATACTCACACGGCGCAGCGTCATAAAGTATATCCGTATACTCACACGGTACAGCGTCATAAAGTATATCCGTATAATCACACGGTACAGCGTCATATAGTATATTTGTATACTCACACGGCGCAGCATCATAAAGTATATCCATATACTCACACGGTACAGCGTCATAAAGTATATCTGTATACTCACACGGTACAGCGTCATAAAGTATATCTGTATAGTCACACGGTACAGCGTCATAAAGAATATATGTATACTCACACGGTACAGCATCCTAAAGTATATCTGTATACTCACACGGTACAGCGTCATAAAGTATATCTGTATACTCACATGGCACAGCATCATAAAGTGTATTCGTATACTCACATGGCACAGCATCATAAAGTTCTCAACATCTAAGCCTGGGTGACTTCTTTTCTTCTCTCTTACTTTAAATGTTATCCTTAATCATTGTTAAATTAGGGGTTTATGTTGCCTTTAAAAAGGATTTAGTGTACCTTTTGCCACCGAGGGGGAGTATTTCTTTAAATTAGTTTTTTAGTTTTGACTCAAACTGATTGGTTGGGCCTGGCAGGGCCTGGCTCCCCAGTGGGTATGCCTGTGTCCACCCAGGCACACCCATGCCTACGTGCCTACGACCCTGTTATGAACCCTGTTTGAATTAAAAACACCTGTATGAGATAGACACTTATTCATACCCCACACTGCTTTTAACTCTGAGATATTCTCCATCATCAGTGACTGACTACACCTGACACAGAGAAAACAAAAGGCCTGAAGAGTAAATATGTGAAGTCAATATTAGTTAGCTCACTTACTAGTTTAACATGTCTGTTTATATTGTAATTTAAATATTGTATTGGACAACCCTTTTTTTAAATTCTAGCTACACAAACACAAGGTCATAACTGTCACCCCATTTACACTCTGCAAATATGATAAAGTATTAAAGCATCATCGTTGTGGGTGGAGGGTGGATATTCAAATGAAAAAGATGTCTAATATGTGAAAAGCTACAAGCTTGTTTGTTTGAAAATCATAAGGATCATGTCTAAGGTATTAAAACACATTCATTTTCATTATGTAGGCTTCTTTCTTGTTTTAATATAATTTCCATAGTTGAGTTTGTCAAGAATAATAATGTGTGTAATTTCTGATCTTGTAGTGGCCCATATGTAAAAGGCTTTGGAAGAAGATTATATTGAATGATTGGCTCAATGCGAGGTCACAGGGTAAAGAAGGACATTACGTTACATTGAGGACTGGTGAGGACATCACCGCAATGCTAAAATAAGGGATATACAATACAAGTTAAATGCTAAGTTAATAGAGTAGTTGCCTATATGTTAAAATAATTCATATTTTGTAAACTTGATGGGCAAAGAGTAAAGTTAAAATGGCCTAAAAGTAAAGTCTAAAATTCTTATTTTATTTATCTTACCTGTTTTACCAAAACATCCAGGTAAGGGCCCAATTCAATCCGTATTGCTGACGTTACGTGTTATAGCGCGAATGCAATGTAAAGGTTATTTCCAATTCAGCCGCCATGTGCAGTGTGTACTTCTGCGATAGGAATTGAATGGAGCCCTAAGTCCTGCCTGTTCTGAGGTCAGAGACAGATAGAGAAAGAACCGTCCCCTCCTTGTAGAGAGGTTCCAGTCAGCTGTGCAGTAATTGCTTTTCATAAGGCAAATTTGCTTTCACTCTCCTCCACTTAATGAAATCAAACCAAAACATTCTTCCCAAAATCGGAATCACATTGGACCAAATGTCACCGGCCTCAAATTCCTTCATTCCTTCATTCAATTTGAGCAAACACACAGGAGACGGGGAGAGAGAGAGACAGATATGGGTATGCGTTGTGAATTGATTGACAGAGTTCCATTACAAACGGCTTATCGGACCCCTGTCTGGCAATTATCCCTGCCCAGCATCGGCCAGCATCGCATGGGATTAGATTTTTTGATAGTCACACAGATGATTAGATTTTTTGATAGTCACACAGATGTACGCAGAGAGGAGGACGGGCCACACGATAGCCCCTCTGTCCCCTTCATTAACACATTGTCCCCATGCTGATGGTATACCCAGCTCTCTGAGGAGAAGCTCTGGCTAAAGGATGTGTCTCAGACCTGCATGGCAGACAGATGACGAAGAGAGGAAGACTGGAGGGTTTGCTAGTACAACAATGGCAGTTTCGGTCAGTCAGTAACAACATAAAATAAAATAACATTTTATTGGTAGCGTACACATTTTGCAGATGTTATCGCGGGTGTAGCGAAATGCTGATAAAAAGTTGTCTAGGAGCTAGGAACAGGATGGCCATGTCTGACGGCGCCATCTTGTATTTTTATAACAAACTTGACAGACTCTCATCAGGATCTTCCTCACATTTTCAGGTTGTGTCTTGTTCAAAGGAAGCAATGAATGTGCACTGAGCCTCTCACCTGTTACTCTACTCTATTGAAAAACATTTATTGGCTAGACAGGTGACATGATCAGGTCTCTCATTCATGCATCAACACATTTTTTGAACATACACCTGGTTGTGACAGGACAGGGTTGCTTCATAGTACAGTAGTAGTATGCCCCATTTAGCTAGGGAAGATCATTATCCAAACCTACAAAAACATTTCACTTAACTCCTTTCCCCTGCCTCTGTGGTTTTCAGCACCAGTACTATGGACAGTCAGCACAATAAGGGCTGAGTCCACGCTAAAGCAGGGCAGATAGGACCAACCAGCCCTGCGAATAAACACCTTCCAGTCACAGACACAAATCATTCGTAGAGGACAGCAATGCCTCGCAAATCACTGAACGGGAGAGAGGGAGGGAGGGCAGAGAGGAGGAGTGGGAAGGAAGAAGGGAGGGGGGTAGGGAAAGGGAAGAAGAGAGGCAAGGGAGGAAAGAGAAGACAGGAAGCAGGGGGAAAGTGAGGCGATGGGAGGTAGAGGAGGAGAGGGGAAGAAAAAGAGGAGGCAGAGAGGAGGAGGGAAGGCAGCGTGGAGGGGGGAAACAGAGGAGGAGGGAAAGGCAGAGTGGAGAGGGAGGAGACAGAGGAGGAGGGAAAGACAGAGTGGAGAGTGGAGAGTGGGAGGACAACAGAGGAGGAGGGAAAGGCAAAGTGGAGAGGGAAGAGACAGCAGTGGAGGAGGGAAAGGCAGAGTGGAGAGGGAGGAGACAGCAGTGGAGGAGGGAAAGCCATAGTGGAGAGTGGGGAGACAGCAGAGGAGGAGGGAAAGACAGAGTGGAGAGTGGGAGGACAACAGAGGAGGAGGGAAAGGCAGAGTGGAGAGGGAAGAGACAGCAGTGGAGGAGGGAAAGGCAGAGTAGAGGAGGAGACAGCAGAGGAGGAAGGAAAGGCAGAGTGGAAAGGGAAGATACCGCTGTGGAGGGGGATAGGCAGAGTTGAGAGGGAGGGGAAAGGCAGAGTGGAGAGGGAGGAGACTTCAGAGGAGGAGGGAAAGGCAGAGTGGAGGGGGGATTCAGCAGAGGAGGAGGGAAAGGCAGAATGGAGAGGGAAGAGACAGAGAGGAGGAGGGAAAGGCAGAGTGGAGGGGGGATTCAGCAGAGGAGGAGGGAAAGGCAGAGTGGAGAGGGAGGAAACAGAGAAGAGGAGGGAAAGGCAGAGTGGAGAAAGGGGAGACATCAGAGGAGGAGGTGAAGACAAAGTGGAGAGGGAGGAGACAGCAGAGGAGGAGGGAAAGGCATAGTGGAGAGGGGGAGACAGCAGAGGAGGAGGGGGATCCAGCAGAGGAGGAGGAAAAGGCAGAGTGGAGAGGGAGGAGACTTCAGAGGAGGAGGGAAAGGCAAAGTGGAGAGGGAGGAGACAGCAGAGGAGGAGGGAAATGCAGAGTGGAGAGGGAGGAGACAGCAGAGGAGGAGGTAAAGACAGAGTGGAGAGGGAGGAGACAGAGAAGGAGGGAAAGGCAGAGTGTAGAGGGAGGAGACAGCAGAGGAGGAGGGAAAGGCGGAGTGGAAAGGAGGGCTAGATGTGTAATGTTGCTGGAGGTGAATGTCTAACACTGCAGGGCCACTGAACAGAGCATCATAGGGCTGGACCCAGATACACTTCATTACCCCCCCACACTATTCTGGCCGAGTCATTTACTATGGCCAAGCAAGGCCCCACTGCCATCTGAACACACACACAGGATGTTTTTACAGATACATCGCCAGGGTATTCGCTGTAATCCAAACCTTTTGGGGGGAATGGTTTGACTGTGACGCAGGGAGTCGCTGGAGAATCCTATAGATAGTGAGGAGAGGAGAAAATTAAATGTAAATTTCCCCTTTCCTACATAAATTCGTGGCCTGCACAATTTATTTATTTTTCCATAATGAATCCAGCTTGGTGTCCATATGGGGCGTTAGCTTAGCCTCGGCAGGGACTGCATGTGAAATGAGTCGCTCCATTTGCTTTTATAGAACCTCTCTGGGGTTCCTGTCCGGCGTATACCCGGTCTAGACATGAAACATGGAATATTCAGCCTAGGCAGGTGGCCTGCTTAATTCAACATTCATGACATCTCCCTGTCTAATGCCCAAAGTTTCACTTTAAAGTCGAAACGCCACAACAACCAAAAAGAGAGGACACAGCATTATTGTACATCATATATTTGTCTATGTTATGCTGTGTTTACCTAGTGTACTAACTAGTGTACTAACTGGTGTACTAGGTAAACACAAAGGGCGCAAAGCTGTTATATTTTATGTTTAGATGTTGTTTACTGCTGTGGAAAAATGCAGATTCTGAAGCATTTGGTTTCTAAACATTTTGTACCTTGGAATAAATATTGTTGTTCATACTATCTCCACAGTCTTCTATCACACTGCATTTATTTAACTCTAAAAACAGCTGTACTGGTTGCAGGTTCTAAGTTTGGCTTCAGTATGACTGTTTTTGATTATCTCTGTTACTGTTCATGTTATTATTTTAGCAGAACTCCCACTTGGTTAAGTTTCAGGAAAGAGACATATTGCCGCAGGACCAATTAAAATCTATCTGCTTGAATCGACTGAACTGTTAGGGCCCCAACATCAGTTCAAGTAGAGGATTTTAGCATAACTTTAACAAGAACATAACATCCAGAATATGTGGGAATTAATGCATTTTGATGCATACAGTTCAGAATATTTTTAGATGAATTCATGTATTAGAATAGATTTGATCATCAGTTTGTCAGTAATCTGCTGTTACTGTGTACTTCTTAAGTCCCAAATTCTGTAGTTTTAATGTTGATATATAGTATAGGGACACCCGTTTCAAATTAGTGGATTCGCCTATTTCAGCCACAGCCGTTGCTGACAGGTGTATAAAATCAAGCACACAGCCATGTAATCTCCAAACATTGGCAGTAGAACGGCTCATACTGAAGAGCTCAGTGACTTTTAGTGTGGCACCATCATAGGATGCCACCTTTCCAACAAGTCAGTTCATCAGGTTTCTGCCCTGGTAGAGCTGCCCCAGTCAACTGTAAGTGCTGTTATTGTGAAGTGGAAATGTATTGGAGCAACAACGGCTCAGCCGCGAAGTGGTAGGCCACACAAGCTCACAGAACAGGACCATCGAGTGTTGAAGCGTATAGCGCGTAAATATTCTCTGTCCTCGGTTGCAGCACTCACTGTTGAATTCCATACTTCCTCTTGAAGCAATGACAGCACAATAACTGTTTGTCGGGAGCTTCATGAAATAGGTTTCCATTGCCGAGCAGCCGCACACAAGCCTAAGTTCACCATGCGCAATGCCAAGTATTGGCTGGAGTGGTGTAAAGCTCACCGCAATTGGACTCAGGAGCAGGCGAAAATCATTCTCTGGAGCGATGAATCACGCTTCACCATCTGGCTGTCTGACGGACGAATCGAGGTTTGGTGGATACCAGAAGAACGGTACCTGCCCGAATGCATAGTGCCAACTGTAAAGTTTGGTGCAAGAGGAATAATTGTATGGGGCATTTTTTCATAGTTCTGGCTAGGCCCCTTAGTTCCAGTGAAAAGAAATCTTAACTCTACGGAGTACAATTACATTCTAGACAATTCTGTGCTTGCAACTTTGTGGCAACAGTTCGGGAGAGGACCTTTCCTGTTTCTGCATGACAATCACCGCGTGCAAAAAGCGAGGTCCATACAGAAATGGTTTGTCGAGATCGATGAGGAAAAACTTGACCTGCACAAAGCCCTGACCTCACAGAGCCCTAACCACGCCTACTGCGAGCCAGGACTAATTGCCCTACATCAGTGTCCGACATCACTAATGCTCTTGTGGCTAAATGGAAACAAGTCCCCGCAGCAATGTGGAAAGCCTTCCCAGAAGAGTGAAGGCTGTTATAGCAGCAAAGGGGAGGGGGGAGACCAACTCCATATTAATGCCCATGATTTTGGAATGAGATGTTCGATGAGCAGGTGTCCACATACTTTTGACCATGTAGTGGTGATACGGGCTGATACTTAAAACAACCAAAATATGTTTTATTTTTAAGTTCCTGCTTTACTGGAAAAGTCAATATCTTTACTTTTTTTATCAATACATCCAATCATTTCCATCCTGCTTACAGTAAACATTACGTTACAGTAGCAGTGAAACTAATTATCAGTTGAGAAAATTGACAAGACAGTTCTACTCTAAATGATACAGACATATGAACATGGTGAAATGTGATAACACAAAATTAACAGTAAATTAATCGGCTGCCTGCCAAAAGCATTTCCCTCTTACACACACACACACACACACACACACACACACACACACACACACACACACACACACACACACACACACACACACACACACACACACACACACACACACACAGTACCAGTCAAAAGTGTGGACATACCTCCTCATTCAAGGGTTTTTCTTTATTTTTACTATTTTATGCATTGTAGAATAATATGCGAAGACATCAAAACTATGAAATAACACATATGGAATCATGTAGTAACCAAAAAAGTGTAAAACAAATCAAAATATATTTTAGATTTTAGATTCTTCAAAGTAGACACCCTTTGTCTTGATGACTGCTTTGCGCACTCTTTGTACGCTGGCATTCTCTCAACCAGCTTCACAAGGAATGCTTTTCCAACAGTCTTGAAGGAGTTCCCACATGTGCTGAGCACTTGTCTGCTTTTCCTTCACTCTGCGGTCCAACTCATCCCAAACCATCTCAATAGGGTTGAGGTTGGGTATTTGTGGAGGCCAGGTCATCTGATGCAGCACTCCATCACTTTCCTTCTTGGTCAAATAGCCGGTACACAGCCTGGAGGTGTGTTTTGTGTCATTGCCCTGTTGAAAAACAAATGATAGTCCCCCTAAGCGCAAACCAGATGGGATGGCGCATCACTGCAGAATGCTGTGGTAGCCATGATGGTTAAGTGTGCCTTGAATTCTAAATAAATCACTGAAAATGACACCAGCAAAGCACCCCCACACCGTTACTCCTCCTCTGTGCTTCACGGGGGGAACCACACATGCGGAGATCATCCGTTCACCTACTCTGCATCTCACAAAGACATGGTGGTTGGAACCAAAAATCTCAAATTTTGACTAATCAGACCAAAGGTTAGATTTCCACCAATCGAATGTCCCTTGCTCGTGTTTCTTGGGCTAAGCAAGTCTCTTCTTCCTATTTGTGTCCTTTAGTAGTATTTTCTTTGCAGCAATTCAACCATGAAGGCCTGATTCAGGCAGTCTCCTCTGAACAGTTGTTGTTGAGATGTCTGTTTCTTGAACTCTGTAAGCGTTTATTTGGGCTGCAATCTGAGGTGCAGTTAACTCTAATGAACGTATCCTCTGCAGCAGAGGTAACTCTTGGTCTGCCTGTGGCTTGATTACCAACAACGACGAGACAGCCTACAGGTTGGAGGTGAGGGCACTCTGAGTGTGGTGTCAGGGAAACAGCATCTCACTCAATGTCAACAAAACAAAGGAGATGGTCGTGGACTTCAGGAAACAGCAGAGGGAGCACCCCCCTATTCACATCGAAGGGACAGCAGTGGAGAAGGAAGAAAGTTTTAAGTTCCTGTCGGGCTGTATCACAGCCTGGTACAGCAACTGCTCCGCCCTCAACCGTAAGGCTCTCCAGAGGGTGGTGCGATCTGCACAACGCATCATTTGGGGCAAACTACCTGCCCTCCATGACACCCACAGGAAGGCCAAAAAGATAATCAAGGACAACAACCACCTGAGCCACGGCCTGTTCACACTGCTTCCATCCAGAAGGCGAGGTCAGTACAGGTTCATCAAAGCTGGGACCAAGAGACTGAAAAACAGCTTCTATCTCAAGGCCATTAGACTGCTAAACAGCAATCAATATCTCAGAGGCGCTGCTGCCTATATTGAGACCCAATCACTGGCCACTTTAATAAATGGATCACTAGTCACTTCAAACAATGCCACTTTAAACAATGCCACTTTATTAATGTTTACATACAGTTTAAGTCAGAAGTTTATATACACAGGTTGGAGTCATTTAAAATCATTTTTCAACGACTCCACAAATGTCTTGTGAACAAACTATAGTTTTGGCAAGTCGGTTACGAATTCTACATTGTGCATGACACAAGTAATTTTTCCAACAATTGTTTACAGACAGATTATTTCACTGACCCACTGTATCACAATTACAGTGGGTCAGAAGTTTACATACACTAAGTTGACTGTGCCTTTAAACACCTTGGAAAATTCTCGAAATGATGTTATAGCTTTAGAAGCTTCTGATAGGCTAATTGACATAATTTGAGTCAATTGGAGTCAATTGACCTCAGACCTCAGTCAACCTCAGAAAAGAAAAATGTGTAGACCTCCAAAAGTCTGGTTCATCCTTGGGAGCAATTTCCAAACGTCTGAAGGTACCACGTTCATCTGTACAAACAATAGTACGCAAGTATAAACACCATGGGACCACGCAGCAGTCATACCGCTCAGGAAGGAGACGCGTTCTGTCTCCTAGAGATGAAACTACTTTGGTGCGAAAACTGCAAATCAATCCCAGAACAACAGCAAAGGACCTTGTGAAGATGCTGGAGGAAACAGGTACAAAAGTATCTATATCCACAGTAAAATGAGTCCTATATCGACATAACTTCAAAGGTCTCTCAGCAAAGGAAGAAGCCACTGCTATAAAACCGTCATAAAAAAAGCCGGTTTGCAACTGCACATGGGGACAAAGATTGTACTTTATGGAGAAATGTCCTCTGGTCTGATGAAACAAAAATGGAACTGTTTGGCCATAATGACCATCGTTATGTTTGGAGGAAAAAGGGGGAGGCTTGCAAGCTGAAGAACACCATTCCAACCGTGAAGCACAGGGGTGGCAGCATCATGTTGTGGGGGTGCTTTGCTGCAGGAGGGACTGGTGCACTTCACAAAATAGATGGCATCATGAGGGAGGACAATTATGTGGATATTTTGAAGCAACATCTCAAGACATCAGTCAGGAAATTAAAGCTTGGTCGCAAATGGGTCTTCCAAATGAACAATGACCCCAAGCATACTTCCAAAGTTGTGGCAAAATGGCTTAAGGACAACAAAGTCAAGGCATTGGAGTGGCCATCACAAAGCCCTGACCTCAATCCTATAGAAAATTTGTGGGCAGAACTGAAAAAGTGCATGCGAGCAAGGAGGCCTACAAACCTGACTCAGTTACACCAGCTCTGTCAGGAGGAATGGCCCAAAATTCACCCAACTGATTCTGGGAAGCTTGTGGAAGGCTACCCAAAACATTTGACCCAAGTTAAACAATTTAAAGGCAATGCTATCAAATACTAATTGAGTGTATGTAAACTTCTGACCCACTGAGAATGTGATGAAAGAAAGAAAAGCTGAAATAAATCATTGACTCTACTGTTATTCTGACATTTCACATTCTGAAAATAAATTGGTGATCCTAACTGACCTGACAGAGGGAATTTTTACTAGGATTAAATGTCAGGAATTGTGAAAAACTGAGTTGAAATGTATTTGGCTAAGATGTATGTAAACTATCGACTTCAACTGTCTATTACATTACTCATTGTATTTTATATGAATCTATTGCACCTTGCCTATGCCGCTCAGCCATCCCTCATCCATATATTTATATGTACATATTCTCATTTCCCCTTTTAGATTTGTGTGTATTAGGTAGTTGTTGGGGAATTGTTAGATTACTTGTTAGATTTTACTGCACTGTCGGAGCTAGAAGCACAAGCATTTCGCTACACTCACATTAACATCTGCTAACCATGTGTATGTGTAAAATTTGATTCGATTTGGCAGTCATCATGAGAGCCATTTTCATCAAAGTGCTTGATGGTTTTTGCGACTGCACTTGAAGAAATGTTTAAAGTTCTTGAAATTGTCTTGATTGACTGACCTTCATGTCCTAAAGTAATGATGCACTGTCGTTTCTCTTATTTCTGCTTATTTGAGCTGTTCTTGCCATAATATGGACTTGGTCTTTTGCCAAATAGGGTTATCGTCTGTATACCACCCCTACCTTGTCACAACACAACTGATTGGTTCAAACGCATTAAGAAGGAAAGAAATTCCACAAATTAACTTTTAACAAGGCACGCCTGTTAATTGAAATGTATTCCAGGTGACTACCTCATGAAGCTGTTTGAGAGAATGCCAAGAGTGTGCAAAGCTCTCATCAAGGCAAAGGGTGGCTACTTTGAAGAATCTCAAATCTAAAATATATGTTTATTTGTTTTCGGGTTATTTCATAGTTTTGATGTCTTCACTATTATTCTACAATGTAGAAAATAGTAAAAATAAAGAAAAACCCTTGAATGAGTAGGTGTGTCCAAACACACACTCGCACATACACAATCATAGGCACAATGTGACACGATGTTTTGAAATGCCAAAGTACTATTCACTACTTAATTCCTCACAGACATCTCTCACTTTATATACTGCTGAAGATTGCCAATATCGTTGTGAATTATTCCTTTATATAAATACATGAAAAGGGAGAAGGCATTATACATGTGTGCTTTATTCTTATTGCCGTGGAGGAAAACAAAGGGGCTTGAATGAGCAATTGGTTGACTAGAATGCAAAACATTTAAAATCCTCATAAATGGGGCGTTTTCCCTCAAGACAGTTGTGGTATTGTTCATATTCAGTGCATTTTCTGTGAAAACAAGTATTTAATCACAATACAGTATGTGAAATGAATACGAGATGTGCTCCTGCAGCTGAATAGTGTGCTGTAAACCACTGTCCCATGCCAGCTTTTCTCATACAGGAAGTCACATGGATGTCAATGTGTAATTTCACTAAGGGGTTAGGACCCTGGCTACATACCATTGTTGAAATCATTACTTTCCTGTGGTCTAAAAACAAACACTGTGTAAATCGCTTAATTTATATAATATTGTGTAAAATAATCTACTATATCAATTCATTCCCATTTTAATGTGCCATTATAGAATGTTACAATAGTTACATTTAGATCATTTAAAAATCAACACTGAGATAACATTTTGCCTTCAGAGGCCCAAGCCATGGGGTTGTGTTAAGCCCGGTAACATTTTCATAACGGTATTAAAGTAAGTCAAGGACTTGACTTAATTTCAATGGAAAGCATGTCAGATTTGATTGATTGAAATGGCATAATGCTCACGCTGGATAAGAAGGAATTGCCATAGAAATAGGTAGACAGCTGGCTGATACTTTACCAGACTTACACAAAAGGATTTACCCTTGGTGCCTAACACATGATTGTATTAAAACGTGTAGCATTATAGCTCAAATTCCCAGTTTCGGAGCCAAGAATAATACTAAGCTTTTAAGTGTAAGTCTGAGAACAATGAGACTATGAGTCACATGCTAACTTGAGCAAGAACACATGCATGTTCTGATGTTCTGCGGAAGTCATGCATTGATGATAGTTACGGGTTTGAGCAGATATGCAAGTTGATTCATTGTAAATTCTTTGTAGATTCAAGTTACTGCAGAATTCATCGCTATGACCATCCTAACCAGAAATATTTTGAGGGAGACGTGCAAAATATAGGATTCTTATTCAGCAATATTGGACTATACAGCATTGGGTTATCTGTGTAGAGCTTTCTTTAAAATAAAGACCAACATGAGCCAAACCTTGATCTAAACTAAATATGTAGATTTTTCCCTGATCCAGTTCATTCCACCTGACCGGGTACATATAGATTTCTTAACACATCCTTGAGAGTGCCTTGCCTGTAAGGAGGGTCAATCTTTATGTTTGGATATTAAGAGTACAACGAGCACACATTTCCCACTATACTTACTGACATTAACGGAGACATCACAAACATCATAGATGGCTCATGGCCAGTGGTCACAATGTTGACACATCTAGATATGCTAAGCGATAATGCCCGAGAAGCCGGGGTTTGGAGGATATATTGGCATGGGTGTTGTTAGGCCGAGACAAAGTCGAGTGCTGCAAACTGTGCCAATATATCCTCCAAACACCGGCTTCAATGGCATTATCATTTTTATACAATGGGTTACCAACATATTAAAATAACGATTGACAGATTGTCTTTAAAAACCCTATACACAAATCTAGGGTTGCTACCCTAGCCGGCTGGTCGTTCATTCTATTTGCAGAGACACAACCCAGTCGTTCAGTCTTTTTGTTCTGTATCTATAGACGCGACCCAGTCATTCATTCTAAATGTTCCTGTCTTGTTTTGCACGTTTTGTACAAAATAATAAAATGCAGTACTACAGGATATTTCTTAACATAGCTCTTTATTAGCTAGCTACATCTAGCATGTTCACTTATCTCCAACCATGATCAACTGACCATGACCTAACCATCTGGGTGGTCTTAACCAATAAGAGCACAGTATGATACAGCGGTAAAATGCATCCAATTATAATTCAGTATGTTTACACATATGAATATTACATCCCCCCTTCTTTTAAAACCAAAGAAAAATGTTTTACATATTCTAAGCGTTTCTTTTGAATAGATGCTCTGTAGTTTGAACTCAAGGTAAGTAACCATTTATATTGCAAACTACACCAACTGAATCAACATAGACTCTGAACCAATGATCCAACATACTGTTACTTTTCGAACAAGGGATTCTCAGCAACTCAGCTTTCACTGTAGAAATGACATCTTAACATTTCAAACAAATACAATACCAAAGCATTTCAAGTGAACTTTCCACAACAAGTTTACAGTTTGGAACTCTTTATGGCAGCGATCCGCCTACACCCTTTGACATTTCACAGGTCTAGGACAGCTCTGGGCTTGACCTCTCTTCCTGACCTTGTGCGATATGATGCTGAGCATGCTTCTGTGTCAGTCAACAGCTCTTGTGGTGTTGCAGGTAAGTATGGTGTATGTTGTGCTGTGTGTGTGTTTAGTCCATCACGTTCTCTTTCAGGGAAACAGTTAATCTCATCAGTGTGTTGTTCTTTTGTGTTCAGTAGGTGACGACGATTGCGGCGGTACACCGCTCCTTCTGCGGTGCGGACGTGATATGAACGTTCAGTGTCAGCTGGCTGGATGGCGACTGCTGGCTTCCAGAGGCCATGCTCCTGGATTCTAACTGACTCTCCATCGATCAGTGGTGGCAGTAGTCTAGCTGACCTGTCATAGTATCGCTTTTGTTGTTGTTGTCTCTGTGCACGTTTTTCATGCATTTCCTTGTAGCTGACGACCTCAGGTTGCAGCTGCTGGTTGGTGCTGGGAAGGATTGAGTGAAGTCTGCGGCTCATCAAAAGCTGGGCTGATGATTTGAAGTTGTCAACTGGAGTGTTGCAGTATTCAAGGAGACTGAGGTAGGGGTCTCTCTTGTCTGCTTTTGCTTTGTCCATGAGTGATTTAGCAATCTGCACAGATTTTTCAGCAAGTCCATTACTTTGAGGGTAATGTGGGCTTGTGGTGACATGTGTAGACTCCCATGCTTTTGTGAAGGATTCAAACTCATTTGATTTCTAACAGGGCCCATTGTCAGATATTAAAGTCTCTACAATGCCATGCCTGGCAAAGGCTGCTTTCAGCTTGTGTATCACAGCTGCAGATGTGGTGCTGTAAAGCTTGTCGAGTTCGAAGTATCTGCTGTAGTAGTCCACTGTTACGATGTAGTCCTCGTTGTTCCAGGTGAACAGATCGGTTGCCACGACCTGCCAGGGTCAGTCTGGGATACAGTGAGGTAACATTGGCTCTTTGGTGTTTGAGGGGCGCCGTTCAAGACAGATGGCGCATTTACCAACAATGTCCTCTATTTGTTTGCACATTCCGGGCCAAAACAAAATGTCCCGTGCTCTCTGTTTGCACTTTTCCATGCCCATGTGTCCAGCATGGATCTTTGTCAAAATCTCTTCTCTGAGACTGGTAGGAATAATGATTTTCTCTCCTTTGAAAATGATTCCGTTGATCTGTGATAGTTCATCACGATGGTTCCAGAATTCTGAGATGCTCTGAGGGCATTTTCTCCTCTCCTCAGGCCATCCATCCTGTATGACTTTCCTCAGCTGTGTGAGTTGTGAGTCCTTTTCTGTTTCTGCTTGGATCTCCTTCAGTTTTGTGTCACTAACTGGTAAATTGCTGTACACAGTGTGCACTTGCATGTCCATGCTTTCACTGAGGCTGCTGTCCTTGTAGGTAAGAAACTTCCTGGAGAGTGTGTCTGCGACAGGGATGTCTTTGCCTGGACGGTGAGTGATTGTGAAGTCGTATTTTTGTAGTTGAAGGATCATTCTCTGTAGCCTTGGCGGGGCTGCGGCTAGTGGTTTCCTCATGATTGACTCAAGGGGCTTGTGGTCGGATTCCACAATGACTTGTCGTCCATATACGTACTGATGGAAATGTTTACATCCGAACAGAATGGATTAGAGCTCCTTTTCAATTTGAGCGTAGTTGATTTCACAGTCTGTGAGAGATTTGGAAGCGTAGCCGATGGGCTTTCCTTCTTGCAGTAGCACTGCACCTAGTCCATACTTCGAAGCGTCCACTTGGAGTCTGAGCTCTTTGTTGGGGTCATAGTAGGCAAGGATTGGTCCTGGTTCTCTCGTGATCAAGTGTTTCACACTCTGGAAAGCAATGTCGTGTTGCTTGTCCCAGAGAAACTCACTGGACTGCTTTAGCAGTTGACGCAGGGGTGCATTAACATTGGAGAGGCTGGGTGCGAACTTGTCTAAGTAGTTGACCATGCCAAGCACTGTTTCCAGCTCTGCACGGTTCTTTGGTGGCTCCATTTCTTTTATGGCTGAGATCTTCTGTGGATCTGGCTTGATTCCATTAGCAGTGAGAAAATGTCCGAAGTAGCTGACCTCTGTAGCGCCGACTGTGCTCTTCTCGGGGTTGGGCCAGACTCCTCTCTCGCGGGACCTTTGCAGTATCGTGCAGAGGTTTCGGTCGTGCTCCTCTTTGGTTCGACCATAGACAAGGATGTCGTCCACAATTGCCACAACTCCGTCGAGGCCTTCATACACTTCGTCGATCTTTCGCTGAAACTCGTCTTGGGCTGAGATAATCCCAAAAGGCAGGCGACGGAACCTGTAGCATCCAAACAGTGTGTTGAATGTTGTGAGCTTAGATGACTCTTCTGTGAGCTTGATAGCCCAGTAGCCTGATCTAGCGTCCATGACACTGAGGTAGTGTGCTCCCGCTAGCTTGTGTGTGATGCCATCTAGGGTCGGTAAAGGATAATGGGGGTGTTTGATAGCCTTGTTCAAGTCTCTTGGGTCGAGGCATACTCGGAGCTTGCCTGTGCGTGGTTTCTCCACCACCACTAACGCGTTTACCCAGTCAGTCGGTTCTGTAACCTTGGTGACTATGTCAGATTGCTCCATGCTCTCCAACTCTTTCTTCAGACGGGCACGGAGAGCAAGGGGAATCTTTCTCGGTGGGTAGACCACAATGGTTGCGTCTGGGTCAAGGTGAATGGTACATTCTCCTGGGAATAATCCTATTCCTGTAAAAACATCAGCAAACTCCTCCAGTACATTTTCTGTCTCTACGGGTGCTGTCACTGATAAAACTAGCTTGATGAGGTCCATGTTTAAGCATGCTTTAAGACCTAGCACTGCAGGTGCTCTAGTGTCAACAACGTAAAAGTCCAACATCATGTCACTTTCCTTGTATTTGCATTTGAAAGTGCCTGTGCCTTTTACTGGGAGCTGTTCACCACCATAACCAGTCAGTCTGCACATGGTGGGCTGTAGCTCACACTCAGATGTCAAGCTGTGGTACTTATTCAGAGGAATGTTTACTTGTGCACCAGTGTCTAGTTTGAACTTTAGCTGTGTGCCTTGTGTTCCTATCTCAATGTCAGCAAAGGCTTGCTCTGTCTCTGATATTTGACTTTTCTGTGTCACTGAATCAATAAACAGTTCATCAGCATTTGACTCTTTGATTGACATTTCATCTTCACTCACTGTTTGTACTGTTTTTCCACAGTAAGCTCTGCACACTTTTGCAAAGTGATTCCATTTTCCACATTTAGTACACTGTTTGCCTTTAGCTGGGCAATTTCCTTGTTCGCCATGCACTTTATATCCACAATATCCACATGTTTTGGGGAGTTTTGAGTCTGTGTCACTCTGTTTTGGAGTTATGTCTTTCTCCGTTCTAAAACGTGCTCTCTGTGCACCGGAGGTGTGTTTTGATGTCTGCCTGACTGCGTGCACTGCTTGTTCACATGATGCGCCCGTGCTGCCGCGCGAAATGGTTTTCATCTGAGCCTGTGTTAGCTCGATAGCTTTGTCCAGCGTTAGCTCAGACCCAACATTCAAAAGTTTCTCTCTCACTCGCGGTGTGTGTATTCCAAATACAATACGGTCCCTGACCATCTCATCCTTGTTTGCATAATCACAGTCTTTCACAAGCAGACGCAGCTCAGTCACAAACTGTTCAAAAGACTCGCTAGCTCCCTGTACTTTCTCATGAAATTTGTACCTAGTGAAAATCGTATTGGTCTTCGGCACAACATATGCTTCAAAATGATCGTAGTATGTTTTCAGTACCTTTGATTCAGCCTCGGTAAGTGTCCATGTGTTGTAAATATCTCTCCCTTTTTCACCGATCCAGAGGAGCAGGTAGCTGCATTTTTCCTCTTCTCCTCTTGCCTTCAGAGGACCCGTTAACATTCGCTCCACATGCTGTTTGTACTTACGCCATGCATCGGGTAAGTTTGTAGACTCCCAGTCCATTCGAGGTGAAGGAACTCCAGAAAAATCCATCTTTTAAGACCTTTTACTCTGACACCATGTCTTGTTTTGCACGCTTTGTACAAAATAATAAAATGCAGTACTACAGGATATTTCTTAACGTAGCTCTTTATTAGCTAGCTACAACTAGCATGTTCACTTATCTCCAACCATGATCAACTGACCATGACCTAACCATCTGGGTGGTCTTAACCAATCATAGCACAGTATGATACGTCGGTAAAATGCATCCAATTATAATTCAGTATGTTTACACATATTAATATTACAGTTCCTTTGCTATACTCGCTGGCAACGTTCATATCCCTTGCTTGCTAGCTAGCCAACTACGGCTAACTTACAGTTACGTCAAACAGTGCAGCCAGAATAACAACATACTAGCTGCATTTGCCTTTGTTTAAGCTGTTTTCTAATGACATTTTTGGGGGATACACCCATAACAATGAGCTAATCATGCGTGATTTCACCTGGGATGGAAAATTTGCTCTCTCGTCAGCACGCTGTTGTCCAGAGGAACTAGCCAACAACACAGCTAACACAATCACTTCAAACTGAAGCTGGAAAGACCGCAAACTAGCTGCACTTCGTTTCGTTTTACCTTTTTTCAATTGACATTTCTTTGTATATATCCATAAAAATTATGCCAGCTGATTCATGATTTCAACAGGCTGAGAAAAGCTGCCTGCCTCTCTCTCTCGTTCTGACTCCCGACATGTTCATTACTATGGGACAGCTGGAAATGGAATTTGAATATTGAAACAATGTCAGAGAGACAGATAGCAAGTTTTATACAAATCTCTGCTGTTGAAAACTGCTTTTTATGGGGCGGCAGGTAGCCTAGTGGTTAAAACGTTAAACTAGTAACCGAATGGTTGCAAGATCGAATCCCTGAGCTGACAAGGTAAAAATCTGTCATTTTGTCATTCTGCCCCTGAAAAAGGCAGTTAACCCAATGTTCCTAGGCTGTTATTGAAAATAAGAATTTGTTCTTAACTGACTTGCCTAAAAACTTTAATGGAGATCAAGTTATAAATAGTCAGTGGTAACTTGTGGAATAGACACCAGCTACAATGCGTTTTTAACCAATCAGCATTCAGGATTAGGCCCACCCGTTGTATAATAGATCAATAAATACTAATGAGCACAATACATTTTCAGAAGCAAGATCACATCAAATGAATGAACGTTGAAGTCAAAATATTTCTCCCTCCCATTTACGTAATGCGTGCCTTCTAATAGTAAGTGAAACAAACACCCATCAAAGACAAATGTAGCTCAGTTAAAGTGAGGGGCTGCTTTTTGTGCATTTGAATCACTTTGAATTGTAAATGATATCATTAAGCGACATTGGAGCGTCATTTGGAGTGTTCGATAAAAGAGAGAGAGTGGAGGGTGAGCACGTGCATACACATGCTGAGCTTTCCGGTGGGGAATTCATCTTGTTGCAAGGAGATGGTGATGAAAGGAGGGGGTGGCTATGTCCTCCCAAATGGCATACTGAGTGATTGGTACATGCCCTAGAGTAGGAATACACCGGCAAAAAGCACTCTCTTCCCATGTAGACACTGTAACATAAAACATGGAACATGAAATAGCTATGGTTTTATCGCATATTTTCTGTCTCTCACCTCCACATTACCTATGACCCTTAAAAAAGGCGCAGAAATGATTACATTTTCATGTTTGGAAACCACCACACGTCTATAATTCATAGCCACTGTACTGTACATGCAACCGGTGTTGTGCTACAAGTCAGTCCCCATCCATCCCTCTACCTACATAATAATTTCCCTTCAACCTGCAACTCCAAACCCATCCATCCTCCCTCCTCATGGTCACTCCCCATGCCCAATAGTGACACCAGGTGGTTAAAAGCAGGATTTAGTCTCCGGTCAAAAGCAGTGCACTGTATAGGGAAAAGGGTGCCATTTTGGACTAAGCTCTGATCAAAACTAGTGCACTACATAGTGAAGAGGATGCCATTCTGGATGCAACCTTAGGAGATAAAACATGTTTTATAGATCTGGGTTGGCACCACAATCTAACCTCAAAAGGCTAGTACTTGATTGTAATAAGCTCTGATCTCTCACTTCATTAACAGTAGACTGGCAGTACATAAAATGCATCAATCTCCAGTCCTCCTGACACGGCTCTTACTGGTCTATAATATGCAGGAGTAGTATATGCTGATGTGGTACTGGAGGCAACCAATTATCCGACTAACACTGTAGACTAGATTGCATTATTCCTAAATAATTGTTTTAGACTTTTGAAATATATAACAAATGCAAACAAAACGATGTAGCTATATAGTTTAAATACTGTTGTAACATGGCTGAATGGCATTGGTTGAGATTATACTTCATAAGCATTACGTAAAGTTGGGAGCATGGTTTATACTGTGTTGCTACCATGCTGTGTTGTCATGTGTTGCTGCCATGCTATGTTGTTGTCTTAGGTCTCTCTTCATGTAGTGTTGGGGTGTCTCTCTTGTCGTAATGTGTGTTTTGCCCTATATTTTTATTTTTAAACCCAGCCCCCCATCCTCGCAGTAGGCCTTATGCCTTTTAGTAGGCCGTCATTGTAAATAAGAATTTGTTCTTAACTGACTTGCCTAGTTAAATAAAGGTTAATAAATAAATAAATACATATAACCTTGCTATAATATACTAGTTGCTACCATTTTGTCTTTTGTCTTTTTTATCTATCTGAAAGGACACTAAAGGTGTACTGGTGAAATGTGCTTCAGTACCATTGAGTGATTGATTGACTCTTCGTTTATTATCTTCCTCATAAAAACGATATGGCTACAGTGAAGCAGATAACAACCTCAGCTGCTCAGGGACATCACAGTACCCATCACCAAACTACCGCTCAAATTAATAAAGGCTTAGACATTACAAAGTCAGACAGGCAGTGAAAAACATGACTCATAAATGCAACCTTTATGGTGACCAATAATACAATATACAGGTATATTGCAGTAATTCTAATTTCACAGTCTGCCTTTATAACACGTTCCAATTATAGGCTACACCGTAGCCAGCATGTCACCTCTCAAGAGAAACAGTTCAACTGTTCTTCAATAGGGCTTGAATGGACACTCCTCTTCCACAGCCACGAGCACGCCTGCAACACGCCTGCAACAAAAAATTATCACTGGAATTAAATAATGTCTTGCACAATTTCAGCGGCTCTCTGGCCTATAGACTGTGTTAGTGTGTGTGTGTGTGTGTGTGTGTGTGTGTGTGTGTGTGTGTGTGTGTGTGTGTGTGTGTGCCGTGCGTGCGTGTATGCGTGCGTGTGTGAGACTGGACCAAGACTGGCGCTAGTGCGTGGCAGGCTGAGAGACTGAGGAAGCCAGACGTCCAGTGACCTCATCTATCACGACGACAAGCTGCGTCTTAAAGAATGGATGGCGACTGCGACCTTGGGCCCAGGGTAAAGCCTGACACACATGATGAATTTAGAGGGCATTAGCACTTGTTAGGCCTTGCGCCATTACTCAACGCCCGAGTGGATGACTTAATCCAGTTTATGCAATGTCAGAGTCGACGGGACCAGGAGCTATAGCCCTTGCCACAGGGATGTAGTGAACCACAGCAGAGCAGAGCAGAGCCAGCTGACAATCTGGAACACTATCAGAGCTTAGGGGGATCTGAAGCCTGGCAGACAATATGAGGGTTTGAAATGGGTCTTTTACCTGTGAATGTGACACAGAGCCACTTAGAATCACAGAAACAGTATATGATAAAACAATAATAATTAAATGGGGGCTTATTAATCTTTTATAATTATGTCTATTACATAGTAGAATATCATCAAACAATTGTTGTTTATTTTCAGTTATATTTCAGTCCTAAGAATAAACTCCACTACGTAGGCTTTTACCAAACAGCACGACCCATTCAAACAATAGTTATTTATTTATATAGACGTAGTACTTCCTTTCTATGCTTGATTTTGTTTCATAGTTTAACTTGATCATCGATGAATAAACACAGAACTGGTTGATATGGAATTGGGCCTCTTACTGTGTCCAGGACAGGTAGAGAGAAAAGAGCTTCTGGTTGTCTCAGATGAACAGTGCATATAGGCCTAATAGAAAATCATAAAGACAAATAATCTTATGCTCCTTTGAACTGGCAGTAGTACTGCAATACAGATGTAGGATCTTAATTTGATCACTTGTTTATTGCTGAGAAATTTGTTGCAAGAAATGCTGAGAAATTTGTTGCAAGAAATGGAAACTTCTAGTCTATTTGAGTTTTAAAAAGGCTTCTAAAGTTTGCAATTTTCACTTCGCAAGTTCAGATTTGATTTGCCCTATTGAGAAATGTATCAACCCCTTCAAAACTGGCCATTAATTATAATCCACATAATAATTCACATTTCCTGTTGCTGCAGGGTTATTTTCCTGCTGTAGCAAACTGTCTTAAATTAACCTTTTACTGCAGTGGGCTAAATCAGGGTCATACTTGGTAGTCTTAAACAAATCTACTTTGAAGCAAAAGTATAGACCTCACACACATGGTTATAGGCTTAGGAAAATAAGACATCTGTACCATGTCAGATATAGAGTTGAAATGTATTCAATTTTCAGTTTGCATCACAATATTACACTTTATATACATCGCAGAATACTGACTATTTATGAATTATGAAACATATTAATTATTCCACCCATGAGGCCAAAGATGGCGCTTTTGGTCATTGACTGCAGGAAAGGACTACAATCCTACATCTGTCGGTCCTACCTTTAACTAATTCTCCCTTAGAAAAAGGTGCTGGGAGCCAGGCAGGAGCAATGGAAAACTTAGCCGACTGAAAGATGTCTCGCTTTCTCTCCTCTGTGCTCTCATGGACAGCAGGTTATCAATCAGGGGTCGGGTTATGATGTGCTTTCCAGGAAGAGGAGAATATTTACTGTCTGTCCATCCCAATCCTCAGCCTCTGCTGCTGTGCTGCAGCCTCCATAGAGTACAGGATAGGGATCTGTCCTTAACCAGTCGTCCTGTTAATGAAACCTACAGCCATCATTTGTTGACCAACTGCATCCATTCTCTCTTCAATAAAGCTGTGAGACTTGTTTTTCTCGCAAGCCTTGGGTCTCCTTGGGTCTCTTTTACTCACTGACTTTCAGTGCTACTTCTAGAAGTTCAGGTGTACTGTAGCAGTGCTGATAATGAAGCAGTACTGCATGACACTGATGTGCCTCTTCCACTACAATCTAAGAAAATTTAAATATTGCAATGACATCCTGCAATGATATTCTGCTTGACTTTTTATTCATCTTAACACAGACAGTTATTATACCATGTGGATGATTTTCTCTCACATGGGTATCCAGTGGAATATGAATTACTCTGAGATGTACCTTTTCTCAGAAAGTCAAGGTTTAAGAGATAGACTGAGCTCGCCAGAAGATAATACGTGTGAACACTATGTGAGAGAACAGGGTGAGAGATTGAGATATTCTTGTCTGCAGCAGTGGAGACAGGCATGGTGCATCCATTTCTTATTGATGAGTTGAGGAGACAGACATGCATCGGCATTGCTTTTAATTTCAGTAATCATTTCAGTTAATATGCGAGTTAATCGATCACGCGCTTTCTCAAGGTTCCCTGGAAGTCAATTATTTTTATGTAGCTCAAAACTTTGATATTCTGAAACACTTTTGAGGTGCTTGATACTGCCAATCACTTATAGTTTTTGGAACATAATCATTGGGATCCCAAAGTTTCAAGTAGAAAATTATAGAAAAAGATCTTGCAGTAATTGTGTTAGCAGTAATTGTGATTGGCAGTCTGATGGCGTCATATTTTAGTAACACCTTTCTAAAGGGTATATATTAGCATAAATAACATGATTCTCATGATAATTTAGCAGGTGTTCACCCCAGGAAGCTCCTCAACTAACCTCTTCCAATGATTTGGTGCAATCAGATAACTTTCTGATGCTGAAGACGTCAGACATCAGTTTTATGTGTGTGTGATCGTTCACACAGAAAGCATCTCATTCGCTTTCCTTTCAGCTCCATGAAAGACCTGTGGACTGAAACTCCAGCCAGCCCTCCAGCCTACCAACCATAGTATTAGCCCTGGAAAATGTCTGACACATTTCCATTTGACAGTTTCCCCCCTTTGGCATGTCTAATTTGAGGCAACCGGAGCAGGTGCCACTCTCTACCAATCTTGACTGTCAGACTCGTCTTTCATTACAACACCGCTGCATGGCTGAAAGGTGAAGGCTAAAGTGGTTATGTCTAAAGTCAAATTATATCCAGGGCTTTGCAATTCAATTCATTTATTGAAAAGAAAAAAACTGTTAAAAGTAAACGCTCCAAGTGCCCAACATGCTAAAAGATAGATCAACAAAGACAGGGAAATCCTCAAGTCAGATTGCCTGTCAATTTCTCTTTCAAATGTAAGCAGAGGGTTCACTCCACTATTCATGTAATGCATGAATGGAAGAAGGCAATGGTTTCAAGCATGGAGTCTAGTCCCCATTGAAAATATCTTTCAATATTGATACCACACAGGCTGTTAAAGCCATAACTCAGAAAAATGTCATATTAAATCTGCATTGAAGAGGTTCAACCTCATGGCTTACAATATTCCCACTTCAATGGTTGGACACGTGCCTTTGTGTCTGTCGCAATCACCTCACACAAATATATCCTGCTACATTTTCTTCAAGTGTCATTAGATATGTAATTATCTCCTTCTACTTGGTCTAGCTACCTGATTAGACTCCCTGATAATAAGTCAGTACTTGTCCCTCTCTCTCTTTGTCATACAAAATGGTGTTTGGTGATTGTGATCCAATTGGCCATTGTGAATTTCATTAGAGATGTGAGAGGGCCCTGTTGGAGGATCCATTACATTGATGTTTCCTCGACCCCGGGAAAATAACAACACGATAACACCTGAATTCAAAACACAACTAGAGCACTCCAAGATGAATAGGATCTGCCTTTGATGACTGGAGCACTTTACGTTATTCTGAGAGGAGATCAAATACTAATGAGTCATGTTGCTTGCCCACAGCAGATGAAAAACTTCACTCAGCGATTGCAGCAGAGCCGGCCTTTGTCATTTCCCTCATCATTATTCTATATATGTTTCAGAGGGGTATTTAAATGTCCCTGGATGCTTGTATATCTGGATGATAGGTGACTGTAACAGCCACACACGATGACACTCAATCTTTAAATGATCAGCTATCTCTTGATGGCTCTTTCTAAAGGTGACAGAAACATATTTTGTCAGAACACTGTTTAAATGGAAAGTGGGAGATTTCCTTTAACTTCCTTCAAACTGCAGGGAGCTACATGGTATCCATGAGTTCATCTGACTCTAGGTAATTAGAAAAATTGATTACCAACGTTTCACACCTTCCCTTTAACATCACTTTCTAGTTTGTCCTATGTATAACCTCAAATGTAGTAATGAACTCTTAGGTTATAATTTTAGCGTTCAGAGAATTTGTTCATTTATATTTTTGCCACTTTGTCAGCAAATTGGAGTATGCCCTTCAATTGTCATGAACCAATGTTGTGGGGTAGCAGTACAGCAGTTTGTCTGTAGAAACTAAATGTCAAATCAGATGGTTTAGCATTGTGAGATGGTTGTTTAATGATTTATGGGCCAAATTGGAAGGATCTTTTGGTCAGCAGCTCCACAGTCACAGAGTTATTGGTGTATTGCATTAGTTTTGGGCATGCAGAGCCAACGCACTTTCGTCTATTTTTGGCAACCCATTAAATCACCTGCCAACAGCAAAAAAAACGCTAACAACAGAAGTTCTATTACTCAAAAAAAATACACGAATGTCAGGAAACATAAGATTTTATTTTTGGATGTTCCTTTCTTTCCTTGAATGAGTAGTCTTAGTTAACTTATGCTGATGGTTGATTCTTCTTTCATCACATCTCCTTTGTGTTGATTGCATGCCATAATTCCCCTTCCATTGTCCAGACAGCCCCTTGAGTAGCGCTGGCACCCTACTTACTTATATTCTACCACTCATGACCTAGTCACACCCGACCTGCCATGAGACAGAACCATGTAACAAGGAGTAGTCCCTAAAATGATTTGCTAAATGATGAAGTCATGCCTGGCGGAGGTGTAAGTCAGTCCGTCTGAGAGAGAGAGAGACCTTCTTAGGGAACGGTGCATGACTTCCAGCAGCGGTGGAGAGGGGAGGGTTTTCTGGTCCACTAACCCCACTGAGTCTCCAGACTGCAATCCATTGTCAGACCCCAGCAGCTTATCGACAGGGCAATTGATTTCCTGATTAATGTACCTCTCCGCCTTTGGCATTTACTGCTGCGGACATCATTTTAATGTGTGCATGATCAATAGCTCCATCAACACTGAAAATACCCTGCTGTCAAACGGCAGGGGTTAGTCTGTGTGGACTTTGTGCACATGCTCTGGTCTCCTCACTACGGTGAAGAGGTTGTGTGTGTGTAGTGCTCGCCAATAACTCTCCTGAGTACAGTAAGTGCATGTGAAAAAAGATGATTTATTCCGTTGTGCAATCATAATGCAATACATCCAGTGTTTATTGCATGACGCTACAATCAAAAATGTAACCACCTTTTTGTAACCACCAAGCACCCAACATTAATAACCCAACAGTTTTTAAAGAAAACAGCCAAACTAACTGACTCAAAGCCTGCAACCCAGCAGTTGGGTCAACCAAACAAACCCAGCATTTTTTTAAGTGTACGAACACACAGCATCATTAACAGTTTGGATGTCGTGTTATTGACTCTATTTTCCAACATATCCCATACATATTTCAACTTGCTTTTTAATTTTTTTGTTACAGTACAGACAAAACTTCACTGGCATACACAGATACAGTCATATCATACATTTTATAAGCACATTAATTGGACAGACGAACCCAAGAACTCACTCAAACAGTAGACTTTACTCCCTTTCTATGTGTATGTCATCCCAGTAAGATTTCTCCTTCTTTAACCTGAGCTGCTCACCTAGGAGATCTGTTTTCCCTCAGGTGGAAGGTAGAACGTTTCTAGACTGGGTCGAGACTCACAACGAGGCAGTACAACTTGTAGGAGGAAGGAGGTGGTGGAAGAACTGGAAATCTTCAAAATAGCTTCCAAAATGTGTGGGTTCTTATTCACACCTGAAGGCTTTCCATCAATATTACATGTCCAGTCAGACCTAGAGGAAAATGGAGTAGTCTGAGAATTTAAAATTCATTTTTTATTCCTCTCCTTTCCTCTCGATGATAGAGGGCAAATCAGGGAGCCACATATCCAGGTGGATAATAGCCTACTAAAGTCATTATTAAACCCAACCTTCCACCCTTATCCTGGACCCTTGGTTCACTGTTAGGTAATCATGCTTGGTTGACTATCCTCATCTTGCTGCTACAGTACACCACAGATACTATACAGATGTGGTTAGGAGAGAGATATAAGTGAAGCTACTTTGGGGATATTGCAACTTTTACTGTCTAAAGCTGACTTAATTTCAGTGTTCTTTAACAGTCGAGGCTGGTTCCTTGTCTTGGTTATTGGTTAGATATTGGTTTATGACTTTTCATTTTGTATAATTTCAATTTTTTCATATTTATGTTTTTCTTCCCAATTTCAATCTTGTCGCATTGCTGCAACTCCCCAACAGGCTCACGAGGCGAAGGTCGAGTCATGTGTCCTCCGAAACATGTCCCGTCAAACCGCACTTCTTAATAACACCTGCCCACTTAACCCGGAAGCCAGCTGCACCAATGTGTCGGAGGAAACACCGTTCAACTGACAACTGAGAAAGCCCCTTCAGCTAAACCCTCCCCTAACCCTGATACAAATTGTGCACCACCCTATGGGACTCCCGATCACGGACGGTTGTGATACAGCCTGGGATCGAACCTGGGTCTGTAGTGACGCCTCAAGCACTACGATGCAGTGCCTTAGACCGCTGTGCCATTTGGGAGGCCCGGTTTATGACTTTTAATGGTAGATCAAGATGACATTTTCATTTTGTTTAGCATACCTACAGCCTTGAGAAACTTGGCATGCCATTAATACTTCCATCATAAATATTCCTCATGGTCTTAGACAAGAAACAGCAATTTTATGAAATGTACAATATTAGAATAATTGCTCCCCAAGGAGATGAGATTCCTTCAGAATCTTCCACAGAGTGAGATTATAATGTGTTGCATATTGTACTTCAATGTGTACTTCATGCATTGACATTTGTTGGCATGTCCGTTATGTAGGCATAGGGGTTGATCTTTAAGATGTCATAAGAGTAGTTTTCATTTGATTCATATTTTAAAACAAACAACGTCTACAGTTAGCATTACACACGACTTGAATGTCATTGAATGTTGCGTTATAATTATGTGATATATAAACAACAACAATCCATACAATGAATTCTAATAACAATAATACATGGCTTTGGTAACCTTTGAACTTCCAACCCTGAAGCAACTTATTTGCACAAAAGGAAGGATCATACCACCCTTGAGTCCCATCTAGGAAAAACAATATATCAAGTACAATATGAGGTACTTTGATTTTATTTCCTCACCTGGACTGGACATTCCTTTTTTAAAGATAAATGTGACATCCCTCAACAAACATGTCCTCATGAAGCAATAGTCATATTCGTTTTGGCCATAGCTGTTCTCCAGTTTCTATAGTATGTCCTGGCCAACATAGATTTGGCCAGGTTTGGGCCAGTCCGTCCGGTGACAGATGAGAGAATTATGACTTTGAATGTGCAGATGAATGATCTGTCTGATTGGCCAGGACTGTGATTAAAACCCCTGTCAAAGTGAGTGTTGTTACTACTGCTCCACCAGGGCAAAAGAGGTGTTTGTAGGTTGCTGACAGTGGCTTGAATTGCGTTTCAAATCAAAACAGCTGGACATGAATTTATTTTGTTTTAGGTAAGATGTGTGGCCGGGGCAAGATGGATAGAGGAATGAATGCTGTACTTCTTGAACACGAAAAGTAGAAATGTGAAAGAAATTCTGACATTGATGAAAGGGGAAGTTGCCATAATACAAGTTAACTTGAAACCAAAAACAGATTACTATTTAAAAGTTCACTTCAGGGTTCTTTTGTCTTTTTCTTCTTTCCCTTGTCTTTCTTTCTTTCTTTCTGTGTGTGTGTGTGTGTGTGTGTGTGTGTGTGTGTGTGTGTGTGTGTGTGTCTGTGTGTGTGTGTGTGTGTGTGTGTGTGTGTGTGTGTGTGTGTGTGTGTGTGTGTGTGTGTGTGTGTGTGTGTGTGTGTGTGTGTGTGTGTGAGGGGGGGGGGGGGGTGTTTTGTTGTTATTGCTCTGTCATAAAGTTGAGCACAGTCATCCATCAGTATAGATGATACTGCCATGAATGTTCACACAGTAGAGGCACTAATGGACTAATGTAATCTGGGCCTGCTTTTGATTGTACAAAGATTTACATTTGATTAAATTGACGTATTAAAACTGACAGAAATATGTAAAATGTGTATTACATATGTGGTTTTGCTGCATGTCCACCACAGAAACGAACACCCATTTAAGCTATGTTGATAGCCAAGCAAAGTTCAGTTTTACATGAATACATTGTACTTGATAAGCTACTGTAATTACACTCTAGATCACACTGTTATTTTAAGGTTCCCGGGGAAAGAAAAAACAACACTGTTCTTGTGCCTCGAGAATACCGTGAGGATATCACCAAAATCCTAATGATATCAACTTATATTCAATATGTGCTTTTGACTTTATGGACGTTATTAAGTCCTCTTCCGACAACCCACGTAGTCCCATGTGTACCTTCATTTACACTCTGTCATATTATGTAGCAGTACCGTGGTGGGAAGTCGACTTATTTCACATTTGTAAATGCTTTGAACCACAAAGAGTGTATCCCTGGAAGCAGCTGGAATTTTTGTGAGAAAGCCAGGAGCCAGGAGAGACCCCTACGCCTCAAGCCATTCCTCTGAACACCCCTCATCTCTTCATATCATCCCTCCAATGCATCTCTCCATCCCAGACAGGAGGGTTGACAGAGACCTTCTAGGTGACGACCCAGACAGAAGTGGGAGGTGATTTGCCCGCCTGAGACTTCCTTCATACACTTCCCTTATATTTATCTAACTTGTTATATACTCCACTGCTGCAGGAAAAGGAAAAGGAGGGCAGAACAGGCCACCATTAACATCGACAAGGCTGAAATGGAGCGGGTCGAGAAGTTCAAGTTCCTTGGTGTCCACATCTCCAACGAACTATCATGGTCCAAACACACCAAGACAGAGGTTGAAGATGCCACAACAACACCTTTTCCCCCTCAGGAGACTGAAAAGATTTGGCATCGGTCACCAGATCCTCAAAAAGTTCTACATCTGCACCATCGAGAGTATCCTGACTGGTTGCATCATCTGGTATGGCAACTGCTCGGCATCTGACCGTAATGCGCTACAGAGGGTAATGCGTACGGCACAGAAACGTCACTGGGGTCAAGCTTCCTGACATCCAGGACCTACAGTTGAAGTGGGAAGTTTACATACACCTTAGCCAAATACATTTAAACTCAGTTTTTCACAATACCTGACATTTAATCCTAGTAAAAATTCCCTGTCTTAGGTCAGTTAGGATCACCACTTTATTTTAAGAATGTGAAATGTCAGAATAATAGTAGAGAGAATGATTTATTTCAGCTTTTATTTCTTTCATCACATTCACAGTGGGTTAGAAGTTTACATACACTCAATTAGTATTTGGTTGCATTGCCTTTAAATTGTTTAACTTGGGTCAAACATTTCAGGTAGCCTCCCACAAGCTTCCCACAATAGGTTGGGTGAATTTTGGCCCATTCCTCCTGACAGAGCTGGTGTAACTGAGTCAGGTTTGTAGGCCTCCTTGCTCGCACACGCTTTTTCAGTGCTGCCCACAAATTTTCTATAGGATTGAGGTCAGGGCTTTGTGATGGCCACTCCAATACCTTGACTTTGTTGTCCTTAACCTGTCTGGGCTAGGGGGCAGTATTTTCACGGCCGGATGAAAAACGTACCCAATTTAAACAGGTTACTACTCTGGCCCAGAAACTAGAATATGCACATTATTAGATTTGGATAGAAAACACTCTGAAGTTTCTAAAACTGTTTGAATGGTGTCTGTGAGTATAACAGAACTCATATGGCAGGCAAAAACCTGAGAAAATTCCAAGCAGGAAGTGGAAAGTCTGAGAATTGTAGTTCTTCTTTTGATTCTCTATCGAAGCTACAGTGTCTGTGGGGGACGTTGAACTTCCTAAGGCTTCCATTGGCTGTCTAAAGCCTTCAGAAAGTGGTTTGAGCATTTTCCTGTCACTGGGCAGATAATAGGAGCTCAGTTACTGAGTGGTCTGCCTGGCAACAAAGGGATTGGATATGCACAGTCACGCGAGCATGCCGTTCCTTCTTTTTCTTCTTGAATGAATATGCTATTGTCCGGTTGGAATATTATCGCAATTTTACGTTAAAAATACCATAAAGATTGATTTTAAACAGCATTTGACATGCTTCTAAGTACGGTAATGGAACATTTTGACTTTTCGGCTCTCGTTCAACGCTTATTTTGTCAACGTTTATGATGAGTATTTTTGTAAATTGATGTGCACATTCACCGGACGTTTTGGTGGGAATACATTTTCTGAACATCACGCGCCAATGTAAAATGCTGTTTTTGGATATAATCATATGGCACTCATAGAACTTCATGTTTCACAATACATGTATGTTTTGTTCAATAAAGTTCATATTTATATCCAAAAATCTCAGTTTACATTGGCGCGTTATGTTCAGTGATGTTTTGCCTCTAAAAAACATCCGGTGATTTTGCAGAGAGCCACATCAATTTACAGAAATACTCATCATAAACGTTGATGAAAGATACAAGTGTTATGCATATAATTAAAGATAAACTTCTCCTTAACGCAACCCCTGTGTCAGATTTCAAAAAAGATTTACGGTGAAAGCACACCATGCAATAATCTGAGTACAGCGCTCAGCCACCAAAACAAGCCATACAGATACCCGCCATGTTGTAACTACAGAAGTCAGAAATAGCATTATAAATTTTCACTTACCTTTGATGATCTTCATCGGAATGCACTCCCAGGAATCCCAGTTCCACAATAAATGTTCGTTTTGTTCGATAAAGTCCATCATTTATGTCCAAATACCTCCTTTTTGTTTGCGCGTTTAGTTCACTATTCCAAATGCACAAGTCCAGACGAAAAGTCTAAAAAGTTCCATTACAGTTTGCAGAAACATGTCAAACGATGTATAGAATCAATCTTTAGGATGTTTTTATCATAAATCTTCAATAATATTCCAACCGGACAATTCCTTTGTCTTTAGAAATGAAAGGGAACTGAGCTCGTGCTCACGGCTGCGCGCGTGACTAAACTCAAGGTTTTCTGCCAGACCACTGGTTCAAACAGCTCTTATTCAATCCCCTTTTACAATAGAAGCCTGAAACAACGTTCTAAAGACTGTTGACATCTAGTGGAAGCCTTAGGAAGTGCAATATGACCCTACAGACACTGTATATTGGATAGGCAATCACTTGAAAAACTACAAACCTCAGATTTCCCACTACCTGGTTGGATTTTTCTCAGGTTTTCGCCTGCCATATGAGTTCTGTTATACTCACAGACATCATTCAAACAGTTTTAGAAACGGCAGAGTGTTTTCTATCCAAATCTACTAATAATATGCATATCTTAGCTTCTGGGCCTGAGTAGCAGGCAGTTTACTCTGGGCACACTTTTCATCCGAACGTGAAAATACTGCCCCCCAGCCCAGAGAGGTTAGGGCGGTTTTGGAGCAGTGGCTTCTTCCTTGCTGAGCGGCTTTTCAGCTTATGTCAATATAGGACTCGTTTTACTGTGGATATAGATACTTTTGTACCTGTTTCCTCCAGCATCTTCACAAAGTCCTTTGCTGTTGTTCTGGCATTCATTTGCACATTTCGCACCAAAGTACGTTCATCTCTAGGAGACAGAACGTGTGACCTTCCTGAGCAGTATGATGGCTGCGTGGTCCCATGGTGTTTATACTTGCATACTATTGTTTGTACAGATGAACGTGGCACCTTTAGGTGTCTGGAAATTGCTCCCAAGGATGGACCAGACTCGTGGAGGTCTACACATTTTTTTCTGAGGTCTTGGCTGATTTATTTTGACTTTCCCATGATGTCAAGCAAAGAGGCAATGAGTTTGACAGTAGGACTGGAAATACATCCACAGGTACTCTTCCAATTGACTCAAATGATGTAAATTAGCTTATCAGAAGCTTCTAAAGTCATGACATAATTTTGGGGATTTTCCAAGCTGTTTAAAGGCACAGTCAATTTAGTCTATGTAAACTTCTGACCCCCAGGAATTGTGATACAGTGAAATAATCTGTCTGTAAAATTACTTGTGTCAGCCACAATGTAGATGTCCTTACTGACTTGCCAAACTATAGTTTGTTAATAAAAAATGTGTGGAGTAGTTGAAAAACAAGTTTTAATGACTCCAACCTAAGTGTATGTAAACTTCTGACTTCAACTATATATACTAGGCAGTGTCAGAGGAAGCCCCAAAATATTGTCCAAGTATCTGTCACCCAAGTCATAGACTGTTCTCTCTGCTGCCACATGGCAAGTCTATGACCAAAAGGCTGCTTAACAGCTTCTACCCCAAGTCATGACTGCTGAACAATTAATCAATTGGCCACCCGGCCTATTAAGTGCTTGTATGTAAGCATTTAAAGGTGTTGTATTCTGTACATGTGACAAATAAAATTGGATTTGATTTGCAACACTTCAGCAATGCTCAACACAAAAACAATGATATTGTAAACTCCTGTATTTGATAATGGCTGGTGAAGTAACAAACAGGGGTTGATAATGTAATGAAAAAAAAGCATTACATTTACATTTTAATCATTTTACAGATGCTCTTATCCAGGGCAACAGGTGCATCATGGTAGGTTGATAGTCAACAGAATGTCCCATGACACTCTTTTTAAAAAAGTTTCCTAAAGTGTTCTTCAGCTGACCCCATAGGTCGTTATCAATAAAACGTCACAATATGTTGCAGAGCACACAACAAGAAGCAGTCGGCAAGAAGACCCCAGCTCTGCTAAAACCATTCAACGGATTGTTAAATAAATGTTATACAAAAAAAGTATGAAAAATGTATGCACTCACTGCTGTAAGTCGCTCTGGATAAGAGCGTCTGCTAAATGACTCAAATGTAAATGTAAATAACTATTTGATTTTCACATCGTCAACTCTTGAAGAGTCAGAACTATACATTTCCGATTATTCCACATTTAGCTCCCTCATCGGTGTTATACAGGAAGTAGCTGCATGCTTTTCATGATCAGTAAACATCAATTGATCATGTAATTTTAGATAGGTAAGGGAAGCCTATCCATTTGGCATGTAGCTAACTAGCTAACTAAGCAAACAACATGTGTCATTGAGCTTGTTGGTGGGGTTGAGGAGTACATCCATGAGGCATTCCAACAAGGTTTCATCCGCACATCCACTTCTCCTGCGTCGGCTAGTTTCTTCTTTATGGCCAAGAGGATGGAGGGTTACGCCCATGTATTGATTACAAAGGATTCAACGAAATCACCACCAAGTACCGTTACCCTCTCCCGTTGGTGCCGCCATCCAGCGAACAGCTCCACGGGGTCCAGTTCTTTAACAAACTGGACATGCGTAGTGCATTCAATCTCATCCGCATCCGGGAGGGCGATGAATGACAGACAGCTTTTAGCATGATGTCTGGTGACTACGAATACTTGGTGATGCCATTTGGCTTAGGCAGTGCTCCGTCAGTGTTCCAGACATTCATCAACGAGGTGTTCTGGGACATGATCGGACGCCAGTTAGTCGTGTATATCGATGACATCCTGGTCTACTCGGCTACCTTGGAGGATCACATCGCTCACGTCTGAGTAGTCCTGGAACGCCTCCTGGCTAACCACATGTTTGTCAAGAATGAGAAGTGTCAGTTTCAGTAGGCTGTTTCCTTCCCAGGCTACCAAATCAGCCCGGAAGGAGTGAAGATTGACGTCAAGAAGGTAGATGCGGTCAGGTCATGGCCAGTCTCTTGTAACCACCATAAAGGGTTTACAACGGTTAGTATAAACAGTTAGTTAAATAGTACCCGCAAAACACCAGTTGCAATGGAAAAGCCATATCTCAGACTGGCCAATAAAAAGAAAAGATTAAGATGGGCAAAAGAACACAGACACTGGACAGAGGAACTCTGCCTAGAAGGCCAGCATCCCATCACTGCTGACATTGAGACTGGTGTTCTGTGGATACTATTTAATGAAGCTGCCAGTTGAGGACTTGTGAGGCATCTGTTTCTCAAACTAGACAATCTAAGGTACTTGTCCTCTTGCTCAGCTGTGCACCAGGGCCTCCCACTCCTCTTTCTATTCTGGTTAGTGCCAGTTTGCACTGTTCTGTGAAGGGAGTAGTACACAGCGTTGTATGAGATCTTCAGTTTCTTGGCAATTTCTCACATGGAATAGCCTTCATTTCTAAGGGCAAGAATAGACTGACGAGTTTCAAATGTAGATATTCCATTAAAAAAATCTGACGTTTCCAGCTACAATAGTCATTTACTACATTATCAATGTCTACACTGTATTTCTGTTCAATTTGATATTATTTTAATGAGAAAAAAAAAGTGCTTTTCTTTCAAAAACAAGGACATTACTAAGTGACCCCAAACTTTTGAACGGTAGTGTATTGTCACGGTTGTTGTCGGTGAATGAGGACCAAAACGCAGCAGGTACGTGAATGCTCATCTTGATTTTTAATTACTCTCAAAAATGAACATACCAAATAACGAAAAAACGAACACTCGACAAATAAACAGTCTGGTAAGGCACAAGGCTATACACAGAATAATCACCCACAAATAACACATACAAACACACCCTAATATATGGGACTTTTAATCAAACGCAGATAGACAACACCTGCCTTCAACTGAGAGTCCCAACCCCAATCAACCAAACATAGAAACACACACACTAGACTAACCCTAGAATTAACTAAACATAAACCAAAACCCGGAAATACTAAATCAAACACCCTTTACACAAACACAACACCCCGAACCACATAAAACAAATACCCTCTGCCACGTCCTGACCAAACTACAAAAACAATTAACCTTATACTGGCCAGGACGTGACATGTATACATTTTCTTTTTTGATTTAACATATGGTATATTTAACATAAGTGTATCTTAAACTCACAGATAATTGTATCATCTTACATCAAATTCAATGGTAATTTTCTTGGATACCGTTTACAAAAATCTAATAAAACATAGGCTTCATGTCTGTAATGTCTGAATTGATGTCACTGTTGTGTCGTTCTTCCCAAAAAAAACTAATTTCACTTTATTGTGCTATTGCCTCACTTTGACCTTTACCTAACCCAAGTATCTACTTCTTCAAAATCAATGTATGTCTTTACCTTCCAGAGAGACATTAGGGAGTCTGGCTTTTTCAGGATTCAGGATTCACCACTCATGGTGTGATTGTGATAATATACAGAAACTCAAGTCCTTTTGTTCACCCGACCTAGAATACCTCACAATCAAATGCCGACCGTATTACCTCCCAAGATAATTCCCTTCGGTTATACAGTAGTCACAGCCGTGTACATTCCCCTCAAACCAATATCACAACGGCCCTCAAAGAACTTCACTGGAAACTGGATGCAAACTGGTAACCATACATCCTGAGGCCGCATTTATTGTAGCTGGGGATTTTAAATAAGCAAATTTGAGGAAAACGCTACCAAGTTCTATCAACACATTGACTGTAGTACTCACGCTGCTAAAACACTCAACCACTGCTACTCCAACTTCCGGGATGCCTACAAGGCCATCCCCCGCCCTCCCTTCGGCAAATCTGATCATAATTAATTTTGCTCCCCCCTTCCAATAGGCAGAAACTCAAACAGGAAGTACCTATGCTAATGACAATTCAATGCTGGTCTGACCAATCAGAATCCAAGCTTAAAGATTGTTTTGATCACACGGACTGTGATATGTTACGGGTAGCCTCTGAGAATTACATCGATGAATACACGGATACGGTGACTGAGTTCATCAGAAAGTGTATAGGAGATGTTGTACCCACTGTGACTATTAAACCCTACCCTAACTAGAAACCGTGGATAGATTGCAGCATTCGCGCAAAACTAAATGAGCAAACCAACTCATTTAACCAACGCAAGGTGACTGGGAATATGGCCGAATACAAACAGTGTAGTTATTCCCTCTGTAAGGCAATCAAACAGGCAAAACGTCAGTATAGCGACAAATTTGAGTCGCAATTCAGTGGCTCAGACACGAGACGTATGTGGAAGGATCTACAGACAATCATGGACTACAAAGGGAAAACCAGCCATGTCGCGGACAACAATGTCTTGCTTCCAGACAAGCTAAACACCTTCTTCGCCTGCTTTGAGGATAACACAGTGCCAATGACACGGCCCGCTTCCAAGGACTGTGGGCTTTCCTTCTCCGTGGCTGCCGTGAGTAAGACATTTAAGCGTGTTAACCCTCGCAATGCTGCCGGCCCAGACGGCATCCCTAGCTGTGTCCTCAGAGCATGAGCAGACCAGCTGGTTGGAGTGTTTGCAGACATATTCAATCTCTCCCTATCCCAGTCTGCTGTCCCCACTTGCTTCAAGATGTACAACATTGTTCCTGTACCTAAGAAAGCAAAGGTAACTGAACAAATTGACTAGCATCCCGTTGCACTCACTTCTGTCCTCATGAAGTGCTTTGAGAGGCTAGTTAAGGATCATATCACCTCTACCTTACATGACACCCTAGACCCACATCAATTTGCTTACCGCCTCAATAGATCCACGGACAATGGAATCGCCATCACACTGCACACTGCCCTATCTCATCTGGACAAGAGGAATACATACTATGTAAGAATGCTGTTCATTGACTATAGCTCAGCCTTCAACACCATAGTACCCTCCAAGCTCATCAATAAGCTCGGGGACCTGGTTCTGAACCCTGCCCTGCACAACTTGGTCCTGGACCTCCTGATGGAACGCCCCCAGGTGGTGAAGGTAGGAAACAACACCTCAATTTCTCTGATCCTCAATACAGGGGCCCCACAAGGGTGCGTGCTCAGCCCCCTCTTGTACTCCCTGTTCACTCATGACTGCATGGCCACGCACGCCTCCAACTCAATCATCAAGTTTGCAGATGACACAACAGTAGTAGGCCTGATTACCAACAATGACGAGACAGCCTACAGAGAGGAGGTGAGGGCCCTGGGAGTGTGGTGCCAGGAAAATAACCTCTCACTCAATGTCAACAAAACAAACTAGATGATCATGGACTTCAGGAAACAGCAGAGGGAGCACGCCCCTATCCACATCGACGGGGCTGCAGTAGAGCAGGTGGAAAGCTTCAAGTTCCTCGGCGTACACATCACTGACAATCTGAAATGGTCCACCCACTCAGACAGTGTGGTGCAGAAGGCGCAACAGCTCCTCTTCAACCTCAGGAGGCTGAAGAAATTAGGCTTGGCACCTAAAACCCTCACAAACCTTTACAGATGCACAATTGAGAGCATCCTGTTGGGCTGTATCACCGCCTTTTATGGCAACTGTACCGCCCACAACCACAGGGCTCTCCAAAGGGTGGTGCGGTCTGCCCAATGCATCACCGGGGGCAAACTAGCTGCCCTCCAGGACACCTACAGCACTCAATGTCACAGAAAGGCCAAAAAGATCATCAAGGACAATATCCACCCGAGCCACTGCCTGTTCACCCCGTGAGGTCAGTACCGGTGCATCAAAGTTGGGACCGAGAGACTGAAAACAGCTTCTATCTCAAGGCCATCAGACTTTTAAATAGCCATCACTTGGCGGCTTCCACCCGGTTACGTAACCCTGCACCTTTGAGGCTGCTACCCCATATACGTAGACTTGAAATCCCTGGCCATTTTAACCTCTTACATCTAGACGTTCCGCTAGCGGAACACCTGCTCCAATATCCAATGATAGGCGTGGCGCGAATTACAAATTCCTCAAAAATACAAAAACTTCAATTTTTCAAACATATGACTATTTCACAGCATTTTAAAGACAAGACTCTCCTTTATCTAACCACACTGTCCGATTTCAAAAAGGCTTTACAGCGACAGAAAAACATTAGATTATGTCAGCAGAGTACCCAGCCAGAAATAATCAGACACCCATTTTTCAAGCTAGCATATAATGTCACAAAAACCCAGCAGACAGCTAAATGCAGCACTAACCTTTGATGATCTTCATCAGATGACACACCTAGGACATTATGTTATACAATACATGCATGTTTTGTTCAATCAAGTTCATATTTATATCAAAAAACAGCTTGTTACATTAGCATGTGACGTTCAGAACTAGCAAACTTCCGGGGAATTTATTTATTAACAATTATTTTAAGAATTATAGATACAGAACTCCTCTATGCACTCGATATGTCCGATTTTAAAATAGCTTTTTGGTGAAAGCACATTTTGCAATATTCTAAGTACATAGCCCAGCCATCACGGGCTAGCTATTTAGACACCCGGCAAGTTTAGCCTTCACCAAAATCAGATTTACTGTTATAAAAGTTTGATTACCTTTTGTTGTCTTCGTCAGAATGCACTCCCAGGACTGCTACTTCAATAACAAATGTTGGTTTGGTCCAAAATAATCCATCGTTATATCCGAATAGCGGCGTTTTGTTCGTGCGTCCCAGACACTATCCGAAATGGTAAATCAGGGTCGCGCGCATGGCGCAATTCGTGACAAAAAAATGCTAAATATTCCATTACCGTACTTCGAAGCATGTCAACCGCTGTTTAAAATCAATTTTTATGCAATTTATCTCGTAAAAAAGCAATAATATTCCGACCGGGAATCTCCTTTTCGGCAAACAGAGGAAAAATCACAAAGACGGGGGCGGGCCAGGGCACGCGCCTAAGCCCACAGTCCCTTGATCGGCCACTTGAGAAAGGCGATAATGTGTTTCAGCCTGGGGCTGGGATGACGACATTCAGGTTTTTCCCGGGCTCTGAGCGCCCATGGAAGACGTAGGAAGTGTCACGTTAGAGCAGAGATCCTTTGTAAAAGATAGAGATGGCAAAGAAGTTCAAGAAATGGTCAGACAGGCCACTTCCTGTAAAGGAATCTCTCAGGTTTTGACCTGCCATTTGAGTTCTGTTATACTCACAGACACCATTCAAACAGTTTTAGAAACTTTGGAGTGTTTTCTATCCAAAGCCAATAATTATATGCATATTCTAGTTACTGGGCAGGAGTAGTAACCAGATTAAATCGGGTACGTTTTTTATCCAGCCGTGAAAATACTGCCCCCTAGCCATAACAGGTTAATAATGGAACACTAGTCACTCTAATAATGTTTACATACTTTTCCTACACTCATCTCATATGTATATACTGTATTCTATTCTACTGTATTTTAGTCTTTGCCACACCGACATTGTTCATCCTAATATTTATATATTCCTTAATTCCATTCTTTTACTTTTAGGTTGTGGATAAGCGTCCCGCTAGCGGGACACCAGCCGACAACATCCGGTGAAATTGAAGGGTGCGCAATTCAAGTAAATAATCGTAATATTAAACATTCATGAACATATATATCATTTAAAATATTAAATTCTTGTTAATCTAACTGCGTTGTCCGATTTACAGTAGGCTTTACGGCGAAAGCATACCATGTGATTGTGTGAGGACGGCGCCCCACATCAACATATTTTTCAACCAGCACAGGATTCATAAAATCACAAATCGTAATTAAATAAATCACTTACTTCTGAAGATCTTCCTTCCTCTGTTTGCAATCCCAAGGGTCCCAGCTACAACATGAATGGTCGTTTTATTAGATAAAACCCTTCTTTATATCCCAAAAAGTCTGTTTAGTTGGCGCCATCGATTTCAGTAATCCACTTGTTCAATATGCAGATAAAGGATTCCAAAAAACTACCGCTAAACTTTGTCCAAACGAGTGAAACGACATTTCTGTTCAATCCTCAGGTACTCTAAAATGTAAATAAACTATAATATTTCATAAGGAAAGTAACATGTTCAACAGGAAAGCAAAATTAGTAAGTGCGCGTCCTCTCCCTCGCGCGCCGAAAGACTGATAATACCTTTTTTGCACTGTTGGTAAGTAAGCATTTCGCTGTAAGGTCTACACCTGTTGTATTCGGCGCACGTGACAAATAAATTTTGATTTGATTTGAATTCATGTGGAGTGTAGTTTTATAGTTATGCGATGACATCATGTGCCCAACGTACCTTCAAAATTATTCGATAATCATAATTCATTTATCGGAAAAACACTGTTTCCATCATCATTTCTCACAATAAAGAATGTTAGACAAAATAAAAATCCACTTTGTTGAATGGATAAAAAAAGGACATTTCTCCTATAGCTGCCGTTTCCATTACACATGTTGCAATGTTATTTTTTTTGTGACATTGACCCAGGTTTATTCGACAAAAGCAATGGAAACCTGCCTAGTGATACAGAGGACTTGAGATATAATATAAACCATTAACCAATTTTAATGCATAAATAATCTTGACGTCTCTCTCTGTCTGAGTGTGCAGTCATCGATTTAACAAGGCTGTAAATCATTGATACTCTGGCGCCATCTCTGTTGAAAATCTGGAGTAGAATCAATGAATGAATGTCAGCCATTGGAGAGGCATTTAAATCTATATGAGTATAGGAATGGAGATGTTGGGAAGGATCCATAGTACCGATTAAGAATAAGTTCTGTTATTATAATGTGCTGAGTTTGACCGTTTGTCTTTTCGAACATCCATTGCACTTAAACTTATAAAAAGTATACAGCCAAAATGTGTTATGCCAATATTTAATCACAGGTGATTCATAACTACTGTCTTGTACAAAAAGGCAAAATATTGGGTTGTTTATGATAGATATGATAGTGGGACATGATAGCATCTCAGTGTGTGAATTACAGGGGGGGCCAAAGCTCCCCTAAATGCAACAAAAGTCAAACTTTGGGGGTGGGGGGTCTATGGGGAGGGGTCTCTAATTTAACCATTCTCATATTTGTTTAAACATTTTGCAGTGCTACAGTGGTAAATATGAAAATAAAAGCTTCCAAATTAAACGAACACCCCACATTATAAACTGCGTCCAGCCCACTAGCGAACTTGCAACACTGCTTCCTGCGCCGATGAGCTCAGGACAGACACAGCTGTATTTGTGTCCCGTATTTGTCACATGTGCTCCCTCTCCGGCCTCTAGGTCACCAGGCTGTTGATTATTGCGTACACCCATCACCATTGCCACGCGTACCAGCACCTCATGACACTCACCTGGACTCCATCACCTCTTTACCTTCCCCATATCTGTTACTCCTTTGGTTCCTTCCTCAGGTGTTATTGACTCTGTTTCATGTCAGTGTGTTGTTCGTGTTTCTTGTTTTGTTCATGTTCGTTTATTTATTAGATGTATTTACTCCCTGAACTTGCTTCCCGACTCTCAGTGTATATCATTACAGAATAACACCTCACCTAGGGAAGCATCAGGTATTTGTTTTGTGTGTGTGTTGGAAGGGATTTCGGGTCCGGGTGTCAGTACTGGAGCTACCAGGGAGTCCTCAGCCGACTCGTCAGGCTGTCCCGCTTCAGCCAGCTCGTTGGGCTCTCATGCCTCAGCCGGCTCGTCGGACTCTCATGCATCAGCCGGTTCGTCAGGTTTCCACGCCTCAGCGGAGGCGACCGGTCCTCTCCTGATCCCCGGGATCGTCATTTTGGTTGGCGTCCTGCTGCTGGAGCCGCTCGTCAGGGAGGGGGTACTGTCACGTGTGCTCCCTCTCCGGCCTCTAGGTCACAAGGCTGCTGATTATTGCGCACACCTGTCACCATCGTCACGCACACCAGCGCTTCATGATATTCACCTGGACTCCATCACCTCCTTGATTACCTCCCTATATTTGTCACTTCCCTTGGTTCTTTCCTCAGGTGTTATTGACTCTGTTTCATGTCAGTGCATTGTTCGTGTTTCTTGTTTTGTTTATGTTCGTTTATTTCTTAAATGTCTTCCCTCCCTTGCTTCCCGACTCTCAGCGTATATCGTTACAGTATTTCAGTCTCTTTTCAGGTGTCCAGACTTATCTTTTTACAAAAAAGGTATATTTGTCAGCAGTGGTGTAAAAATACCTTAACCTCTCTAGGGTAGGGGGCAGTATTTTCACATCCGGATAAAAAACATACCCGATTTAATCTGGTTATTACTACTGCCCAGAAACTAGAATATGCATATAATTGTTTGATTTGGATAGAAAACACCCTAAAGTTTCTAAAACTGTTTGAATGGTGTCTGTGAGTATAACAGAACTCATATGGCAGGCCAAAACCTGAGAAGATTCTGTACAGGAAGTGCCCTCTCTGACCATTTCTTGGCCTTCTATACGCTCTTTATCAAAAACAGAGGATCTCTGCTGTAACGTGACATTTTCTAAGGCTCCCATAGGCTCTCAGAAGGCGCCAGAACGTTGAATGATGCCTCTGCAGTCCCTGTGTCACGTCCTGACCAGCAGAGGGAGCAATTGTATTAGTTTTGGTCAGGACGTGGCAGGTTTTTGTGTGTTAAGTGTTGTGTTGGTGATTAGGACTCCCAATTGAAGGCAGGTGTGTTGAGTTGCCTTTGATTGGGAGTCCTATATAGTAGTGTGTTTTTTCTTTGGGGTTGTGGGTAGTTGTTTTTGCACTGCGTTTGATAGCCTGCAAAACTGTTGCTGTCTTGTTTATTGTTTTTTCCTGTGGATGCCTTACTTGAGTTGATTAAAACTATGAGTATCCACATTCCCGCTGCGCCTTGGTCCATTCTTGAAGACTGCTGTTACACCCTGGCTGAAAAACAGTAGCGCATTTGGATAGTGGCCGATCTGAGAACAATGAGACTGGTGCGCGCGTGCACATGAAGAGTCCATTTTACATTTTCAGTCTTTGAACGAAAAAGACGTCTCCCGGTCGGAATATTATCGCTATTTTACAAGAAAAATCGCATAAAAATTGATTTTAAACAGTGTTTAACATGCTTTGAAGTACGGTAATGGAATATTTTGCATTTTTTGTCACGATACGCGCCGGGCGCATCACCCTTCGTTACCCTTCGGATAGTGTCTTGAACGCACGAACAAAACGCCGCTATTTGGATATAACTATGGATTATTTGGAACCAAACCAACATTTGTTGTTGAAGTAGAAGTCCTGGGAGTGCATTCTGACGAAGAACAGCAAAGGTAATCCAATTTTTCTTATAGTAAATCTGAGTTTGGTGAGTACCAAACTTGGTGGGTGTCTAAATAGCTAGCCTGTGATGGCCGGGCTATCTACTCAGAATATTGCAAAATGTGCTTTCACCGAAAAGCTATTTTAAAATCGGACACCGCGATTGCATAAAGGAGTTCTGTATCTATAATTCTTAAAATAATTGTTATGTTTTTTGTGAACGTTTATCGTGAGTAATTTAGTAAATTCACTGGCAGTTATCGGTGTGTTTGCTTGTTCTGAACGTCACATGCTAATGTAAAAGCTGGTTTTTGATATAAATATGAACTTGATTGAACAAAACATGCATGTATTGTATAACATAATGTCCTAGGAGTGTCATCTGATGAAGATCATCAAAGGTTAGTGCTGCATTTAGCTGTGGTTTTGGTTTTTGTGACATTATATGCTAGCTTGAAAAATGGCTGTGTGATTATTTCTGGCTGGGTACTCTCCTAACATAATCTAATGTTTTTCTGTCGCTGTAAAGCCTTTTTGAAATCAGACAATGTGGTTAGATTAACGAGAGTCTTGTCTTTAAAATGGTGTGAAATAGTCATATGTTTGAGAAATTGAAGTTATAGCATTTCTAAGGTTTTCGTATTTCGCCCCACTCGATTCCACTGGCTGTTGACTGGGTGGGACGATTTCGTCCCACATACCCGAGAGAGGTTGAAGTACTACTTATGTCACGACTTCCGCCGGAGTCGGTCCCACTCCTTGTTCGAGCGGCGTTCGGCGGTTGATGTCACCGGCCTTCTAGCCATCACCAATCCACTTTTCATTTTCCATTTGTTTTGTCTTTGTTTTTTACACACCTGGTTTCAATTCTCCCAATACATGTTCATTATTTAACCTTCTGGTTTCCCCCATGTTTGTGTGCGTGTTTGTTTTATTGTAAGGCTGTATCTGACGGCTGGTATATTGTTTACCGGGTTTTGTTATTACGCCCGCTTATTTCGTGGTACCGGTATTTTTCCAGCACCATAGTATTGTGTTTATACTGGTGTTTTCTTGAATTAAATACCTTGTCCACGCATCTCAGCTCTCCTGCGCCTGACTCCTTTCACCAGTTACCCACAGCCTTGACAACTTTAGCAGTTTCTTTGCGGTATCTGTACTTTCCTAATTATATGGAGTGTTCCCCTGGCTATCCGAAAAAAGAAATATATATACATAAAACATTTGCCACCTGGTTAGCTTAATATAAGGAATTTGAAATGTTTTATAGTTTGACTTTTGATACTTAAGTATATTTTAGCAATTCCATTTACTTTTGATACTTAAGTATATTTAAAACCAAATACTTTTAGACTTTAACTCAAATAGTATTTTACTTGGTGACTTTTACTTTTACTTGAGTCATTTCTATTATGGTATCTTAACTTTTACACAAGTATGACAATTGAGTACTTTTTCCACCACTGTTTGTCAGCAACATGCATCAATTACTTCAGACTACACAAACGTAGCCGTAATGGCACTTGCAGAATGTCATTACACTTTTTGGTGTTTTGTAACAGATGTCTCTTTCCTTTCTTAAAATGGTGGGTGCACAGTGCACTGTTTGGATGCTGGAATTATCTTGGAGTGGACGAACGTGCGCAGCTAGCCTAATTCTTCAAGTGATTTATTTGACAATCAGATGAAAACATCATGACTGGTTGTGTTCATGCCACATTAAAAGGTAATACATGTTTACCATTAAAATACATGTCTTTACTATTAGGCCCATAAAATAAAAAATGTAGACCCCCTGAATGTCACGGTATAATTCACATTCTAGCATATTATGGTATTACTTCCATTACAAAGGAAGTACAAAGCTCATAATGAAAAATTAGTTTTGTATGGGAGCAGTATCTATATTGGGACAGCTTGCTGTTGCTTGTGTGTAATGTGACCCAACAAAGACAAAATGTGCTCCATGCATTGTGTCCAAAAAAGCCTTCCACACCTCTGCCAATGTAATCTCAGTGGATATAGCCTAAAATTTTGGAAATGTTATTTACAATTAGCAGTTAGGGTGCACCAACTAGACTTGCGGAAAAACCAGCTCTTCTCTCTACAGTAGCTTATCTATCTTAATCTCCACTATGAGCTGCAGCCAGCCAAGCCACCTGTTAAGATACGCTGTGTCAGTCTGTGTTCATTATACACATGCACAAAAGGTAATGGAGTACAGCCCTCTACAGTGAAACCTACATGCACATGCAGCAGAAATAATGGGTCCATAAGTTATTACGATTTACAAAACAACACAGTTGCGGGCAATTCCAGAGGAAAAATAAACACAACACAAAAAAGCAAGGAAAAAAAATGTAATTCTTAAAATAGATCCCCTTATTATAACATAGGTGATTTATAAAGCTAATTTCTAACGTTAATGTCACAGTTGATTGGTTGCCAGCTATATGGTCTAATAGCAGTGTGACATGGTTTATACCCTTTAATTATAGTTAGATTATTGCCTGCCTCGGCTGTTCCGGGGAAAGCCCGGGGTGCGGACCCGCCCTGTCAGCTCTTTCTGTTTCTGCCGAACTCACCTCCTGAGATCTCAACTTCATTGGTTCTTAAGTGGGACATATGGAATGTCCCCCTCTCTCTCTCTCTCTCACACTCTCTCACACACACTCTCTCATTGAATAATTACGCTATTCTCAGAAGGCAGTGCCTATAGCCATTACGGTAAATTATTGTGTTTTGTTGGAGTTGATGATGATGATTGGCATAGGTCGTCAATGTCTTGTTGTAAGACCGCTGTAATTGGCAATTTATAAATGTTATTTTTATGATATTGATTGAATGTTACCCAATTAATCCGCTAACCTAAATAAACAATGAATATCACATAACAGGCTTGTAGAAATATACTTATAATCAGACTAAGTAGAAAATGTAATAATTTAATAATATTAAAACATACATTTGATTTTAAGCTACAGAAGTTTTACAGCATTACAAAATGTTTAATGACAATATTTGTATCGCCTGCTATATAAGCAGTAAATAAAGAAAGTTGCTGTGGCCTGTTTACCACTTTAAAGTTCCCAGCGAGGCAATAAAAGACAAGATGAATGGGTTGTATTTCCATTTCAGAGTCATTATATCTAAATTGAACCTTGGTCGAGACATGAGAGAAACAAGGTGTCATGCTTTAGGTGCACAATGGCACCTGCAGCCCTGTCGAAGGGCCTTGTATGTATTCAGGATTTGTTTGCGTCCTCTGGGAGCATTAGCAACAACCTTTCAGAAGTACTGATTGGATAGAAAGGCAGCTCTGCATATTAACAGGAAGTAGCGTCCTGGGAGGATTCACAGTCTGCCACAGAAGGTGCAAAGAGAAGCTGATGGAAAGGGAGAGAAGGAGGTGGGAAAAGAAAGAGGGGGGTGAACAAATATATCCAATGGTCCTGAAAGAGGATGATTAAGATGCACTTGAGCTAAAATAAGTTTAACAGCTGACTATGGCAAGGAAGAGGAAAGGAGAGAAGAGGAGGGGACAAGACAGGATGGAGGGAAGAGGAGGAGGGAGGAACAAGAGGGAATCAATTACAGCATTGCACTCTTTACAGGTTTATTTAAACTGTCCTGAGAGTGCAAGCTGGGGAAGTGTGAGGCTGCCATTGTGTGCCTATGAAGCAAATGTGATTGAGAGGTGGGGAGCTTGGATAGCAAAGGGCTATCAACGTGGGGGCTCGGCTAGCAAAGTGCTATCAACGTGGGGAGCTACCGATAGCAAAGCGCTATCAACATGGGGAGATACAGCTAGCAATAGCGCTATCATTGGCGGAGCAACATGCTAAAACACAAAACTGATTGCATCAAGAAAAATGATCGCAAGGCTCAACAACTGTTTTCAAATACATCTAGAGTATTGACTATCAATGGATATGCTTAGTTTCTGTCTACACTGACAAATTACCCATCAGCTGTGTTAACAAAGTGACACTGTGATCACTATCGGCAACTCAACCATGCTGTTTACCAAAGGAGAAAACTAACAGAGCATCATTACACCTTATGCAGAGATTTGGCTTCATGTTTTTTTTATAAGGCAGTGTTTAGTTCTGCAGCATAGTAGCCTTATGCTGGAGCAGGTCCTACATGGCCTCTCTGTCTCTACCTGCATGCCTGCCTGTCTGTCTGCCTATCTCATCAAAAGACCACATTAGAGCATGTTCTATCACACTGCGATCAATGACCTCCTCGTGTCTGAATGGTGCCTGCCTTATCCTCCATGCATCAATTTATAGAAATGTTTTCACCCTCTCTATGCCTCCCTCTCTCTCTCTTTCTCTCTCTGCCTCCCTCTCTCTCTCACTCTCTCTCTCTCTCTTTGCCCCTCTCTCTTTAAACTCTCTTGTTTCCTCAGTAGTGAATAGTAATAACAATAACAGCTTCCAGAGATGTAAGCTCAGCAGTCCACAAAATGAATGCTCCCTATGAAGACATCCTGAGCTCGGCCATGTACCGCTGTGCAGTCTCACAACAAATGGTTGGTGAAATATCACCAGAGTCGGACAAAAGTGAATCAAGCAACAGACAAACGCTCCAAAGAAGAGAGAGGGCATTGTAGGTATGCGTTTATCCATCACTTCCCTCTCTGGAACCCAGCGAGGGCAGGAAATCCATCCCTCACATTTTGAAACAATATTCTCTCCATCTTTGTCATCCACCTATTGCAGAATTGGCACAAATGTCCGCAGAGAAATCAGTATAGTTCGTCAGCTCTCGGGTAGGCAGGCACAACAATAACTTCTCTTTTTTGATGAGGGAGACTTCAGCTCAGGAACGGACTTCCTTTGTCAAGTGTCACCCATTTTACATGTGAGACTGAGTTAACAGCCAATATGAGTGTGGGTGTCAACGTATTCACATGACAATGGCTGTCTGGGAGGAACAGATTGTCCAGAAGCAGCACGGTGCTCTATCTGGCATTATGCAAAGAGCTTGCTGTACACAAGGACTGTACACAAGGACCAGAGGGTCACATAAATCATCTGTCTGTCTTTCAAGGACCAAGGGGTCACAGAAATCACCTGTCTGTCTTTCAAGGACCAAGGGGTCACAGACATCATCTGTCTGTCTTTTAAGAGTTGATCTGTTTCTTCCTTCTTTCCTTCTGTCATTAAACATATAATTTCAGACATGCACGGAGAGACATCGAATGAGGGAAAGAAGCAATGTTGCACATTTACGCTTAATATGTCTGCCAGAGCTAACTGTAACGGTATATAGCACCCTGGAAATAAATCTTATGTAGAAAGTGCAGTAAGTAAGAAAGTGAAAAGGGGAGAAAAAAAACACTAGGAAAAAACACAGATCTTGTTACAGCAAGTCAAACTCAAAGTGTCAGACAGTTCATCAGTCTAAAATGTTCTTGAGGTGTTATCCGCCCTGTGTCTTGTCAGAGGCTTGGGAGTTTTCACCAGACTGATATTCATCTCTGCTGGTATAATTCTAGTCTGTTTCACCTGCAATATTGAAGCTTAACTCACTCATCTGAGAAATACACAATGTGAATCTGGATCAATCTTTAATGGCAAGTTCAAAGACAGTATGCAATATAGATAGCCATTGGTATATAATATGGCCTTCATATGTAGGCTTAATTTATGTGGTTTCAATGTATACTATATATACTGAACAAAAATATAAATACAAAATTCAACAATTTTACTGAGTTACAGTTCATATAAGGAAATCAGTCAATTCAAATAAATTCATTAGGTCCTAATCTATGGATGCTTCATGACTGGGAATACAGATATGTTGGTCAGAGATACCTTCAAAGAATCGTAGGGGCATGGATCAGAAAACCAGTCAGTATCTGTTGTGACCAACATTTCCCTCATGCAGCGCGGCACATTTCCTTCACATAGAGTTGATCAGGCTGTTGATTGTGGCCTGTGGAATGTTGTCCCACTCCTCTTCAATGGCTGTGTGAAGTTGCTGGATTTTGGCAGGAATTGGAACACGCTGTCGTACACGTTGAGCCCTAGCATCCCAAACATGCTCAATGGGTGACATGTCTGGTGTGTATGCAGGCCATGGAAGAACCGGGACAATTTTTGCTTCTAGGAATTGTGTACAGATCCTTGCGACATGGGGCCGTGCATTATCATGCTGAAACATGAGGTGATGGCGGCGGATGAACGGCACGACAATGGGCCTCAGGATCTCGTCACGGTATCTCTGTGCATTCAAATTGCCATCGATAAAACACAATTGTGTTCATTGTCCGTATTTTTTATTTTTTTTACAATATTGCAGATCATTGCACGCCTAATAGAACAGCAGAGTATAATTGACTATTTTATTTTACCACGATGCTGGATGCTCATTTCCTCAAAACAAAAACAATAACAAAGGCGCCTGGGGGTGGCCAGTGGCGGTGTTTCGCCTATCGCGGATCTCAGCTTTAAAGGAAAAGAAGTAGCCACAACCACAGACATAAGACAAACACATTACTCATTTACCACTAACGAAGGTTGTTTAGAAACCCTTGAAGAAACTAAGGTCGCCAATGTGCTCCACAAGCCCAATGTTAAAAAGGCCCAGGCGTCTCCCTGGGAGCCCAATTGGTGAGTTTGACAGCGCTGAATTAATTGACATGCCTCCGAGAGGTTGTTCTCTAATAACATATCGATCGCCCAGGTCTGATATGCAAAGCGTCTGTCACAGAGTGTCGCTCCTAGGTGAGGAGGATGCCCCAGGAATACCTTATCCCAGGCCTGTTGATTAGAGGAAGTATTTGGCCCAGTGATCACACTGAACCACGGTGTCAGGTGTTCCTCCTTGAACCGTGTCAGGCTCCTTGTTTTGTTATGATCAGACAGACAGACAGATTTTACTTGCAAATGGCTTCAACAGGTTACAGAGGAGTTTGCTGGCGTTTCTGTTGGAGTTGTGGGAAACAGACCACATTCTTCTAAGTCTAAGGTTGTGGTGCATTCACAGAGGAGATTCATTTATAGACATTTGTTTTGAGTAAACATTTGTCTAGGCCAAATCAGTCGGCTTGAAGTGCTGAAAGTCACCCTTTCACACAGTAATAGTTCAAATCCATCATTATACCACTTTATCTGTCCTGAAATAAAGTAACTTTGGCTTCAAAGTCAATCTTAATATACCTTTAACACTGATAGATCACTACCATTATAGAGAATGAAGACTTGTGCCACTGCTATCATATGTTGATTATCTAACTTGGTTCAGTGTTTAAAAGCCTTTGGAGCAGTCTATTTTTCATCTTGGCGGAACATGAAAAATATGAAATAAGTGGTTCATGAAAACCTGTATTGACCGGCACACTTCATCCTTAAACAAGGTCTAGTAAAGGGCAGATGAGGCACTCTGTGTTAGATGCGACCAGGAGCATGGAGTGGCACTCAGCCAAGCAGACTAGACTACACTGACTGTTTATTCTATGGCAATGTAAGAATCGGAATGCCTTTACATATTATGAAGGGTTGAGTGTATGTTCTTTACTTAGCATAATGGCATTGAATGTTAGTTTATTGTTCTATTAAATACGTGTTTTATTTATCAACAAAACCAGTCATTAATGGTCATCTACATCATTTCTTAGCAACAAGAAATGTGTTGTTTTGTATAGTCCGATCTGCACCTGATGGACCGACTATGCTAATTTAAATGGACAGCTGCAGTATTAGACCAGATGATGTGTAGATCTTCCATGTAGCCTGGTCTGCTCTGAGAGCCCAGGGGCCTGTGCTGGTGGTGACCACCCCATAGCTGGGGGGTCCAAGGCAGTGAGGGGTGATGGAGGAACAGTACCTTAGACACCGCCAGCTGCTCTGGTGCCACAGCGAGTTTATCAGCCTCTGACAGGTATCCAGAGTGCCTTCAGAAAGTATTCACACCCCTTGAATTTTTCCACATTTTGTTGTCTTAATGCTTGAATTTAAAATGGATTAAATATATATTTTGTGTCACTGGCCAACAAACAATACCCCATAATGTCAAAAGTGGAATTAATTGTTCAAAATATATTAAACATTAAAAGCTGAAATGTCTTGAGTCAATAAGTATTCAACCCCTTATTTTATGGCAAGCCAAACATGTATGGCAGATAAAATTTGCTTAACAAGTGACAATAAGTTGCATGGATTCTCTGAATGCAATAATAGTCTTTAACATGATTTTTGAATGACTACCTGATCTCTGTACCCCACACAATTATCTGTAAGGTCCCTCAGTCGAGCAGTGAATTTCAAACACAGATTCAACCACAAAGACCAGAGAGGTTTTCCAATGCCTTGCGAAGAAGGGCACCTATTGGTAGACGGGTAAAAATACAAAAAGCAGACATTGAATATCCCTTTGAGCATGGTGGATGGTGTATCAGTTTGGATGGTGTATCAGTACACCCAGGCAAAGATACTGTACAGGCATCCGTCCTAACTCATTTGCCGGAGAGAAAGGAAACCGCTCTGGGATTTCATCATGAGGCCAATTGTCACGTCCTGACCAGTAAAAGGGTCATTTGCCATAGTAGTATGGTCAGGGCATGGCAGGGGGGTTGTTTTGTGTGTTTTGTTTTTTTTTGGTTCTAGGGGAATTTGTTCTAGTTTTCTATTTCTATGTTTCGTTTTCCATGTTTGGCCGAGTATGGTTTCCAATCAGAAGCAGGTGTCTTTTGTTGTCTCTGATTGGAAGCCATACTTAGGCAGCCTGTTTTCCTTTGGGTTTTGTGGGTGGTTGTTTTCTGTTTAGTATGTTAGGATACCTGACAGAACTGTTTGGCTGTCATTTGTTTTTTCTTTGTGAAGTGATTTTTCATTCAAAAATAAAAGATGAGCACTCAACACGCTGCGCCTTGGTCTGTTCACTACGACGCCTGTGACACCAATGGTGACTTTAAAACAGTTACAGAGTTGAATTCCTGTGTTAGGGGAAAACTGAGGATGGAACAACAATGTTGTAGTTACTAAATGACAGGGTGAAAAGAAGGAAGCCTGTGCAGAATAAAAAATATTCCAAAACATTCATCCTGTTTGCAATAAGACACTAAAGTAAAACTGAAAAAATGTTGACAAAAAATGAACTTTAACCTCTCTAGGGGAGGTGGGACGTCTGGCAAGGACTTGGGAGTTTTGTAGGATAAAAAGAAACGGAATAGAACTAAGCACAGGCAAAATCCTAGAGGAAAACCTGATTCAGTCTGCTTTCCAATAGACACTGGGAAACAAATTCACCTTTCAGTAGGATAATAACCTGAAACACAAGGCCAAATATAAAAGTTGCTTACCAATATGTTAATGAATCTTCCTGAGTGGCCTAGTTACAATTTTGACTTAAATTGGCTTGAAAATCTACGGCAAGACTAGAAAATGGCTATCTAGCAATGATCAACAAACAACTTGACAGAGCTTAAAGAATTTTTAAAATAATGATATGCAGGTGTAAAGCTCTTAGCGACCCAGAAAAAGAAAAGTGATTCTAACATCAATCAATCAAATGTATTTATAAAGCCCTTCTTACATCAGCTGATTCACAAAGTGCTATACAGAAACCCAGCCTAAAACCCCAAACATGTATTGACTCAGGAGAGTGAATAATTATGTAAATGTAAATTATGTAAAAAGTAATTGCCCCCTTACACTTAGTTACTGGTTGTGCCACCTTTAGCTGCAATGACTGCAACCAAACGCTTCCTGTAGTTGTTGATCAGTCTACTGCTTTAACTCAGTGGCAGTGCTTTAACTCAGTTTTTGAGGATGAACTGCTTGTTTCAGGTCCTGACACAACTTCTCAACCGGGTTTAGGTTTGGATTTTGATGAGGCCATTCCAAAACTGTAGCCCTTCCTGCAGTCAATGACCAAAACCTCCATCTTTGGCCTCAGGGGTGGAATGTAATTAATATTTGTCATAATTTCATAATTAATTTTACAACGAAACTCTGGTGTTTCTATGTCAAACAGTTTTGTTATATTTCAGTCTTCTATGATGTATATAAAGTGTAATATTGGGATGAAAACTCAAAATTGAATAGATTTAAACTCTATATCTGACATGGTACAGGTGTCTGCTTTTTTAAAGCCCATTATCATGAGGTGTATACTTTTGTTTCAAAGTAGATTTGTTTAAGACTACCAAGAATCACTCTGTATGACTCTGATTTAGCCCACTGCAGTAAAATGTTAAATGTGTTGCATTTCATCCATTCTGATGTAGGCTTGCTTGTGTGTTTTGGATAATTTTCTTGCTGCATGACCCATCTGTGCTTCAGCTTCAGCTCATGGATGGATATCCTTTCATTCTCCTTTAGAATTCTCTGACACAGAGTATAATTCATGGTTCCTTCAATGATGGCAAGTCGTATAGGTCCTGAGGCAGCAAAGCATCCCCAAACCATCACGCTAACACCACCATGCTTGGCCTTTGGTATGAGGTTCTTATTGCGGAATGCAGTGTTTTGTTTTTGCCAGACATAACGGGACCCAGGTCCTCTAAAACGTTCACTCAAGTTTACAAAAAAGCACCTGGATGATCGTCAAGACTCCTAGAAGAATGTTCTATGGACAGATGAGTCAAAAGTAGAACTTTCCCCGCCACATGGCAAATTGTGTAGAATGGACTCTAAAATGTGTAGAATGGGCTCTAAAATGTGTAGAATTTGCTCAAAAACTGTAACAAAAAAAAGTTATATAAAGCAAACATATTTATTAACCTCTATGGGCTAGGTGGGACGCAAGCGGGATATTCAAATACCTTAGAAATGCTATTACTTCAATTTCTAAAACATATGACTATTTTACACCATTTTAAAGACAAGACTCTCGTTAATCTAAACACACTGTCCGATTTCAAAAAGGCTTTACAACGAAAGCAAAACATTAGATTATGTCAGCAGAGTACCCAGCCAGAAATAATGAGACACCCATTTTTCAAGCTAGCATATAATGTCACAAAAACCAAAACCACAGCTAAATGCAGCACTAACCTTTGATGATCTTCATCAGATGACACTCCTAGGACATTATGTTATACAACACATGCATGTTTTGTTCAATCAAGTTCATATTTATATCAAAAACCAGCTTTTTACATTAGCATGTGACTAGCATGTGACTAGCATTCCCACCGAACACTTCCGGTGAATTTACTAAATTACTCACGATAAACGTTCACAAAAAACATAACAATTATTTTAAGAATTATAGATACAGAACTCCTTTATGCAATCGCTATGTCCGATTTAAAATAGCTTTTTCGGTGAAAGCACATTTTGCAATATTCTGAGTAGATAGCCCGGCCATCACAGGCTAGCTATTTTGACACCCACCAAGTTTGGCCCTCACCAAACTCAGATTTACTATAAGAAAAATTGGATTACCTTTGCTGTTCTTCGTCAGAATGCACTCCCAGGACTTCTACTTCAATAACAAATGTTGGTTTGGTTCCAAATAATCCATAGTTATATCCAAATAGCGGCGTTTTGTTTGTGCGTTCAAGACACTATCCGAAGGGTAAAGAAGGGAGACGCGCCCGGCGCGTTTCGTGACAAAAAATTTCAAAATATTCCATTACCGTACTTCGAAGCATGTCAAACGCTGTTTAAAATCAATTTTTATGCGATTTTTCTCGTAAAAAAAGCGATAATATTCCGACCGGGAAACCCTGTTTTTGTTCAAACATGGTGGAGTCTCGTGCACGAGCGCCCCAGTCTCATTGTTCTCAGATCGACCACTATCCAAATGCGCTACTGTTTTTCAGCCATGGCCTGCAAAGTCATCATTCAACGTTCTGGCGCCTTCTGAGAGCCTATGGGAGCGTTAGAAAATGTCACGTTATGCCAGAGATCCCCTGTTTTTGATAGAGATGATCAAGAAGGCCAGGAAATGGTCAGAGAGGGCGCTTCCTGTTTGGAATCTTCTCAGGTTTTGGCCTTCCAAATGAGTTCTGTTATACTCACAGACACCATTCAAACAGTTTTAGAAACTTCAGGGTGTTTTCTATCCAAATCAAACAATTATATGCATATTCTAGTTACTGGGCAGGAGTAGTAACCAGATTAAATCGGGTACGTTTTTTATCCGGCCGTGCAAATACTGCCCCCTATACCCAACAGGTTAACCTTTTGTTAATAAAATACTTTTTCTGGTAACAGATCCCTCTGCACGTATTAAATGATACTCTTTATTCCTGGTCCTGAGTTCATGTGTAGCCGCTAATTGTACAGCTAAGGGCAATGTGTTTATAGATCGGCTGAGGTGAACCAGACGCTGCACTTGACACATTTATGAAATTGCTTATCCCAGTTACTAATAAGCATGCAGCCATTAAGAAAACGACTGTAAAAACTGTTAAATCCCCATGGAATGATGAGGAATTGAAAAATGGTATGGTTGAGAGGGATGAGGCAAAAGAAATGGCAAATACGTCTGGCTGCACAACCGATTAACAAATGTATTCCACATTGAGAAATCATGTTACTAAACTGAATAAAAAGAAGAAGAAACTACACTATGAAAGAAAGGTAAATTACATAAAGAATGATAGGAAAAAGCTTTGGAGCACCTTAAATTACATTTTGGGCAAAAAGGCAAACCCCGCTCCATCATTCATTGAATCAGATGGCTCATTCATCACAAAACCCACTGATATTGCCAACTACTTTAATGATTTTTTCATTGGCAAGATTAGCAAACTTAGGCATGACATGCCAGCAATAAGCGCTGACATTACACATCCAAGTATATCTGACCAAAATTATGAAAGACAGGAATTGCAATTTTGAAATCCGTAAAGTGAGTGTGGAAGAGGTGAAAAAAGTGTTGTTGTCCACCAACAATGACAAGCCACCGGGTTTTGACAACTTGGATGGAAAATTACTGAGGATAATAGCGGATGATATTGCCACTCCTATTGGCCATATCTTCAACGTAAGCCTACTAGAAAGTGTGTGTCCTCAGGCCTGGAGGGAAGCAAAAGTAATTCCCCTACCTAAGAATAGTAAAGCCCCCTTTACTGGCTCAAATAGCCGACCAATCAGTCTGTTACCAACCCTTAGTAAACTTTTTTGAGTAAAGCCTGTGTGTCTATGTATACGGATGACTCAACACTATACATGTCAGCTACTACAGCGACTGAAATGTGTCTATGTATACGGATGACTCAATACTATACATGTCAGCTACTACAGCGACTGAAATGTGTCTATGTATACGGATGACTTAACACTATACATGTCAGCTACTACAGCGACTGAAATGTGTCTATGTATACGGATGACTTAACACTATACATGTCAGCTACTACAGCGACTGAAATGTGTCAATGTATACGGATGACTCAACACTATACATGTCAGCTACTACAGCGACTGAAATGAATGCAACATTTAACAAAGATTGCAGTTAGTTTCAGAATGGCAGGAATAAGTTAGTCTTAAATATTTCAAAAACTAAAAGCATTGTATTTGGGACAAATCATTCACTGAACAATAAACTTCAACTAAATATTGTAATGAATAATGTGGAAATTGAGCAAGTTGAGGTGACCAAACTGCTTGGAGTAACCCTGGATTGTAAACTGTCATGGTCAAAACATATTGATACAACAGTAGCTAAGATGGGGAGAAGTATGTCCATAATAAAGTGTTGCTCTGCCTTCTTAACAGCACTATCAACAAGGCAGGTTCTACAGGCCCTAGTTTTGTCATGTGGCCAGGTGCCACAAAGAGGGACTTAGGAAAATTGTAATTGCCTCACAACAGGGCAGCTCGACTGGCCCATAGATGTACACCAAGAGTTAACATTAATAATATGCATGTCAATTTCTACTGGTTCAAAGTGGAGAAATTGACTTCATCACAGTGGGGACTGTGAAGCAACACAAACATAGGCACAAACATATGCTACAAGACCATGGTGATTGCCTACGGAGCTGTGAAGGGAACGGCACCTCCATACCTTCAGGCTCTGATCAGGCCCTACACCCAAACAAGGGCACTGCGTTCATCCACCACTGGCCTGCTGGCCCCCCTACCTCTGAGGAAGCACAGTTCCCGCTCAGCCCAGTCAAAACTGTTCGCTGCTCTGGCACCCCAATGGTGGAACAAGCTCCCTCACGACGCCAGGACAGCGGAGTCAATCACCACCTTCCGGAGACACCTGAAACCCCACCTCTTTAAGGAATACCTAGGATAGGATAAAGTAATCCTTCTAACCCCCCCCCCCCCTTAAAAGATTTAGATGCACTATTGTAAAGTGGTTGTTCCACTGGATATCATAAGGTGAATGCACCATTTTGTAAGTCGCTCTGGATAAGAGCGTCTGCTAAATGACTTAAATGTAATGTAAATGTAATATGCATACAAACACACAATAACATACGCACTATACACACACATACACATGGATTTTGTGTTGTAGATATGGTAGTAGAGTAGGGGCCTGAGGGTACACACTTAATGTGTTGTGAAATTTCTTGTGAATGTATTGTAATTTAAGAAAAATTGTATAACTGCCTTAATTTTGCTGGACCCCAGGAAAGCAGCTAATGGGCATCCATAATAAATACAAATGAGGCTACAGCAACCAATGCTATAATGGCTGGGAAAATGTTTGCTTATTTTTTCTGTTCTCCAAATAGTATTTTTTTTGTTTTAAATTATATAGAAATGCAGTAAATGAGCTTAAAATGTATTAATAGGGTATTTTTTCCCCCTTAAATCTTATCACAATCAACTTTTACCAGTTGAATGTGGACCAGAGGTGAATGTAGATGTATTTCTTCCTCGGACCGGACAAAACATTTTATGGGCCTAATCATAGAATGACATATAGAATTTTGGCAGTCTTGATACAACATTTTGAACAGATATGCAATGGTTCATTGGATCAGTCTAAAACTTTGCACATACACTGCTGCCATCTAGTGGCCAAGGTCTAAATTGCACCTGGGCTGGAATTATACATTATGGCCTTTCTCTTGCATTTCAAAGATGATGGTACATTCTTTTTTTTTTAAACGCATGTTTTTTGGGGGAGATTATCTTTTACCAGATCTAATGTGTTATTTTCTCCTACATTAATTTCACATTTCCACAAACTTCAAAGTGTTTCCATTTCAAATGGTATGCATATCCTTGCTTCAGGTCCTGAGCTACTTGCAGTTAGATTTGGGTATGTTATTTAGGCGAAAATTTAAAAAAGGGGCAGATCCTTAAGAGGTTTTAATTCAATGTGATCTCTGTGGGCCTAGTTGTGAAGATTTGTCATTTAACTTTTAAAATATATTACATTTTATTGTGGCATTGACACAACCAGTCATGATGTTTTTATCTGATTGTCAAACAATCACTTCACAGGGCTACTTTACTAGGCTACCTACACACATTCATCCACTCGCAACATATTTCCAGCCTCCAAACAGTGGTGAATCGAAAGAGACATCTGTTAAACAAAACAACAAAAAGTGTAATGACATTTGGCGATTGTCATTAGGCCAGAGTTGATGCATCCACTGCTGCCCGCATGCGTCTCGGTGTAGCCACTCATCTCTGCCTTGGCAAAATATCAGTGTTCTCATTGGACCACATCGCATTTTGGAGCATAGGCTATACCACCCGTTTTCAAGTCTATTTGTCCCTTTTTCATGCCTCTGACATGCGGTAATGATAAAAAGTGTTTTAAAAAGTATAAAAAAATGTCCTACTGTCATCAAAATGTCATGAATTTGAACCCCCTTTAAATGGACACATATCCATAATTTCAAAGCTCACTGCATTGAATCACACAAAACGTAATAGAGAATGTTACAAACTGGACTATATGAAGTAACTTACTTTGAAGAGACGGTGATTGGATCAAAACAGGTGTTTGGCGTTTGGTCATCTAAATTCTGTGTCCTTGTCTTTAAACCCTTTACAATGAAGAGATGTGAAGTTATTTGGATTTAACAAATTAGCTTTGAAAGACAGGGTCCTGAAAAAGGGACATTTCTTTTTTTGCTGAGTTTAGACAGGGAATTGTTGATATGTTGTCATATTTATTTTCTAAAATGTCAACAGAAAATGCATTTTACATACCTTTCTTTTGTATTTTACAGATTGAAAGATGAAAAAAGTATTTAGTGTAAGTGTAAGTCCAGTCCTGGAGTGTCTTAACAAAATGAAACCAAAATAATTAGGCTGACTTTATCCAGTTTGTAGAAAATTTGATTTGCGTGATATTGCATATTTAATGAGATATCACCTAATTTGCATATTGAAATACAATATTTCAGAAAACTATTTATACAAAAAGTAGGATACTTCACTCCTACCTCACTCCTGATGTGGACATCAGGAGTGAAAGTAAGCAGTGTGGTCCGGTAAGGCATTTCGGCAAAATAAATAGTGGAGGTACGCCGTACCAGTAAAACATATCACAATAATTAAAACAAAATGTTAAGAAAACTGTAGGCTATAACACTACTTTTTATCATTACTGCATGTCAGAGGCATTAATGGGCCAAAATTTGAAAAAATCTCAAATGGATAAGTACATGCAAAAATGACACCTGGCCTTAGAACTAAGAGCCTGGCTACGGACCTGCTGGCGCCTCATAACATTTAAATACATAACTCAGAATTCACAACTGAGGAATGTATTATATTTTCATAACACATCGTTACAGATAGTAACTTTCCCTACAAAACTGGTGCCCCATGTGAAGATGGTGTTTTACAACAGCAACACAGTAAGAGGTGAAATATGAGGGAGTGTCAGAATCTGAGAGGAGGCAGCTAGGCCCCTAATGCACTCCCATACCTAGTGTTCAGAATGTGTCTTTCTCTGGCTGTTACTACTGTACCTGTACCTTCTCTGTTAATACCTGTACCTTCCAGATGTCTGCTTTGAGTGACTCGTGAACTGTGGATGGGAGTCCCACAAGCGGCATTATGCAAAGCACTAAGAGGCTGAGATTAGGTTCAGCGCATTATTTTGGGGAGCTGTTGGCCTTCCCCCCACCTCTCCACCCATATCTACCTCAGTCCCCTGTGAAACTCCCTTGTATTTCCCGAAGCTCCCCAAAAGAATGCGCAGAACCTAATCTCAGCCCTTTAGTGCTTGGAAAGGTTTTATTTGACCAATTGACCATGTGTTACTGAAACAATGACTGATTAACATTACATGTCCTGGAAATGACAATGCATTTTTCAAAAATACAAAAATAGATAGGTCTCTTACATTCTCTCGAGTTTTGTAACAATTACATTTATTTTGTATCCTTAAACTTTGTATGTCACCTGTTTTACCCAATTGGATATCTCAACTAAACACGTATTACTCACAATCTTTACAAAGCTGTTTTCATCATGGGGAATATCATGATTAAAATAAATACAAAATCAGTGTGTTCACGTCATTGACTTAGCAAATTAGCACATTTAAAAGCAGCAAAAACGTTACTGATGTTGTAGAGATGGATTGTGGATCACAAATGGCAACATAATAGCATCCATACTTCCCTCTGATCTCACCAACTTTGGACTCTTCTGAAGTCAGTTTCAAATGGTCCTCTTCTGTTTATTATGGCTGTTTGTTGAACTGCCAATTGGTTTCAAGCACTGGTCCCTCCCCTATGGTTTCTATGGATACATTACATCATGAAACGACCAATCTAACCAGCCAATCTGCTGTTCTGACGCCAGCACAAACTATGCTAATTAAAAGTCAGTCCACTCCGCTCAGAATTCCTCTCTGAGGGGACACTTCTTATTGGAGAGGAGGACTTTTGCCTGGGCATCCATTTTCTATTGTGATTTTCTCGTTGTAATTGTTGGTAAAAGTCTCTCTGCATTATGTATGAGGCGAGTGCATATACAGTAAAAACAAACAAAACAATATGCATGCTAAAACAAATGCCCTCAGGTGAGAAACAAGCCTACAGAGTCTAATCGTTTTGCTTGTAGTGCTTCTCAAATTATGCAACTCGCATAAGCAGTCGCCTTTAGGGTCTCGGAATTGCTTGTTGGAAAAATGCCCAAAGGCAGGTGTTAGATCGGGAAAATCTGATATATACTTTAAAGGGAGTATTTCTCTGGTTTGTGACCAAACTAGGTGTCCATGTTCATACTGAAGAATATATGGTTGGTTTATACATTTTCTGATGCCATTTGGATGTTGGATCTTGATGACAAGGGCACAGATAGACTAATACTGTAGGTTCCGTGTGTTCGTGTCAATTGGCTATTCGTCTGTGTCAAGGACTATAATGACAAACAACACTTAGATTAGGGGTATCTGCATAATTCTAATTATCTAGGAAGTGAGTATTAAACTTGACTTCAAGCAGACATATTTTCAGCCATGCACAGTGCCTGTGTTATGTTGTACATGCCCCAAGTTATTGAAATAAGCTTGTAATGCAATGAACATTACAACATCAACAGCACCATTCTCATTTGAATATTGCAATTTACATGGATTTGCAAATGACTGCACCATAAACAGGTATGGTATTACATATAACTGCATCGTTTACATGCTGTATTGCCTCTGCACGGACAGTATAAAACCCATACCTTCAAGAGCCCATTCTGAAACAGGATCAATATCTGATCTTATCATGTGATCAAATAGAACCATTTTAAGGCCATTAAATGTGCAGAATGTCTCAATAAGTCAGTGTCTGGGTTGAGATCTAATCGGACAAGGTTATATTTTTCTGCTATTGTATATCGACTGCCACTGTTATAGTTCTATAACAGTTCCAACTGGACACTGTGGACATACGTGGGAATGTCTCGCTCTACAATATGAACCAAGACCACGGAAGATCGACACCTGACACATTGGTAACACTTCAGTGTAATTACATGTGTAGTTACATGTGATTACACTCTAACAAGTATTGTAGTTAAATGTAATAACTCAAAGATACACTGTAAAAACATTACGTAACTGAGGGTAATTGCAATATGTAATTACAGAGGTGTAACAACGAAACGCTTGTTACCGTTACCATGCTTGTTGCAAAATGTCCAAGATCACAAATGTAGTGTTTTGTTTTCTTCTCAGGTGCATCCGAGCCAGGAACAACTGTCACAAGGTTGTCATCCCTCATGGACAGATGTGCTGGGTGTTCGAGATTTCGAAGATTGGAAGCTCAATAGGCTCTAATTACCTACCCGTGAATGCACACTTCAGAATCTTCACTCATAGATGTTATTACCATTTGTCCCCCAAAGGTTTGACTTGGTTGAGAGTACAGAAACAGATCATATATAGGTTGACTGGCTGACTGGCATCTGGCATACGGGGTTCATCCCAGGTTATCATTTAAAAATAAACGTATAATGAATGTGTACGTTACCCATCATGACAGCCTGAACCTCATTGCATCCAAGTGGGAGGATAAACTCACTGTACAGCAAAGAGTACATGTAATAAACACACTAGTACCACAGAGTAGGCCTACATGTAGTATTTTTATTTATTTTATTTAACCTTTATATAACTAGGCAAGTCAGTTAAGAACAAATTCTTATTTACAATGACGGCCTACACCGGCCAAACCTGGACCAATCAGTATCTAATTACTAGGTGTTACACAGGATGTAGCTAGTTAAAATGAAGTGCATCTTGAGGGGTACTTACTTGCAATTAATGTGTACTTATACAGTACAGTACCCATCCAGACAGTCTGACCCTCATCTTAAAGCTTCTGGAAGCACCATCCACGTAGGAGGATAAACACAATAGTACACCACAGAGTAGGGCTACATGTAATATCTGCCTAAGTACAATGTAGTTACTAGTTATTTAGTTAGTTAAAATGAAGTGTATCTTGATGGGTACTTACTTGTAATTAATGTGTTTTTATATAATACATTGCCATAGCTACCTAGTTGTTGTGTTATCCAGCCATCATTATACTAATAATGGTGTTTTCTAGTACTTATAAGATAGCTAGGGTTTACATTTAAAAAAACTAGGTGTGTTGACACAAGTAGCTAGCTAGCTAGAGTTAACGTCCTGGGTGTGTCTCACGTAATACCACAGACAAAAATGGTTAGTTACCAGTATCTTTGACCCTTGAGTACTGATACCCCGTGAACAAGGTTCAGGGAAGATAAGATCAGCTAGCTAGCTATTTGCCAGTGTAAGGTAGCTGGCTAGCTAGCTAACGATAGTTGCCAAGGTTAGAAAACTAGTATTTTCTTCAGAAGTAAACTAATTTAGCTAGCTCGTCTAGTTGGTAGGCATACCAAAATCGTCAGCTAACATTTGCGAGCTAGCTTGATAGTACCTAGCTAGTTTTTGGTATTCTGTTAGATGATTTAGCATAGGTAGTTGTCTAGCTTGCTAATGTTTGCCAGATAGAAAGCCATCATTGCTAGCCAACACTAGGCTAGCTAGCTACCTAGCTAACTACTGTAACTATGCTGAATCATCCAGCACAATTTCTGTATCCAAAAAGCAAAACAAATTGCATGGAAAACCTACCTTCTCTCTCCTGTGTGGACGTTTTTGTCTCGTCTACAACACTTTGTTTCTTTGGTGGCAATCTCTTATGTCTGAATTTTGCACACAACCTTCTTCTCGATCCCGGTTCTTTGCACACTGTCACTATGCTGTCAGTGTCAACACAAATTGTGGGCACGTTTAATAAGGTGATCGCTATTTCGAGCACAATGCGCAGATCGGCATATCTTGAGATGATGCCTTAACTCCTGGGATAAATAAATAAGTGGACCAATGTATCTCATCCAAAAGTGAGAATGTTCTTCAACTGTGAAAGCCCTGCAAGGTTACATGATGAAATAGCAAGTTGTCTTATGACCAGTTTAAGTGCATTTACTGTAAAAAATAAAATTATTTTTATTTATTTAACCAGCTCACAATTTTGCAAAAACTGTATGACTATCTCACACATTTAACCAAAACTGTTTATTAGTGTTTTTAAAATGTTTGATTGACGGTTAATAAAGTAATTCACCCATTGTCAAGCCCCACCTTCCTTAGCTACTGTTGCTATCCAGGTCAACTGCACAGTTAAATGATATAACAATTTAAAAAAATAATATGTAAGCTTCCATGCATTTCAAATGAAAGCTTGACCAGAGGGAAAACTACAAAGTAGGATAAAGGAGTTAGCCAGCTAACTTTGATAAACAACCAGAAATAACAATTGATTTAATAGTTAATTAAAAAAGCTCAATGTAGGTATGTCTTTTGTTTGTTAAATCGATTAGACCATTTCAAGCTTCTTTGTCTACAAAATAAAAAGTGATATCAGATTATTTAGACAAGTTAGCTGGCTGACTCCATGGACATGCTTTGTAGTATACCCCTCTGGGCCTGGGCATCAGACTCCAAAGGCCTTTATAGCAGAGTTGTATCAATGAGGTAGCTGATTTTTATTTGGCTAACACTTATAACTTTGTTTGTGCAGGCTGATAAATGGTGCGTTTAGATGCGGATACTTGAACATTTGTAACAAACATGGTAATAAGCATTTGTTGTTGCACCTCTATAATTACAGACTGCAATTACCACCAAGTGTAACTATGAATTATTATAATTAATTACAATACTTATTACAGTGTAATTACATACAGTATGTAATAACGCTGTAATAAGGACTCCATCAAATTAAGTGTTACCGAAGACACAAAGACACAATTTCTATTTGTACAAGGCAAGCGATAGAAATGCATGTAATTGATTTGAAACTCAAATATAATTTCCCTCTGTGCATCATGTTTGAGCTGCATTTGCCAGAGTAAACTGTATTAGTCATAAAGATGCCAGTGTACTAATCGTCCAACTGCATTAGGAGCTCATATTTTGGCGGAACACAGGATTAGAGGTGATTGATAATTGTTGATGCCGTTGGCAGTGGTGAATTTGTGTATTTCAAGGAACTGTGAGATGGACCGGAGAGAGAGAGAGAGCTGAGGGATGGGTAACAACCAGGGTTTGGATGTGGGTGGTGGGGGGAGGAACAACAGGAAAGCCCAAAAATGACATAGCTGTGCTTGGAGAATAACAGGTCCCACTTTATATTCAGTGTAAATTAAATCAGTTCATGTGAAAATGTTATGGAAAAAGGGATGATTTTGGTCACATTTCGATCACATATAAAGTATTGATGACATACTCTATGAAGGTGCAAGGCAACTACCTATGTTATTGGGATGTGAACAGTAAGTGAAGTGCTTCAAATGACGTTCTCACAAGACTGAATTCAATCTAACACATACTTAGTGTTTACCTGTTTTCTGAATAGGTCTTCAGAGTGTTTGATGAATGCATTTCGAAGTCGCATTTCGAAGTCTTTAACGTTGAGTTCACTAGAGTGGAATTGATTGGTACCACTTGATATAACATATCATTACCAACGTTTGTTTCTTTGAAGGAAAATAGGTTTAGTGTTGTTTTTTTAAACTGATATAAAAACAAAAAAACATTGACAATTTTTATATCAGATTGATTTGTTTCCTTGAATTTTCTGAATTATGTTTTACCCACTGTAATCAAGTTGTAAAAAGTATTTGAAATAGCTGATAAGGACGTTTGTGATTTACTAAATTAAGTCGAATAAATTTGTGAGAAAACAACAAAGACTGTTTTTGGACATTTAATAACTTATTCAGGATCAGTGTCCCATCCGTGGAACAGTTGAGCTAACATAGGCTAATGCGATTAGCATGAGGTTGTAAGTAACAAGAACATTTCCCCAGACATAGACATATCTTATACCTTAATTATTGTTCATCTAACTGCACTGTCTAATTTACAGTAGCTATTACAGTGAAAGAATACCATGCTATTGTTTGAGGAGAGTGCACAATTTTGAACATGAAAAGTTATTAATAAACAAATTAGGCACATTTGGGCAGTCTTGATGCAACATTTTGAACAGAAATGCAATGGTTTATTGGATCAGTCTAAAACTTTGCACATACACTGCTGCCATCTAGTGGCCAAAATCGAAATTGCACATTGGCTGGAATAATACATTATGGCCTTTCTCTTGCATTTCAAAGATGATGACACAAAAACAATACTAAAGAACGGTTGTTTTCTTCTTTGTATTATCTTTTACTAGATATATTGTGTTATATTCTCCTACATTCCTTTCACATTTCCACAAACTTCAAAGTGTTTCCTTTCAAATGGTACCAAGAATATGCATATCCTTGCTTCAGGGCCTGAGCTACAGGCAGTTAGATTTGGGTATGTTATTTTAGGTGAAAACTGAAAAAAAGAGGCAGATCCTTTTAACAAAGCATTGAATCAGTTATGGTATAATCAGTTGTATTAACAATAGTCTTCATTGAGACTACAGAGACTTCTGACAATTTTAAATGTATTGATTATGATTGAACTGGACCTTGTTAGCTCCAGAAGGGTAGGGAAAGTTAAAAAGAGAGTCAGCGTTAACATCTCTTTTTCTCTCACAATCCCAAACCATTAGTTGTCAAGCCTTTTGGCATTAGTGACATCTGCTGGTATTTTTCTTCTCCAGATAGATGTGCCATACTGCGACACAACCAGCAATCATTTTTGTACGATTTCAATGCATTATTGTGACCTCTAAGGAAAATGTGTTTTTGTTTTCGCCATTTCGCATCCCTTTACAGTGTTCCAATACATGCCTCTCCCTTTTCATAATTAGCTTCAGAGCAGTCAACCACAGATATTATATGGCCTGATAATAGTAACATGAACACAATGATGTCTTATTGAAAGATGACGAGTCCCAGTGGTGGGGTAACATTATCTGGTGTGCCATCAATAGCAATAGGAGGCCAACCTCAGAGGTCGCAGGCTGGCTCCAGAGATCAGGGCCCAGTAAGCCACAGTCACAGCTCCAGACCAGACCTAGACCAGGGGCCAGGATATTCTGTCACATTGTTGATCAATCTACTTTGTCAAAACCACACATAACCCCAACTTCCATCCCCCAATCCATATCTCTCCTGCTGTATTTACAGTAATGAAACATTTAGAGGGAAAAGGAGACAAGCATCGATTGTGTTGTTGTTGGTACACTGTTTTTAAGTGGCATTTTTTAAATGGCGCCGCGTCGTAAAATAATAATGAGGCAATGTTGATTAGCATTCAAGTTTAATTCTGGGAAATGATTGAACATTCCGATATCCCTTAACTGTCGTTAAATATGTAGAACTGGTATATGTCAAACCAGGCAACACTACACAAAATGTTTACTTTTTTTTTACTACAACATAGTCTAATTGGAAAACTGTATTCCTTCCCTATATAGCAATGCTGTGAAAATAACATTTCTTCAAGGTAGGAGTCCAGTCTAGTGGATATTGGGCAGAAAACAAATATCACTCAAATAACCTCAGTGCTGCTTCTCAGATCTTAACTGTCATAATGTATTCCCAGGTGGAACATCTTGCTGTTTATTTTTGCCTTAATGAGCTACCAGGGGGATGTTTGGATACCTCTTAAAGAAGATATGGACAGCAGTTAACTACAAAAATACTTCATATGGACAGCAGTTAGTTATTAAAAGACACAACTCCCCCCTTTAGTCTGTGGAACTGTGCCAGTTCAGCAGGTTTGAGCACCAACACCAATGTATACATCGTAGAGTCTGAGCAGTGTTCTGACAGTAGCTTCTCTCAGATATGATAAACTCCCCTATTATTCTATTTTGTAATGTTTTATCACTCTTGTGAATAGGTTTAAAGTACATGTTGAAATTCAAAACACCATAAAGGACCAAGTGATAGAAACCACAGCTATGGACACACTTAGCATTCTATAAGGCCATCGCTCAGCCAGAGATTGTACCTGTGTGTGGGTGGGGGCTATCTGATCTGGTCATGTCTCTGTCACCCTGATGACCAGTGTCTTTAGCACAACCATTTCCTTTAGGTGTAGAATTAGTAGTCTTGGGAAAACCTGATTAGTCACTGTGACAACGATGAGACGAGGAAATTACTTTCCTGTGCATATCATTAAAGGAAAATCAATATGATGAATGCGCTGAAGGCCAGGCCTATTTATTGTGACTGAACAGGGGCCATGGCAGGGCAAGCTTGCTTTGCATCTCCCCTCATTATACCATTTAATTTGTCCAGAAGACCAAAACAGACCAAACAGGTCAGAGATGTGCTAGGGCAGTGTGTTGCATTTATTTTTATGTTCTTAGTGCCTAGCCTTATGTCTAGGAAGTAAGGAAGTCCACCCCCAACTTGTTCCAACCTGTGACTTAATTACCTCAAAATAAATTGGCTCATGGGGAAATGTGAGCGGCACTTCAAGATGAGACCTCCTCACACTCCATTCCTTAATATCCTCATTATCCTCAGGGATTTGAATTCAGGGCCGCACCAGGAAGGAGAAAAAAAGAGATTGAACTCACCGTTCTTTTGCCAGACTTTTTCAGACGCTTCAAAGATTTAACGGTCAAATAATTAGGTGACCTTAGCTTTGCATGTTAAAGGTCTTTCTTAATAATGGTGCTGCTCCACCAAAGTCTCAGAACTAAATGTTAAAAAGTCATATTTAAGTCAAAGAAGAAGTAATGGCAATGTTTGGTTTCAGTAGACTTTTCTGGTTTTGTTTGTGAACAACAGTTCTTATGTTTACACTATCAAGTGCCTAAAGTTTATCAGTGGATCATGACCAGAAATTAATGTAAAATGTTAACTTTCTAACAGTTTGAATGATTGTGTCATATATTAACATGTTATTAGCTCATCAAATATATGGGAGACAGACTGTACAGACACGTTGTTATCAGGGAGTGTTTTTTTTTTCAGTTTTGAGTTCATCCCAAAGATTAATTGGTTTTTGAGAGGGAAGCCATGTTTCCCAGTTCAAGGCATGACATTTAGAGCCAACAGGGGAATGAACTTCATTAAAAAGATTTATGAAAATGAATCAGGTATAAAATTCCGTTCAGCACCCATTATTAATTATATTTTTAAAAAGTACACTGAATTAAGTAGCAGACTATTCTTTCTAATTATTATGTCCATATTGTACTCCTTCAAATCAGTGACACCCTATAACCTGGGATGGAGTTGAAATACACATGGAGCATAATCTATACCGAATGGAAGGGTGAATGGAAGGGTGAATGGAAGGGTGAATGGAAGGGTGGGAAAAAAATGGTAGTACACTAAATACAGTTCAGTAGATACCAGTTTTGATTGACTAAGGCCTCTTGTTATAGATCACACTTGTTGGTGTGATCTTATCAATGATGGGTTTCGTATGATGTCATCGATAAGCGACTAATCCATAGTAGTATCATAGTATCATCAATAGTATCGTTCATTAAGCCTGATAGTAAAATAGCTACATGATGAAGAATGAAAATACATTTTTGGTAAAAAGTGCAAAGTCTATGCCTAAGGATGATTTGCTTAGGTATCTACAGTGGGCTCCAAAATAACTGGCACCCCTGACAGGCAATGCACAAACAATACTTAAAAATACAAACATGTGAGAAATACTGTACTTTATTCGTGTTTCAATGGAACCCACAAAAATCATTTATTGATTTGTTTAAAAATGTATGTCATCCAAGGTTTCACAATTAATGGCACCCTTAAAGATGGTTTGAAAATAACATCTACCAAAATTAAACCAGGAATTAAATTCCACTTATTTAAGTTTATCTAAGTCATAAGGAACTATATTGAGCCATTACATCACTTCCTGTTTCACTAGTATAAAAATTAGGTAACATGCATGCAATATCCCTTTGTCATCCAACACCATGATGAAAACAAAAGAACTGTCAGTTCAAAAGAGACAGATGGTCGTAGACCTTCATAAATCTGGTAATGGCTGCAAGAAGATCCACAAACGATTGAATATACCACTGAGCACTGTCAGGGAAATTATAAAAAAATTCAAAAGATATGGAACAGTTGAAAACCTCACGGGCAGAGGACGCAAATGCATTTTCCCCCCAAGGATAGGGAGGAGGATGGTGAGAGAAGCAACAAAGTCCCCAAGAATCACTGTGAAAGAATTGCAGGCCTTGGTGGCGTCTTGGGGTCACCAGGTTTCAAAAAGCACCATCAGACCCAACCTCCACAACCACAGGCTCTTTGGAAGGGTTGCCAGAAGAAAGTCCTTTCTGACCCCAAGACACAGACACAAGCACTTGGAGTTTGCCAAACGTCATTTAAATTATGACTGGAAGAAGGTGCTCTGGTCAGATGAGACCAAAATTGAAAGTTTTGGTCAGATACAGCATCGGAATGTTTGGTGTCGAAACAGAGATGCATACAAGGAGAGGGACCTCATACCCACAGTGAAATATGGTGGTGGGTCAGTGATGTTTTGGGGCTTTTTTAATTGGGGCTTTTTTAATTGGTGGAATAATGAATTCCACCAATTATCAGGCAATTTTGGCTGACAATCTGGTTGCCTCTGCCAGAAGGCTGGTACTTGGCCGTAGGCGGACTTTCCAACAAGACAATGACCCAAAACATACCTCAAGATCCACACAGAAATGGTTCTGTGAAAACAAAATCAATGTTCTGCCATGGCCATCTCAGTCGCCGGACCTCAATCCAATCAAAAACCTGTGGGCTGACTTGAAGAGGGCAGTTGATAAGCACAAACCCAAGAATGTGAAGGATCTTGAAAGGATCTGCATAAAGGAATGGTCCAAAATCCCTCCAAATGTGTTCCTTAACCTTGATCAAACATTACAGGAAAAGACTCCATGTTGTTATCCTTGCCAGACAGAGGTGGTTGCACTAAGTACTAAATGAGGAGTGCCAATAATTATGAGACCTTGATTTTGGTGAAATGTATTTTGTATTAAATAATTGTATGATTTTGGTTGGTTCCATTGAAACATTAATGAAATACAGTATTTCTCACATGCTTGGTATTTTGAGTTTAAAGTATTGTTTGTGCATTGCCAGTCAGGAGTGCCAGTACTTTTGGAGCCCACTGTAGGCAGGCAGGCAGGCAGGCAGGCAGGCAGGCAGGCAGGCAGGCAGGCAGGCAGGCAGGCAGGCAGGCAGGCAGGCAGGCAGGCAGGCAGGCAGGCAGGCAGGCAGGCAGGCAGGCAGGCAGGCAGGTCGGTCCATAGGGTCGGTTCATAGGGTTGGTCCATAGGTCGGTTGGTTCAACTGGTGAAATGGAGAGAAGCACAGACAGAGTGCAGAAAGTCTTGATTCTAGGCATCAGGATGGATATGTTTGTTTCCGTAAAGCCTGCAGTGGCCATTAGTACACAGGAGAGACTCAGAGTTATTGAACTGGGATCGATCTGCACAGGGGAAAATGCTGTTGATTTATATACACTGTCCTTTCCTAAGGCAAACCACAGACTAGTATGGAGGATGGACGAATCCTATGAGTTTGAAAAGTAATCATTAGATATGATAGTTTTGATTGGTTTTTCAGAGCAACCTCAGATAATTCTGTTAAAAATAATATCTAAACAGCACGATTGGCTAGTAGTGGCAGATGTTGAGAGTCTGTCATGTGTGGACTATTCCATTGACTTCAACTACCCTCTTAGAAATAAGGGTTCCATTAGAACAGCCCTTAGCCGTGGTATACTGGCCATATACCACACCCCCTTGTGCCTTATTGCTTAAATATACCAATGCCTTTATACAGTACCTTTAATCAATATATCTCAATCTAGAATGCACAATTATTACGATTATCTCAAAAGCCCACCCACATCACTTCAACGTAGCTATTGGTTGTATAAATACAGTTTAAAGCAAAGTCTCGTAATGAATGGCAATAAATAGGGCTATGGTGGTTGTTATGGCCTGTGTTAAAAAATAGCAACACACATTTTCTTAGCTTAAACGTTATTTCACAGATGTTTTCTGCCACAAAGTATCATATCTTTGCCTTGAGGTGAGACAGTGAAAATAAATGTAAGTTCCTATCAAATAATTCAGCCAGCGCAGCCAGAGAAAGATGCATCAGCAAGGATGCACATTAAAGCTCACGTAAAATATTGGAAAAGTTATAAATATAAATAAAGGTTGTTAATGCAAGTGAAACGCTAAAACTATATGCCATGAGTACAAATGATTACTTTGACATGTGTTCAGGTATAGAGTAAAAACTGTCTTTGTGTCTGTACGTTTGTCACGTGTTGTTCATTCCCAGGCTAAGACCTAGCATTCAACTACTAAAATTGTCATTTTAAATCAAGATTTGCGTATGCATAGGCTACACCACAGGCAGTATAGTTTCTGCCAGTCTATTTAGGGAAAGAAGCCATTTTTTATTTAGTTCCATTTTCATCCAATTTGCTTTGATTTGCCATCTGTGTTTGTTTAGAGTCGTTGATGGACTCCGTTAAAAGCCTTCTGAAAAGCCTTCTCAAAGCGCTGGTTTCAAAGAGTGTTGGGGACAGCTAGAGAGACGGCATGTGGAGGGCTTCCCTGTGAAGGAGAAGACATGCAGGCCACACAGCTTGTTAGCACTGTGACAACCAACCCATGTGACAACCACCCCCAGTCTCCCCTACATTTCCATAGTTCGATTTTGTTTGAGTAGCTCATCCAACTGTGTTTTTTTTCTGTCAACATAATCTTAGGTGTATTTCCCACTAACAAGCAACATTTGAAATAGATCCTGAACAAAATGATAAACGCAACATGTAAAGTGTTGGTACCATGTTTCATGAGCTGAAATAAAAGATCCCAGAAATGTTCCATACACACAAAAAGCTTATTTCTCTCAAATGTTGGGCACAAATTTGTTTACATCCCTGTTAATAAGCATTTCTTCTTTGCTAAGATAATCCATCCACCTGACAGGTGTGGCATATCAAGAAGCTTATTAAACAGCGCAATCATTACATAGGTGTACGTGGTGCTGGGGATAATAAAATGCCACTTTAAAATATGCAGTTTTGTCACACAACACAATGCCACAGATGTCTTAGGTTTTGAGGGAGCATGCAATTGGCATGCTGACTGCAGGATTGTCCACCAGAGCTGCTGCCTGAGATTTGTATGTTCATTTCTCTGCAATAGTCCGCCTCCAACATCGTTTTAAAGAATTCCAACCGGCCTCACAACCGCCGTGTGGGCGAGCGGTTTTCTGATGTCAACGTTGTGAACAGAGTACCCCATGGTGGCGGTGGGGCTATGGTATGGGCAGGCATGAGCTACGGGCAACGAACACAATTGCATTTTATCACTGGTAATTTGAATGCACAGAGATACTGTGACAAGACCCTGAGTCCCATTGTCGTGCCTTTTTTTTAAGGTATCTGTGACCAACAGATGCATATCTGTATTCCCAGATATGTAAAATCCATAGATTAAGGCCTAATTCATTTATTTCAATTGACTGATGTCTTTATATGAACTGTAAAATTGTTGCATGTTGCGTAATTTTTTTTGTTCAGTATATATAAAAACCAGTACACCAGGCATCAAATAGTATCTAGTGTCCTCTTGATACCCAATCAAGTCCCGCAACTCTTTCACCTCTTAACCCACCCCATTCCATCCCATGTACTGTACATACAACTGTTTATTATAGTAAATAAACTAAACCCAAACAGACATATAAACAGCCAGCAATGCCAATCCAAGATGGCAGCCAAGATTAACGTAATCACACTCTGCCCCTATATGTATTCTCAGAGATCGGCTGAACGCTGGCTACGGTTGTTGGTGAGGAATTGACTAGCTTCTATTCTGAAGCTCCAAAGTTGCAAGGTGAGACCGTCGTCAAGGCATCAGGTTTCTTATTACTTGGCTAAGCATGGTTCCCTTATTAGGTATTCTGGTTGGAACGAGCTGCACTGAGGATTTTAATTAGTGTGAATTTAACAAAAGACGGAGGATTCTGCCATCTGCCTACCATAACAAGGATTCCTCTCTAACTAAAGTACACAGGAAGACTATTGGAAACTAATTCCTGGTAAGGTCTGTTAGGCTGGGGAGGGTTACACTTAGAACACCTGGCAATAACATTTGAATGTGTTTTAAAACTATACTCATCCTATGGCACATACATGCCTGCATAGATGACTATAATATAGATCAATGGTATGAATCTGAACACAGTTTGTAATATCAGTGGTATGGAAAGGAATGGATGGTTGAATACATTGACTCCATAGCATTGATTCCATAAAAAGGAGAGTTTATTGGGTATTTTCACACCTACAAGACAAGTCGATAGTTTGTGCAAAGCTAAATCACCCACATAATGATAAGCCTTGCCTATCTAAAATGGCTACAATTCCAGGGTGAACAAGTCACATTTTCTCAAAGGCTTGTTTTGAGCATGGGAGCTAGCTAGCTTCCCTGAGGTTCCCTGTGTATTGTACAGGCTTTAATTGATTGTTGGAGGGAATAATAATACGGAGACCGTTCTGCTTGAGAAGGTAATTTGCTCAAAATGAATTTGTCACAGTGTGTCGGATAGTCTTCTGTGTGCTGTCAAGATAAGGGGAGAACGGGTCAGTCACTGCAGAGCTATGATAGCACCGCCACAGCATTCACAACTGAACTCAATGTCATGCTGTTTCTCCCACCTCCTGGTGTGATAAAAGCAAGGAGAATAAATCAGACCATTAAGTTATTTTGTTGTTTACTTGTACATTATATTCACATTTGCGACATTGAATCATCCATCAAATAGAATGTGGCTCAATGGGCTAAATTTGTTCAAAGGCACTTACTATGTAGTAGCCATTTTGAGCTGACCATTATAATGATAGTATCGTGACCTCTGTTGTTTTAGTCATCTATTCCTCTGGCCTCAAGACTCACACAGACACGTACACACATTCACACACACACACACACACACACACACACACACACACACACACACACACACACACACACACACACACACACACACGTACACACATTCACACACACACACACACACACACACACACACACACACACACACACACACACACACACACACACACACACACACACACACACACACACACACACACACACACACACACACACACACACACTAGCATATCATCTCTCTACCACACACAGGAAAAGCCCTCCAGGCACAGGTTGTATTCGAACACATTAATTACCTTTTAATTGCCTCTAAATTGCATTGTGACCCATTCCATCAATAGCACTATCTTTGTATCCGAAAGGTGTGTGTGCGCGTGTGTGTGTGTGCCTACGTCCGTGGCTGTGTGCGTCTGCATTCACCTTTATTTTAAACCATTGACGTTTGCAATAGGGCTCCTTGGATTGTGGGGTAAAGACACCGGCAGGGTACACAAATACACAGGCAATGTCATCAGTGATAGCAAGCTTGTTGAAAGAGATCACATATTGCCACAGTGGAGGTAAATCAAAATGTCTTTCCATTTAATCCCCGTTGATTAAACACTGGTGTTCCAGACCTGAGGTTACTGGCTAATGCTGCTGTTAAGTTGACTCTGTGACCTTCTTTGGCTGCATATGGAGTTAGGTACAACAGTTGTATTCAAACTCTTTCTCAGGTAGAAACTTGACAACGATTCAGCAAGATGTGGTACATTTCAGCATCAAGTCATTGTCAGGTACAACAGGTGTATGTCAACTCTTTTGCAGGTGGTATCAACGTGAGAAAGACAAAAATACTCAACCACCAACCACATTTTGCTCAGCCATCCTCTCCACCTGGAGTCAAACTCAGTCTAAAGGAACTCCAATGGAAACTACTGCCAGGAACAGGGCATATCTAAACAATACCTGATTACATAACCTGCGATTCCTTCAGCACGGCTAATGTACCGTCCTAAGGATAGAGGGGACAATGGTTCCTAGATATAAGTTATAGAATGGAGAGGTGGTGTATCACTCCCCAAGGACGTAGAGAAGGCAATTACAGCCAGAGGCAAAGTAGAGGTATCTTTACTCCATGCCACAACCATCAGGCTGCATGGGAAAACAGGAGACATCCAACTGACAAAGAGAGAACAGCTACTCTCAAACTGTGTTGCTGTATTGATAGCTTGTCCATGGAAGACGTTATTCGGCCAGAGTCCATTACAGATTAGACACTGCACATTTCATGTTGGACATTTGTGTGAAGATAGGCTACCGCTGCTCTTTTCAACCCTGATTTCTCTCACAAGGACTATGCATGTGGACATATATTTAAACCTACCTCTGTTCTGTCCATTGCCTCAGAGACATGCTTCAGTGGGCACGCACGCGCGCGCACACACACACACACACACACACACACACACACACACACACACACACACACACACACACACACACACACACACACACACACACACACACACACACACACACACACACACACACACACACACACACACACAGTGTCAAGCAGGCTCAGCAGGGGTTGGACGCTGTACTCCACAGGGGCACAATGAACTTCTTTATTCCTGCCACTGTTCCCCTTCCATCACAACCCTACCAAACATGAATCTGGGACAGAATATTCACCCTGATCAATGTCACCACAAAGGCAGCCTAAAGAACAGAACATGCCAGGAATTAATCATTTTATTTGTAGCACAGAGGGACACACACGCACGCAAACAAGCAGAGATGCACGTACGCACGCACATACCGGCACACTCAGCGCCAGTCTCCTAAGGATTACCTCCAATCAGGAGTCAGAACCCTCTCCTCCTGAGCATCAGCTCTGAACTCTGACCATTAAAACTCTGTGGACCAGCACACCTTCACGCCGAGTTACCCACACACACGCTCGTACTCACACGCACACGTAAACGTATCCACACACACACACACACACACACACACACACACACACACACACACACACACACACACACACACACACACACACACACACACACACACACACACACACACACACACACACACACCGAAACACACACACGCAAAGGTACCTACACACTCCCGCTGCACAGCGAGGTGCCACTTCCGACACACTCCATTACCTTTGAGCCTGGCCAGTCTCAGAATTAATTAAAGCCTAATGTAATATAGCTACCCCCTTGTCTGTGAATGTGGCAGGCCGAGACAGAGGTTGTTAAAGGGAATTCAACCATAGCTCTATCATAGATGTTGAGGAAATGATTCTTCACCGTAAGGTGCAATTAAGAAAAGAGGATAGGTGTGACCTGGTGATGGTGAGAGAGAGAGCCTTTGGGGAAATCTTCCAAACTGCTGCACAAGGATTTTCTTTTCCCTTCTGCCACCGTCTTTGACAGGCTACTATGATTGGTAGGAGTCTGGAGGATGTTCACTGCCCATCTCTAATAATGAACATAGATATCCTCCTATGAATACAGAAGAACCCTATTTTTGTCATTTTTGAGGGATTGAATGTACCTCCATTTTGAAAGTGTTCTATTCTTGGATGTACATGCTCATTACCATTAAGTAAAGTATTACCGTATAAATTGTGTTGTAAGAAAGTTGTTGAGGCTAACCATGTTGAACAGGAAAGCAGATGAGGAAAGGATGTGTCCAAAACCTTGAGCAGCAGCATAGCCTACTTCTGGAAGTCTTTTGAAAAATATATCCATCGCACTACGAAATAAAGTTTCCGGTCCAACCCTGGTATCTCCCATATGGTTTGAGTAGTAGTGTGTGCATGAGTTTGACCAGCGGTTCAAGAGAAGACTCTGGCCCACCCCTCCTTTGAGCAGGCAGAGGCCAGGACCTTATTGATCCAACAGGGAGAGGAAGTTGACTCATCAAAGCCCAGAGTAGTCTCAGAGAAGCCCTTTGAAAGTGGTGTTGATCAGTCCAGAAAAGATAAAAGCAAAGTCTTCCAGACTATTCAGGACTATGAACAAGGAAGCATTTGCCATTGGTTTCCTGGAGGGTTAACAGCAGAGTTGGATAGGCCAGAGAATGAGGGCAAGGTGATATAGGGACCTGATAAGGTAGTTAAATAAGTATACTGTACTTTAATATTTATTGAGAAAACTTGGTATTATCAGATTTCAAGCTTATAGCATTTTGCTCCATTGAAACATATTGGTTATACATGGATCTGGTTATAGCTAGCCTTTCTCTAGAGATTAATCAAATCATTCAAAAGAACAGATGCTGGCTGAAGGGAGTTATAGTTTTCGTGAAGCAAATATTCAGCCGAGTTCAGAGCAGAAACATGGTAATTAACAACAATGACCATAATCCATTGCGCCACTTGTTTCTGGCTCGGACAGATGGATACACTTTTACGCCTGCTACTTTAGGTTAGATACACACAGACCGTATGACAGAGGAAAGTATACAACACAACGATGAGAGGGATAGAGGCAGTTTGTGAAAGTATGCCTTATCTACTTTGAAGAACTACAGAAATAATTGTGCAGACATGTCTGCAGTATGCTTAGGCAGGCTAGCCTAGATAAATTGGATAATTAAAGACAGTACAGTATGGGTGTAATGAACACGATGTGAGACAGAGAGCTGGTTTCAAGCGCAGGGCGCAGCAGGTGTTTATTGGTAAAGGACCAAAGGAGGAGGCAGGTAGCTGGGTCCAGGGGCAGGCAGAAGATCATACACAGGGGTCCAAAAAGGCAACATTACAGGCAGGGAAAAGGCTAGTAACGTCATCCAGGAGATCAGGCAATTGGTTGATAACAGGAAATCCGAACAGGAAATCCAAATAGGCAAAAACTATCATACACGGGAGGATTAAATTATGTGAAAACCAGAGCTCCAAATAGAAGTGTGTCACAAAACAAACAATACCTCACAATGATGGGGTGCAAAGAACTGAACTAAATAGTGTGTGATAATGACATACAGGTGTGTGAACAGGTGATCAGAATTCAGGTGATTGGGATCTGGAGAGTGAGCTACGTTCAGGGGATCTTTGTGTTTGAGAGTAATATACACTGAAATATATTATTATTTCACAGTAATTTCCTATTTTTCTATTGATGTCTACCCAATGTGGACTTGACAGAGACCATGGAATATTTCTATGTTGTGGCAATTGAATGTTCCCTATTTTTGGCTTTAGAATTTCCATTAAAAAGTCATAAAATAATGCTAATATTATAATTCATAATGCACTTAATGTTTAAAAAACATTTGAAACCGAAATCGAAACCAGATCATTTTTTAATGACGGAACCGAAACTGGACCGACCTAAAAAAGTACTAGTCATTCAGCACAACTTTTCCTACATGCCTGCGTCAGGCTGCGTGGGTCTGGGACTGAATGTCATCAAAGATGCGTCCCCTCTAGTATCGAGGTGTTGATTACTTTAACACATTGTCATTTTACCCATCTTTCTCCTGCTCCTACAGTTATTTGCTTTAGGAGATTTCCTGAGCCCACTTTCCTCTGTCTTAACCATTAAAATAAATGTTTAGATCCCTATTTTGTCCCTACCCTAAATAATAAGCTAGAAACAATTTTACTTTGAAAACAGGAATTCAGCTATATCTGAATTCTGCTTCAGGATATCACCACACCATCCCTCCCTTATAAGCATGGTTCGCTCACCATTCTGTTTGACTTCCAAGATGGCCAACTGTGACTAAGTAGAGGGTTGAATATTTCAGGAAGTTGAGGACATCAGGCAGTCTACTGTTCATCATATTGTCTGGAAGGATACGTATTGGGAATGTGGAACCATCCATGATGTGTGAAGAGGGTGAAACAAACTATATATAGATGATGTATGACTATCCAAGCGAAAAACTGCTTTTTAAATATTTCATAGACGTTTCCTAACTTCTCTCTGGCAGTCAGAGAGAGAAAGAATAATCAGTTTCTATTCCTGAATTAGTTCCAGAATGTAGGGCAGTGTATCACTTTATTACCAGTCCTGATGTTGCTGCCATGTCTTCACTTTCTCACCGTAGACATAATCTGTCTCCTGGAGACAAATACTTCAGCATATGACAAGGGCACCAGGGACAATTTGTGTTCATTTCATTATATCAGACAGGCTGGGTCACTGCATGTCTCTCATACGCAAGTCAAATATTCACTAATTCAGCATTCAAAAATGTCTCCAATTTGTGGCTGTATAACAAAAGCAAACAGGTGTTTGTGTACCTTCCTGTCTCTTGGCTCATCTCCTAGTTGCCATCAAATGAGTCATTAAAATTTCCACTGAATATTCAACCCTATAAGCACCTGCTTGGTTCCCTGTGTTACTCATTCAAATAAAATCATAAACATGCAGTGACAGAGAATATCTCAGAGACAGCACAATGTTCTGTACATATTGCAGCATATGGCACACGGTATACCTCCCATACACAAGACTGATAGATTTGATTTTTTTTGCATTTGAGCTGTCAATCAAGCTCAGTGCTCAGGCAGGTGATTGTCAGACAGCAGTATTACATCACACTCATGAATTTTCATTAAAATGTTTGAGTCGTGTTTTTCGTGTGTTCATTTTGTCTCCTCTTCTCACGACCACTCCTCAATTTTCGACACAGGTTTGTTGTGCATACACAGTGTATTTAACTACCAGTCCAGCATAACTGTGTAACTTTCAATGTGAATCTAAACAACTTTTATAATGATCCTCAGGGTTCCTATATGTCAGTCTGAAGAGTACAGCCTCTAATAAGCTAGCCACTGGCGGAGCAATATGGGTACTGTGAGGAGTGGGTGTAGCACATGTGGTGTGACATCCTTTACATGGGCATCATACTGAGTGGGAATTACATGGGATCACACTCTCTTGTCACAGGTCCTGGATCAGTGTCAGATAGGCTGCACACACCTGCACTAAACTTCACATTCACAACCAACGATAAAATGCTAACCATGCCTAAAAAATTAATTTGCAATCTCACAGTACAGCCACTGTATGTCCATTAGTTTATCACTAGAAATGTCGATGCAGTAATTTTGACTGCATATGAATTTAAAATAGAAATAGTGAAAAAAATCTATCTCTGATTGGGCTCTGTCCCTTGCTAGATTTGTGACAATGCCTGTCTCCTTGTCTCCTAGAGTGAATAATTGCAGTTACAGTTACTGGAGTTGTTTCATTAAAACTGGTCTCTGCTCTTCATCTATTACAACTCCTTCTCTCTCTCCTTCCATCTTTCTCCCACCCTCTCTCCCCTTCCCTCCCTCTCTCTCCATCCCAGACCATCTCTCCATCCCACACCCTCCCTCCCTCCCAGGTTGCATGCAGTCAGTGACCATATAGACAACACACTGGTTTTCATTACCGACCCTGAGGTAACCTGTTATTAACTCCCAGTCACACTGGTTTTTATTACCGACCCTGAGGTAACCTGTTAACTCCCAGTCACACTGGTTTTCATTACCGACCCTGAGGTAACCTGTTAACTCCCAGTCACACTGGTTTTCATTACTGACCCTGGGGTAACCTGTTAACTCTCAGTCACACTGGTTTTCATTACCGACCCTGAGGTAACCTGTTAACTTCCAGTCACACTGGTTTTCATTACTGACCCTGAGGTAACCTGTTAAGTCCCAGTCACACTGGTTTTCATTACCGACCCTGAGGTAACCTGTTAACTTCCAGTCACACTGGTTTTCATTACCGACCCTGAGGTAACCTGTTAACTCCCAGTCACTGTCACGGTTGTCGTTGGTAGAAATGGACCAAAACGCAGCAGGTACGTGAATGCTCATCTTGATTTTAAATTATCTTCAAAAATGAACATACAAAATAACAAAACCGAAAAACGAACAACTAACAAACAGTCTGCAAAGCAAAGCTCAACACAGAACAATCACCCACAAAACACACACACAAACACACCCTAATATATGGGACTCTCAATCAAAGGCAGATAGACAACACCTGCCTTCAACTGAGAGTCCCAACCCCAATTAATCCAAACATAGAAACACACACACCAGACTAACCATAGACTACAAACACACCACCCCGAACCACATAAAACAAATACCCTCTGCCACGTCCTGACCAAACTACAAAAACAATTAACCTTATACTGGCCAGGACGTGACAGTACCCCCCCCTTAAAGGTGCTACCCCAGAAGCACCTTAACAAAAAATAACCCCAAGCAACACCAAAAAAAAATCCCCTTTTCTAAAGGGAGGGAAGGGAGGGTGGCTGCCGTCAACGACGGCACTGTGCTACACCCCCCCTCCCCAACCCACCTATTTCTGGAGGTGGCTCTGGTTCCGGCCGTTCCAGGCTGTCGGGCCACTCTGGCATCGCCGAGGGGCAGTCGGGCCAGTCTGGCATCGCCGGGGGGCAGTCGGGCATCGCCGGGGGGCAGTCGGGCCAGTCTGGCAGTTCGGGACAGTCTGGGCAGTCTGGCAGTTCGGGACAGTCTGGGCAGTCTGGCAGTTCGGGACAGTCTGGCAGTTCGGGGCAGTTCAGGGCAGTCTGGCCACTCCGGCAGTTCAGGGCAGTCTGGCCACTCCGGCAGTTCAGGGCAGTCTGGCCACTCCGGCAGTTCAGGGCAGTCTGGCTACTCCGGCAGTTCAGCGCAGTCTGGCCACTCCGGCAGTTCAGCGCAGTCTGGCCACTCCGGCAGTTCAGCGCAGTCTGGCCACTCCGGCAGTTCAGCGCAGTCTGACCTCTCTGGCGACTGTTGACTGGCGGGCAGCTCTGACGACTGTTGACTGGCGGGCAGCTCTGATGACGACTGTTGACTGGCGGGCAGCTCTGATGACGACTGTTGACTGGCGGGCAGATCTGATGACGACTGTTGACTGGCGGCAGCTCTGATGACGACTGTTGACTGGCGGGCAGCTCTGATGACGACTGTTGACTGGCGGGCAGCTCTGATGACGACTGTTGACTGGCGGGCAGCTCTGATGACGACTGTTGACTGGCGGGCAGCTCTGATGACGACTGTTGACTGGCGGGCAGCTCTGATGACGACTGTTGACTGGCGTGGCTGGGTTGACGCACTTGTAGCCTGGTGCGTGGTGCTGGTACTGGGCTTACCAGATTATGTACACGCACCTCCAGGCTAGTGCGGGGAGCGGGAACAGGACGAGTCGGACTGGGTTGACGCACTTCCGGGTCCGCACGAGAGACAGGAGCTGGAAACCCAGGGCTATGGAGGCGCACAGTCGGTCTCGATCTTACCTCCTGCACAACCCGTCTTGGCTGGATGGAACTAGTAGCCCTGTACGAGCGGGGTGCTCGTACAGGGCAGACTGGGCTGTGCAGGGGCCTGATGGTAGCCGTGCGTAGAGCGGGAGCTGGGTAGCCTGGTCCTCGGAGGCGTACCGGCGACCAGATGCGCTGCGCAGGCATCCTCCTACCAGGCTGGATGCCCGCTCTAGCACGGCACCTGCGAGGGGCTGGAAAAACGCGCACCGGACTGTGCGTGCGTATGGGTGAGATAGTGCGCTCCTCAGCGAAACATAGCGCTCTCCACCCCATACGCTCCTCCATATAACCACGGGTAGCTGGCTTCCGGCTCTTCTTACGCCTAGCCAAACTACCCGTGTGCCCCCCCAAAAAAATGTCTTGGGGGTGCCTCTCGTGCTTCTCCTTCAGCGTGTCCATGGCCTCGTACCACCACCTCTCTGCCTTGGCTGCCTCAATTTCCCACTGCGGGCGGCGATAATCCCCAGCCTGATGCCAAGGTCCGGCCCCGTCCAGAACTTCCTCCCAGGTACACTTCTCTCTTTTGTCCAATTTGAAATTCCTCTGCTCCCTCCTCTGCTGCTTGGTCCTGGAATGGTGGGTGATTCTGTCACGGTTGTCGTTGGTAGAAATGGACCAAAACGCAGCAGGTACGTGGATGCTCATCTTGATTTTTAATTATCTTCAAAAATGAACATACAAAATAACAAAACCGAAAAACGAACAACTAACAAACAGTCTGCAAAGCAAAGCTCAACACAGAACAATCACCCACAAAACACACACACAAACACACCCTAATATATGGGACTCTCAATCAAAGGCAGATAGACAACACCTGCCTTCAACTGAGAGTCCCAACCCCAATTAATCCAAACATAGAAACACACACACCAGACTAACCATAGACTACAAACACACCACCCCGAACCACATAAAACAAATACCCTCTGCCACGTCCTGACCAAACTACAAAAACAATTAACCTTATACTGGCCAGGACGTGACAGTCACACTGGTTTTCATTACTGACCCTGAGGTAACCTGTTAACTCCCAGTCACACTGGTTTTCATTACCGACCCTGAGGTAACCTGTTAACTCCCAGTCACACTGGTTTTCATTACCGACCCTGAGGTAACCTGTTAACTACCAGTCACACTGGTTTTCATTACCGACCCTGAGGTAACCTGTTAACTCCCAGTCACACTGGTTTTCATTACCGACCCTGAGGTAACCTGTTAACTCCCAGTCACACTGGTTTTCATTACCGACCCTGAGGTAATCTGTTAACTCCCAGTCACACTGGTTTTCATTACCGACCCTGAGGTAACCTGTTAACTACCAGTCACACTGGTTTTCATTACTGACCCTGAGGTAACCTGTTAACTCCCAGTCACACTGGTTTTCATTCATGTTTACCACAATACCAATGATCTTTCTTCTGTACTGAAATTCCAAATACTGTACCACTTGGCAGTTGTTATGTACATAGTGTTGTTTTATTCCTTTTACTTATTTTCTGAATAACTGTAAGATGTAAATATTGTGTCGTTCCTGGAAGCTGTTGCCGTAGTGATAACCAAAAGATACCTGTGTTGTAAAAAACAATTTAGGAAGTAAAAAACAAATGGCAGCATCTAAAGTTTTCATCCTGCCTACACACCAATAAATAACTCAGATGCCATCTATCGACTGTAGATAGACTGAGGTAACCTGTTAACTCCCAGTCACACTGGTTTTCATTACCGACCCTGAGGTAACCTGTTAACTCCCAGTCACACTGGTTTTCATTACCGACCCTGAGGTAACCTGTTAACTCCCAGTCACACTGGTTTTCATTACCGACCCTGAGGTAACCTGTTAACTCCCAGTCACACTGGTTTTCATTACCGACCCTGAGGTAACCTGTTAACTTCCAGTCACACTGGTTTTCATTACCGACCCTGAGGTAACCTGTTAACTCCCAGTCACACTGGTTTTCATTACTGACCCTGAGGTAACCTGTTAACTCCCAGTCACACTGGTTTTCATTACTGACCCTGAGGTAACCTGTTAACCCTGTTAACTCCCAGTCACACTGGTTTTCATTACCGACCCTGAGGTAACCTGTTAACTCCCAGTCACACTGCCAGAGTCATTCATTCTCTCCTAATGATGAGAACATCTGACTCTCTATAGCCAACAGATGGAATAGGTTATTCTTCAGGTGCACATGTCAGTTGGTAAGAGGTCACATTGATTAGTGACATAAACCAGGTTTACATCCAACCTTTTTATGCGAGTAAAGAACATTTCTGATTAAAAAAAAGGTCACGACAGGCCTGATGGAAACAGCTAATTTGTTGGTAAACTTTCCAAATGTAAACAAAACAAAATACACAAGGTTGGATCTTTTTGTGTCTGTAAAATGAATTATGTGAGAAATGGCGGTGGAAGCGCTATGACTCGGGAAAGCATGCAATTTATTAGCTACATATGAAATACGTTATGATGAACTTCACAGGGTGGTGACAGAGCAAGGTGATGAGCTTGATGCCTCTTTCCAATAAATATTGAGGGACTTATTCTGGTGACATGATCATCGATGCTTGGCTGCCGTTCGACAAGTAAAAATAATATTTTTCTTTTGTCCATAATAATCTCATCATGTAGGCTATACCCGCACTGTATCTGCTAGCTTTGGCTAGAGTGCACGTGCCAATTACAATTCGCTATAGAATGCAACCTTTTTTTGTGACAAAACCATCAGTAGAGTGGAAAATTGATTTTAAGCCCAATAGGTATTTTTATGTGCACCCCATCATCACGCACAGTCTTTTATACATTACACGTCAATTTAATGGAAACATCTCTGGTGGGAAAATGTGCATATTGTGTTTAATGCAGAGTTTAGAATATTCGCAGGAAAATCTTTCTCCAATTTCATTCTAACTCTTTTGAGATATCGATCTGATACAAGCTGTTTAGTAATAATACATTATTCAAAATATGTAGACGGTCAACATTAGGTGACCATATCTCACATTATAAAGTAAATGTTTTACCATACATTTCATGCACAATCCCACCTCAAAATATCCTTCAGTGAGAAAGACAAGGTCACAACATTAAATACTGTGCATCTACGCTGGAGCTCACCATCCATCACATTTACATTGATTTAATTGCCACTATAGTCTGTGTGTCCTTGGATATTCCCCCCAAAAATGCTGGTAAGAGCTAAGGGTTGTGGGTAGTTTGAGGTGGTAAAAGCGGTCCCATGGAGAGTTGGAGGGTTAATTACAACTCTACCCCACGGCCAGTCATATGGAAGTCAATCTGCTCCAGGATATCACTATGTTCCAAATTACACTTTATTCCCTGTATAGTGCACTAGTTTTGATCAGTGCCCATAGGACTGTCACCTTTTCTCCTCTCTTCTCCTGATCTGTTTCCATCAATGCATTAATGTCCTGTGCCTGCAAAAGCTTGATCTGTTAGTCAATCAACCACACATACAGAATGTGCTGAATGAATGAGAAGAGGGATTGATACAGCAACTCGAGAGAGAGAATTATCTCAATCCTTCCTGGAATCTTAACGGCATTACCTGAGCAATTATCAGATGTGTTTATTTGTGATATGATGAAGATCACCATAACTCGGCCCATAGGCTTATTCACATAGCGTGAAGCTGATGCATCGTGCATTAATTATATGTTACTACTAATAATACAACTGTTCTATGGGTTTTAGTGCTCTTGAAATATAATAGGATTGTGACTCAGTAGCCATAGAATGTGAGGAACGTTCATATCCTGCATATTAAGTATATTGAAAAAGTATATAGGAAAAGTTCAAAGAAGAGACTCTAGAGGATTAGCGTTTACTGGGCGTGTCCACCCTGTGATGCCGCTCCACAGACTGACTTTTATCAGGACTCAATCTTTATCAGTGACGCCCCAGGTTACATCCATATTGAATTAGCCAACATCAAAGAGATTTCAGATGACTAGGCTCTAAAGATAACATTTTATTTTTATCCCCTGATTATAACAGAAACGTTTTAGGAGGATCATTGTGCTTCAGACCCAAACAGAGATAGTTGTATTTAAATCATCAGTGATAAAATCATTACATCTAAACAATCAAAGTAATGATAAGATATTGATGTAAGATAGGTTTGATTTGCACCCCAGACTGTTGAAGGACCACCATAAGATATTATAATGACTTGGTGAATAAACCATCAATTTAGGAATAATTACTTAGATACCATGAAGATATTCACCAGTAAAACATGCATTAATTCCACTCAATTGACATACAATACATCTTTTATTTTAAACAGCATAGACCTTCACTAAAAATGCTATGCAGTCACCCTGCCTCATAAAAAGGTGCCTGTCTGTTGTGATGTGTGGCAATACAAGATAATTAGGCCTTCTGTTACCTTCCTTCATTAGGGAGAGAGAGGTGTTGGTGTTCGTTATCACGACCGGACTGGAGCGAGTCCTTTACGCTTTTCTGTGTCGTCAAGGACTAACAAAGCAAGAGCAGAGGATGAAAATTAAAAAAAACAGATGCTGTTGTCATGCTTATAGGCACCGGGTAAACGCAGGGTCCCTGTTGAATGGAGAATGAAGGGCGCAATGGCCTAAAACTACACCAATCCTGACAGTCTGACAGTCCTTTGATTTATGGTTTTACAAGGCAGGATGTACACAACCCGCAGACTAATTGCTCAACTCAAAGGCTAATTCTATTACCTGCCTATGGGAGGCGGACGCAGATGGATTTTTATATCGCTCCAAGAATTGTCCTAAAGATGGATCATTTTGCAGTCTAATCGACAGACTGTTTGGCCAATCTTTGAAAATTTGTCACTGTTATGTTTTCCTGTGTGGTGCTCTAGAAGACAGCCTGCGTTTTTATTGAGGACAGAAATATTGCATTCAAAGTCAAATCTATTTATTGGATAGGAAGATTGGGATCCACAAGTCCACATAATCCAGATGGATTTCACAACTATAAGGGACATTTAAGGGGAAGATCCTGATAAACCATATTGTCCTAAGAAACCATAATGGATGTGACTGTGTTTCGTGCAGCTTTTAAATAAGGTAAAACAAATGACATACAACCCAGCAGAACCCACCTACCAGACAACACTGTAACCGACGGCAAAACTTGAGGTGGTCAGCTAAATGTCACTATGCTGAGAGATGTTGACCTGACTTGGCTACTCTGCTCTCCCCCTGTCGTTAACATGCCAATCACAGTTCAGGAGCACCCTGGGACCTAATCAATCAATCTGATTGGGGGTGTTACAAACTAGCTGCTATCAGCAGAGGTCCTGCCTGTTGCTGCCACTTAGCCATCCAATGCTGCAGGTTTAGAGAGCATCATAATTAGGACCAATGGATAAGTCCTTACTCATCTCACCTCCCCTGGATGGTATTTGAACAGCAGGATTACCAGATTGACCGGGTTGACTTTGCACTGTAGGGTTAAAAAACATATAGGATTAAAGTGTGGTTTTCTAGGGTAGCACATTTCCAGTAGAATACCCTTCAGACATTGTTATCTGTATAGAGCAAACAGTTTAAGAGAGGGAGAGAGATAGAGATAGAGAGAGAGAGAGAGAGAGAGAGAGAGAGAGAGAGAGAGAGAGAGAGAGAGAAAAAAAAGAGAGAGAGCTGATTCCCCAATGATTACCAGTTTTGCTTGACAGCTGGTCTGAGAATATCAACCATGCCCTTAAGCCGTCTCTTCATCACTCCTCCCTTCCTCTCCCTCTTCTTCCCCTTCTCTGCTGAACCAATGCTATGCTGTCCATCTCCCCCGCCTGTCAATACAGCCTGATGGGCCTTTTACACAAGTATCAATGCTTAACCACCCTCTCCCATTGACTCAGCTATTACACGCTAATTGATTTGAGATTTATTATCATCGGCACTATAATGGTAGTGTCGACAGTGACTGCTGATAAAAACCCTTCTGGTAAAATTAAACACACTCTGTTTCTCTCTCCCGGGTTGACTGTGTGTGTGTGCGTGTGTGTGTTGCTAACTCTACTGTCCTGGGATTGGGCTCATTAGAGACAAACATACAGCATCCACATTTCCCCTCCCCTTCACTATAGCTACCAAAATAATGAAAAAACTTGAGATAATGAGGGATACAAAGTATATTGAAAGCAGGTGCTTCCACACAGGTGTGGTTCCTGAGTTAAATGAGCAATTAACATCCCATTACAATGCATTCGGAAAGTATTCAGACCCCTTGACTTTTTCCACATTTTGTTATTCTAAAATAGATTAAATATTCATTTTTTCATCAATCTACACATAATACCCCATAATGACAAAGAAAAAACAGGTTTTTAGAAATGTTTGCAAATGTATTAAAAATAAAAACAGAAATACCTTATTTACATAATTATTCAGACCCTTTGCTATGAGACTCGAAATTGAGCTAATGTGCATCCTGTTTCCATTGATCATACTTGAGATGTTTGTACAACTTGATTGGAGTCCAACTATGGTCAATTCAATTGATTGGACATGATTTGGAATAACACACACCTGTCTATATAAGGTCCCACAGTTGACAGTGCATGTCACAGCAAAAACCAAGCAATAAGGGTTGAAAGAATTGTCCGTAGAGCTCCGAGACAGGATTGTGTCAAGGCACTGATCTGGGGAAGGGTACCAAAAAATGTCTGCAGCATTTAAGGTCCGCAAGAACACAGTGGCCTCCACCATTCTTAAATGGAAGAAGTTTGGAACCACCAAGATCTCTTCCAAAGAGCTGGCTACCTAGCCAAACTGAGCAATCGGGGGAGAAGGGCCTTGGTCAGGGAGGTGACTGTAGAAAAAGCCCATGGAGTTGGTGGAATAATCCTTTAATTCATTGCCACTTACTCAGCTGGGCCAGGGGCGCTTTAATTAGGTCAGGTGGAAATGTCCGACAGAACTCCACTCCATAAAAGGAGGAAATCACCATCGCCTGATCGCGCTGCTTTCTCTTCCTTCACTCTGTCTAATCCAGAAGTTCTGTGCGTCCATGAATCCACGTAAATCCACCGACTCTGTTACCTTTCATCTGAATTATCTGTTGCGATCGGGAGAGTGGGCCATCAGTTGTTGTTTGAAGTTATTATCGCGTGGCTTGGAGCGCACGCTTCAAACATTTTGTCTAATGTGAATGGTCAATGATTCCGGCCCTACGGATCATAATAGGACAATTATGCAATTGGTATAGTTAATATGTAATGAAATTCCGTGTACACATGAAGACACTTGAAAGGGTGAAATAAGAAAGTAATTGTTTGTTGAACTGATCGGCTCTGATATCCAACTAATGGCGATTATAGATTGAATAACCGATCACTGTTTGTATTCTTTCATGATGTCACGAATCCCACCGAAGGTGGCTCCCCTGCCTGCTCGGGCGGCGCTCGGCGGTCGTCGTCACCGGCCTACTAGCCGCCGCTGATCCCTTTTTCCTTTTCGTTTGGTATGTCTTATTGTTTGCACCTGTTCCTCATTTGGTTCTCTTGATTTATGGTTATTTAAGCCTGTTTAGCCCGCCCAGGTTTGTGCGGGATTATTTTGCGTCAGAGTGTGTTTTTGTTATTGGATGTGCTGACGATCGACAAGTGTTATTTTATATGCATGCTGTGTACTTGTTGTTCTGGGCACTTTGCATTTTTCACGCCGGTTGTGTTGGCGTCGACCGTTTTGTGTTTTATGGAATAAACACAAATTTCCTTACATCTGCTCTCTGCGCCTGACTCCTACCACCACTCCTAGCAGTTACTGATAGAATCCCGCACCAGCTATGGAGTCAGCAGGAGCAGCCTCCCCTCCTCTCCCATCGATGGAGGAACGGGTCCTCCATCATACCACCATTCTCCACCGAATCGGCTCAGCGATGGATCAGATGATGGAGAGGATGGACCGATAGGAGAGGAGTGGCCTCACTACCGCATCCCCAGCACAAACTCCCCCCCCCACCAGCTACCCCTCCACCGGCGTCCGGACCCGGAGCCTTGCGCCTGGCTCTCCCCAGGGAGTACGATGGAGCGGCGGCTGGGTGCCAGGGGTTCATGCTACAGTTGGAGTTGTACCTGGCTACCGTTCGTCCGACTCCCTCGGGAGAGGAGAGCGTAAGCGTCCTCGTCTCCTGCTTAATGGGACGTGCCCTGGAGTGGGCCAACGCAGTGTGGTATGGCCCAGACTCGGCAAGGGATCACTACCCCGAGTTCACCCGCCGTTTCCGGGCCGTGTTCGACCACCCAGCAGAGGGCCGGGCGGCGGGTGAACGGCTGTTCCACCTGCGGCAGGAGACGAGAAGCGCACCGGACTTTGCTCTGGAGTACCGGACCTTGGCTGCTGGAGCGGGGTGGAACGACAGGGCCCTGATGGACCACTATCGGTGTAGCCTCCGGGAGGACGTCCGCCGGGAGCTAGCCTGTCGGGACACTACCCTCTCACTGGATGAACTAATAGACATGTCCATTCGTCTCGACAACCTGCTGGCTGCTCGCGGGCGTCCGGACCGGGCCAATCACAATCCTGGCTGGCCAATCACAATCCTAATATTTCGTGGAGACGGGGCTCTCAGAGGGTGGTCAGAGGAGTGCTCAGGCAGGTGTAAGGGAGTTTCCATCGGTGCGATGACGGTGGAGAGTCCAGACCAGGTTTCCACTGTGCGCATTCCCTCAGAATATGCCGATTTGGCTATCGCCTTCTGTAAAATGAGGGCAACCCGATTACCACCTCATCGACGAGGGGATTGCGTGATAAACCTCCAGGTAAACGCTACACTTCCCAGGAGTCACGTGTACCCATTGTCACAGGAGGAAACGTTGGCTATGGAGACATATGTCACGGAATCTCTGAGACAGGGGTACATTCGGCCCTCCATGTCACCCGTCTCCTCGAGTTTCTTTTTCGTGAAGAAAAAGGATGGAGGGCTGCATCCGTGCATTGATTATCGAGGTCTAAATTCTATCACAGTAGGGTTTAGTTACCCGCTACTTCTCATCGCTACGGCGGTGGAATCATTTCACGGCGCGCGTTTTTTCACGAAACTGGACCTCAGGAGCGCATACAATCTGGTGCGTATCCGGGGAGGAGACGAGTGGAAAACCGCATTCAGTACCACATCGGGCCACTATGAGTACCTCGTCATGCCGTATGGGTTAAAGAATGCTCCAGCCGTCTTTCAATCCTTTGTTGACGAGATTCTCAGGGACCTGCACGGGCAGGGGGTGGTGGTGTATATTGATTACATCCTGATCTATTCCGCCACCTGCGCCGCGCATGTCTCCCTGGTGCGCAAGGTGCTTGGGCGACTGCTGGAGAATGACCTGTACGTTAAGGCTGAGAAATGTGAGTTTTTCAGACGAGCCGTTTCCTTCCTGGGGTATCGCATTTCCACCTCGGGGGTGGTGATGGAGGATGACCGCGTTAAAGCTGTGCGTAATTGGCCGACTCCGACCACGGTAAAGGAGGTGCAACGGTTTTTAGGGTTTGCCAATTACTACCTGAGGTTTATCCGGGGCTTTGGTCAAGTTCCTGCTCTCATTACCTCACTGCTGAAGGGGGGTCCGGCGCGCTTGCGCTGGTCAGCAGAGGTGAACAGAGTGTTCAGTCGCCTGAAAGAGCTGTTTACCGACGCTCCCGTGCTGGCTCATCCGGACCCCTCTTTGGCATTCATAGTGGAGGTGGACGCGTCCGAGACTGGGGTGGGGGCCGTGCTATCACAGCGCTGGGGCACGCCACCCAAACTCCGCCCGTGCGCTTTCTTTTCTAGGAAGCTCGGGCCGGCAGAGCAGAACTATGACGTGGGGGACCGGGAGTTGTTAGCTGTGGTCAAGGCTCTGAAGGTGTGGAGACATTGGCTTGAGGGGGCTAAGCACCCTTTCCTCATCTGGACTGACCACCGTAATCTCGAGTACATCCGGGCAGCTAGGAGACTGAATCCGCGTCAGGCCAGGTGGGCCATGTTCTTTACCCGTTTCCGGTTCACGATCTCTTATCGGCCAGGTTCACAGAACACGAAGGCCGACGCACTGTCCCACCTATATGACACCGAGGAGAGGGCCATCGATCCGGCTCCCATCATTCCAGCGTCGTGCTTGGTAGCTCCGGTGGTATGGGAGTTGGACGCGGAGATCGAGCGGGCGTTACGGTTGGAACCTGCACCATCGCAGTGTTCGGCAGGTGTTCAGTACGTGCCGCTTGGTCTCCGTGATCGATTGATTCGATGGGCCCATAATCTCCCCTCTCCGGGTCACCCTGGGATCGAGAGGACAGTGCGGAACCTGAGGGGGAAGTACTGGTGGCCTACCTTGGGCAAGGACGTGCGGTTGTATGTTTCCTCCTGCTCGGTGTGCGCTCAGAGCAAGGCTCCTCGACACCTGCCTAGAGGGAAATTACACCCCCTCCCCGTTCCACAGCGGCCGTGGTCGCACTTGTCAGTGGACTTCCTCACTGACCTTCCCGTATCTCAGGGGAACACCACTATCCTGGTCGTTGTGGATCGGTTCTCGAAGTCCTGCCGTCTCATCCCGTTGCCCGGTCTCCCTACGGCTCTGCAGACTGCGGAGGCCCTGTTTACCCATGTCTTCCGGCACTACGGGGTGCCCGAGGACATCGTTTCTGATCGGGGTCCCCAGTTCACGTCCAGAGTTTGGAGGGCGTTCATGGAACGTTTGGGGGTCTCGGTCAGCCTGACCTCGGGTTTCCACCCCGAAAGTAATGGGCAGGTGGAGAGAGTGAACCAAGAGGTGGGTAGGTTTCTAAGGATGTATTGCCGGGACCGGTCCAGGGAATGGGCGAGCTCTGGTGCCATGGAGCCAGGACCGGCTGGTAGCCCAACACACATTTCCTTACCTCTGCTCTCTGCGCCTGACTCCTACCACCACTCCTAGCAGTTACTGACACATGATTTATGATAAATAGTTACAAGCCTAAATTACTCACCGACGATTCCTATTGACTTATTAAACAGCGGTTGACAGATAGAAAACACCCTAAAGTTTCTAAAACTGTTTGAATGGTGTCTGTGAGTATAACAGAACTCATATGGCAGGCAAAAACCTGAGAAGATTCCAAACAGGAAGCGCCCTCTCTGACAAGTTGTTGTTCATCTTGGCTCTTTTTATTGAAGACTGAGGATCTTTCCCGTAACGTGACACTTCCTACGGCTCCCATAGGCTCTCAGAACCCGGGAAAAAGCTGAATGATATCGAGGCAGCCTCTGGCTGAAACACATTATCGCGTTTGGATAGCGGCTGGTCAGAGTACTCTGAGACTCACGCTCGTGCACGAGGGCACGAGATGTATTTATTTTCTCTCTCTTTGTATGTATACAGGCTTTCCCGGTGGGAATATTATCGCTTTTTTATGAGAAAAATTGCATAAAAATTGATTTTAAACAGCGGTTGACATGCTTCGAAGTACGGTAATGGAATATTTAGAATTTTTTTGTCACGAAATGCGCCATGCTCGTCACCCTTATTTACCCTTTCGGATAGTGTCTTGAACGCACGAACAAAACGCCGCTGTTTGGATATAACTATGGATTATTTTGAACCAAACCAACATTTGTTATTGAGGTAGAAGTCCTGGGAGTGCATTCTGACGAAGACAGCAAAGGTAATAACATTTTTCTTACAGTAAATCTGAGTTTGGTGAGTGCTAAACTTGCTGGGTGTCTAAATAGCTAGCCCTGTGATGCCGGGATATCTACTGAGAATATTGCAAAATGTGCTTTCACCGAAAAGCTATTTTAAAATCGGACATATCGAGTGCATAGAGGAGTTCTGTATTTATAATTCTTAAAATAATTGTTATGTTTTTTGTGAACGTTTATCGTGAGTAATTGAGTAAATTCACCGGCAGTGTTCGGTGGGAATGCTAGTCACATGCTAGTCACATGCTAATGTAAAAAGCTGGTTTTTGATATAAATATGAACTTGATTGAACAAAACATGCATGTATTGTATAACATAATGTCCTAGGGTTGTCATCTGATGAAGATCATCAAAGGTTAGTGCTGCATTTAGCTGTGGTTTGGGTTTATGTGACATTATATGCTAGCTTGAAAAATGGGTGTCTGATTATTTCTGGCTGGGTACTCTGCTGACATAATCTAATGTTTTGCTTTCGTTGTAAAGCCTTTTTGAAATCGGACAGTGTGGTTAGATTAACGAGAGTCTTGTCTTTAAAATGGTGTAAAATAGTCATATGTTTGAAAAATTGAAGTTTTTGCATTTTTGAGGTTTTTGAATAACGCGCCACGGGATTACACTGGCTGTTGAGTAGGTGCGACGCAAGCGTCCCACCTAGCCCATAGAGGTTAATGAACTGGATTGTTGAATTCCCTAAATGATGTTAACAATGAATGATTGTTATGATTAGATCTTTGTGATGATGGATTTGATTGGATACACGTTATTCTGTTTCCTTTGTTATGCAGCACAGACTACTCAGTAAATATACCACTTTATGGTTAAAGGAATTCCTGCCTCAGTCTCATCCATTCCTCTGTCACCTGACCCGTGACCACCTGTTCACCCTTACTGTCAGTCATCCTACCTGTCCAGCTACCCACACAGATTCCACTAATCTTTCAGTGACCAAGAACCCGATGGTCACTCTGACAGAGCTCCAGAATTCTTCTTTGGTGATGGGAGAACCTCCCTGAAGGACAACCATCTCTGCAGCACTCCACCAATTAGGCCTGTATCGTATAGTGGCCAGACGGAAGCAACACCTCAGTAAAAGGCACATGACAGCCCACTTGGAGTTTGCCATAAAGCACCTAAAGGACTCTCTAGACCATGAGAAACAAGATTCTCTAGTCTGATGAAACCAATATTGAACACTTTGTCCTGAATGGCAAGCTTCACGTCTGGAGGAAACCTGGCACCATTCCTACGGTGAAGCATGGTGGTGGCAGCATCATGCTGTGGGGATGTTTGTTAGCGGCAGGGACAAGGAGACTAGTCAGGATCGAGGGAAAGATGAACGGAGCAAAGTACAGAGAGATCCTTGATGAAAACCTGCTCCGGAGCGCTCAGGACATCAGACTGGGGCGAAGGTTCACCTTCCAACAGGACAACGACCTTAAATCCAAGTCAACGCAGGAGTGGCTTTGGGACAAGTCTCTGAATGTCCTTGAGTTGCTCAGCCAGAGTCAAGACTTGAACCCGATCAAACATCTCTAGAGAGACCTGAAAATAGCTGTGCAGCGATACTCCCCATCCAATCTGAAAGAGCTTGAAAGGATCTGCAGAGAAGAATGGGAGAAACTCCCAAAATACAGGTGTGCCAAGCTTGTAGCGTCACACACAAGAAGACGAGGCTGTAATCACTGCCAAAGGTGCTTCAACAAAGTACTGACTAAAAGGTCTGAATACTTACATAATATTTCCGTTTTTTTATTTGTAATACATTTGCAAACATTTCTAAAAACCTGTTTTTGCTTTGCCATTATGGGGTATTGTGTTTAGATTGATAAGGGGACAAATCTATTTAATCCATTTTAGAATAAGGCTGTAACGTAACAAAATGTGGAAAAAGTAAATGGGTCAGAATACTTTCCGAATGCACTATATGCTTGCGATCATGTACCCTGAGTGTGCAAATCACTCAAATCACACACTTTCATGGTCTTTCCATGACATAGACTGACCAGGGGAATCCAGGTGAAAGCTATGATCCCTTATTGATATCACTTGTTATATCCGCCTCAATAAGTGTAGATAAAGGGGAGGAGACAAGGATTTTTAAGCCTTGAGACAATTGAGACATGGATTGTGTAAGTGTGCCATTCAGATAGTGAATGGGCAAGACCAAATATTTAAATGCCTTTCAGCGGGGTATGGTCATAGGTGCCAGGCGCACCGGTTTGTGTCAAGAACTGCAATGCTGCTGGGTTTTTCATGCTGAACAGTTTTCTTGCGTATCAAGAATGGTACACCACCCATTATTTTGCCTACCATGGCCTCATAGGATGACAATGCCCCCATCCACAAGACACGAGAGGTCACTAAATGGTTTGATGAACATGAAAACTATTTTGACCATATGCCATCTCAGTCACCAGATCTCAACCCAATTGAACACTTATGGGAGATTTTTGAGCGGCGCCTGAGACAACGTTTTCCACCACCATCAACAAAACACCAAATTATGGAATTTCTTGTGGAAGAATCGTGTCACATCCCTCCAATAGAGTTCCAGACATTTGTAGAATCTATGCCAAGGTGCATTGAAGATTTTCTGGCTCGTGGTGGCCAGACACTATGTTGGTGTTTCCTTTATTTTAGCAGTTACCTGTATGATTCCATGATCAACTGCTAGCCAAGCAGCTGGCCTGTATCATATCCATTAGCACAAAGCACCATGAAAGCACCATTCCTTTACATTAGGGAGGCAGTGAGAAGTTATAGCCTCTGGCAATGGCCCTTCATCATGACAGAAGAAAGCAGTGGGTAGCTAACAACAGACAACCATCCAACTCTGTCAATCAAAGCCATCCTTCACTAAGTTTAGCACAAAGAGACAGAGGCTGTGTCCCAAATGGTGTCAAGTCCCTATGTAGTGCACTACTTTTAACCAGAGCCCTACGGCGACCAATTTTGACAAGAGCCCAAATGGTGGCCAATTTCCTATGTAGTGCACTACTTTTGACCAGAGCCCAATGGGCCCTGGTCAAAAGTAGTGCACTTCAGTACATAGGGAATAGGGTGCCATTTGGGACTCAATTGAGAGGGCTGTGCTAGGAGGAAGCCTTCCAGAGAAACAAGCAGGTAGGACGCTACAACAACATCAACTCTGGCCATAGCCGCAGGAAGTATGGGTGCTGAGGGTGCTGCAGTGAAAAATATGAAAAATATAACACTTTTTTAGTGCACTGGGCCTTTACTAGTCCTGTATTAGCGGACCGATATAGTTGTCTGTAGTGCAGGCAAAATGTTGTTTTTTCAGCATGTATAATGTGTTTCGAATTTCCAAAGCATACAATATGTTATGAATTTGCTAAACATATGATATGTTATGAATTCTAGCTAGGTGGCTAACATCAGCTAGCTGGCTAATGTTAGCTAGCTAGCTAATCTGATGCTAGAAGTTAGGGGTTAAGTTTAGGAGTTAGTTTAAAGGGTTAAGGTTAGGGTTAGGGAACGGGTTAGATAAAAATGTTTAGGTTAGGGGAAGGGTTAGCTAACATGCTAAGTAGTTGCAAAGTAACTCAAAAGTAGTAAGTAGTTGAAAAGTTAGCTAAAATGCTAAAGTTGTCCGTGATGAGATTTAATCTTGCGATCCTTTGGGTTTCTAGACATTCGCGTTATATACCCGACCAACCACCCTACTTCAGTTTTTGCCTTTAGTGCGTGAAGATGGCACCGACAGATTGGGCAGCTCTGCTTCGAGCTCCTAAGCAACGTACATTACTTTGCAGTATTTTTTGTATTTTTTTTTGTGTGTTATTTCTTACATTATTAGCCCAGGAAATGTTTTGTGTTATATACATTACCCCAGAAATAACTTTTGGATATCAGAGCGACGGTAACTCACCAGCATTACAACCGGCAATACGACTTTCCCGAATTGGATCTTTTGTTCGTACCCCCTAGAGGAATTGAAATGATTCCAGAGGCTGATCCAAAACACCGCAGAAGGAGAAGAGGTATTCGGACTGGACTTCTAGGAGACGTGCACAACATCCATAGCTTCTGAGTATATTACACGCTAATGTTCAGTCTCTGGATAATAAAGTAGATGAGCTCAGGGCGAGAATCTCCTTCCAGAGAGACATCAGGGATTGTAACATACTCTTTCCCGGAAACATAGCTCTCTCGGGAAATACTGTCTTCGTCCATAAAGCCAGATGGGTTCTCAGTACATCGCGCAGACAGGATTAAAGAACTCCCCAGGAAGAAGAAAGGCGGGGGTGTATGTTTCATGATTAGCTACTCATGGTGTGATTGTGATAACATACAGAAACTCAAGTCCTTTTGTTCACCCAACACGGAATACCCCACAATCAAATGCAGACCGTATTACCTCCCAAGAGAATTCTCTTCGGTTATAGTCACAGCCGTGTATATTCCCCCTCAAGCCGATACCACCATGGCTCTAAAAGAACTTCACTGGCCTTTATGCAAACTGGAAACCACATATCCTGAGGCCGCATTTCTTGTAGCTGGGGATTTTAAATAAGCAAATTTGAGGAAAAGGGTTCCAAAGTTCTACCAACACATTGACTGTACCACTTGCTCTGAGAAAACATTACACTACTGCTACTCAGCATTTCGAAATGCCTGCAAGGCACTCCCTCGCCCTCGCTTTGGCAAATCTGATCACAACTCCATTTTGCTGATCCCTTCCTATAGGCAGAAAATCAAACAGGAAGTACCCGTGCTAAGGACAATTCATTGCTGGTCTGACCAATGGGAATCCACGCTTCAAGATTATTTTGATCACGCAGACTGGGATATGTTCCGGGTAGCCTCTGAGGATAACATTACGAATACACGGATACGGTGACTGAGTTCATCAGGAAGTGTATAGGAGATGTTGTACCCCACTGTGTCTATTAAAACATACCCTAACCAGAAACTGTGGATGGATGGCAGCATTCGTGCAAAACTGAAAGCGCAAACCACCGCATTTAAAAATGGCAAGGTGGCTGGGAATATGGCCGAATACAAAGTGTAGTTATTCACTCCGTAAGGCAATCAAACAGGCAAAATGTCAGTATAGAGACAAAGTGGAGTCGCAATTCAACGGCTCAGAGGGAAAAAAGGGGAGGGAAAAAAAGTATTTTCTCCCCTGCTGATTTTGTACATTTGCCCACTGACAAAGAAATGATCAGTCTATAATTTTAATGGTAGGTTTATTTGAACAGTGAGAAACAGAATAACAACAAAATGTAAAAATGTTATAAATTGATTTGCATTTTAATGAGGGAAATAAGTATTTGACCCCTCTGAAAAACATGACTTAGTACTTGGTGGCAAAACCCTTGTTGGCAATCACAGAGGTCAGACATTTCTTGTAGTTGGCCACCAGGTTTGCACACATCTCAGGAGGGATTTTGTCCCACTCCTCTTTGCAGCTCTTCTCCAAGTCATTAAGGTTTCGAGGCTGATGTTTGGCAACTCGAACCTTCAGCTCCCTCCACAGATTTTCTATGGGATTAAGGTCTGGAGACTGGCTAGGCCACTCCAGGACCTTAATGTGCTTCTTCTTGAGCCACTCCTTTGTTGCCTTGGCCGTGTGTTTTGGGTCATTGTCATGCTGGAATACCCATCCACGACCCATTTTCAATGCCCTGGCTGGGAAGGAGGTTCTCACCCAAGATTTGATGGTACATGGCCCCGTCCATCGTCCCTTTGATGCGTTGAAGTTGTCCTGTCCCCTTAGCAGAAAAACACCCCCAAAGCATAATGTTTCCACCTCCATGTTTGACGGTGGGGATGGTGTTCTTGGGGTCATAGGCAGCATTCCTCCTCCTTCAAACACGGCGAGTTGAGATGATGCCAAAGAGCTCCATTTTGGTCTCATCTGACCACAACACTTTCACCCAGCTGTCCTCTGAATCATTCAAACTTCAGACGGGCATGTATATGTGCTTTCTTGAGCAGGGGGACCTTGCGGGCGCTGCAGGATTTCAGTCCTTCACGGCGTAGTGTGTTACCAATTGTCTGGTGACTATGGTCCCAGCTACCTTGAGATCATTGACAAGATCCTCAAGCTGGCCGACCCAGGTGGGGAAAGTAGGAAACACCACCTCCACTTCACTGATTTTCAACACAGGGGCCCCACAAGGTTGCGTGCTCAGCCCCTTCATGTACTCCCTGCTCACCCATGACTGCGTGGCCATGAACGCCTCCAACTCAATCAACAAGTTTGTAGACTGATTACCGACAATGACAAGACAACCTATAGGGAGGAGGTGAGGGCCCTGGGAGTGTGGTGCCAGGAAAATAACCTCTCACTCAATGTCGACAAAACAAAGGAGCTGATAGTGGACTTCAGGTAACAGCAGAGGGAGCACACCCCTCTCCACATCGACAGGACCGCAGTGGAGCAGGTGGAAAGCTTCAAGTTCCTCGGCGTACACATCACTGACGATCTGAAAATGTCCACCAACACAGACAGTGTGGTGAAGAAGGCGCAATAGCATCTCTTCAACCTCAGGAGGCTGAATAAATTAGGCTTGGCACCTAAAACCCTCACAAGCTTTTACAGGTGCACAACTGAGAGCATCCTATTGGGCTGTATCACTGCCTGGTACGGCAACTGCACCGCCCGCAACTGCAGGCCTCTCCAGAGGGTGGTGCGGTCTGCGCAATGCATCACCGGGGGCAAACTACCTGCCCTTCAGGACACCTACAGCACCCGATGTCACAGGAAAGCCATAAAGATTATTAAGGACAACAACCACCCGAGCCACTGCCTGTTCAGCCCGATATCATCCAGAAGATGAGGTCAGTACAGATGCATCAAAGCTGGGACCGGGAGACTGAAAAACAAGCTTCTATCTCAAGGCCATTAGAGTGGTAAATAGCCATCCCTAGGCGGCTTCCACACAGTTACGTAACTCTGCACCTTAGAGGTTGCTGCCCTATATACTGTACATAGACTTGAAATCACTGGCCACTTTAATAATGGAAAACTAGTCACTTGTAAAAAATTTACATATTTTTGCTTTACTCATCTCATATGTATATACTGTATTCTATTCTACTGTATTTTAGTCTATGCCACTCCGACATTCCTCATCCTAATATTACATTCTTTTAGGTTTGTGTGTGTTGTGAATTGTTAGATATTACTGCACTGTTGGATCTAGAAACACAAGCATTTCGCTACAACCTCAATAACATCTGCTAAACATGTGTATGTGACCCATAAAATTTGATTTGCTTTGATTTAAGTAATCATCTGTTTTATGTAACAACATGAAATCATATCAAACTTTATGTCACATGCGCCGAATACAACAAGTTCAGACCTTACCATGAAATGCTTACTTAAAAAATAGCACAATAATGAGGCTATATACGGGGTACCGGTATTGAGTCAGTGTGCGGGGGTACAGGTTAGTTGAGGAAATTTGTACATGTAGGTAGGGGTGACTACTCATAGATAATAAACAGCGAGTAGCAGCAGTGTAAAAAACAAATGGGGGGGGGGGGGGTCAATGTAAGAAGTTGCCATACCAGGCAGTGATGCAACCAGTCAGGATGCTCTCGATGGTGCAACTGTAGAACTTTTTGAGGATCTGGGGACCCATGCCAAATCTTTTCAGTCTCCTCAGGGGAAGAGGTTTTGTCATGCCCTCTTCACAACTGTCTTGGTGTGTTTAGACCATGATAGTTCATTGGTAATGTGGACACCAAGGAAATTGAAACTCTCGACCCGCTCCACTACAGCCCCGTTGATGTTAATGGGGGCCTGTTCAGCCCGCTTTTTCCTGTAGTCCATGATCAGCTCCTTTGTCTTGCTCACATTGAGGGAGAGGCTGTTGTACTGGCACCACACTGCCAGTTCTCTGACCTCCTCCCTATAGGCCGTCTCATCGTTGTTGGTGATCTGGCTGTTGTCGATGAACACTGTTGTGTTGTCAGCAAACTTAATGACGGTGTTGGAGTCGTGTTTGGCCACTCAGTCATGGGCGAACAGGGAGTACAAGATGGGACTAAGTACATACCCCTGAGGGGCCCCAGTATTGAGGATCAGCGTGGCAGATGTGGTGTTGCCTACCCTTACCACCTGGGGGAGGCCCGTCAGGAAGTCCAGGAATCAGTTGCAGAGGTAGGTGTTTAGTCCCAGGGTCCTTAGCTTAGTGATGAGCTTTGTAGGCACTATGGTGTTGAACGCTGAGCTCTAGTAAATGAACAGCATTCTCACATAGGTGTTCCTTTTGTACAGGTGGGAAAGGGCAGTGTGATTGAGCTTGCGTCATCTGTTGATCTGTTAGGGCAGTATGTGAATTGGTATGGGTCTAGAGTATCTGGGAGGATGCTGTTGATGTGAGCCATGACCAGCCTTTCAAAGCACTTCATGGCTACCGACGTGAGTGCTACGTGGCGTTAATCATTTAGGCAGGTTACCTTTACTTCCTTGGGCACAGGGACTATGGTGGTCTGCTTGAAACATGTAGGTATTAGACTCAGTCAGGGAGAGGTTGAAAATGTCAGTGAAGACACTTGCCAGTTGGTCCGTGCATGCTTTGAGTAATCCATCTGGTCCCACGGCTTTGCGAATGTTGATTTGTTTAAAGGTCTTGCACACATCGGCTACCGAGTTCGTTATCACACAGTCATCCAGAACAGCTGGCACTCTCGTGCATGCTTCAGAGCTGCTTGCCTTGAAGCGAGCATAAAAGGTATTTAGCTCGTCTGGTAAGCTCACGTCACTGGGCAGCTCACGTCTGGGTTTCCCTATGTAGTCCTTAATAGTTATAAAGCCCTGCTACATCCGACGAGCGTCAGAGCCGGTGTTGTAGGATTCAATCTTAATCCTGTATTGACGCTTTGCTTGTTTGTTGGTTCGTCTGAGGGCATAGCGGGATTTCTTATAAGCGTCCAGATTAGTGTCCCGCTCCTTGAAAGCGGCAGCTCTAGTCTTTAGCTCGATGTGGATGTTGCCTGTAATCTATGGCTTCTGGTTGGGATATGTACGTATGGTCTGTGGCCAGCATCGGTCTATGGTGGTAAATAGATGGCTATGAATAATATAGATGAGAACTCTCTTGGTAGATTGTGTGGTCTACAGCTTATCATAAGGTACTCTACCTCAGGCGAGCAGTACCTTGAGACTTCTTTAGCGCACCAGCTGCTATTGACAAAAAGACACACACCCCCACCCCTCATCTTACCAGACGTAGCATCTTTGTTCTGCCGGTGCATGGAAAATCCCGCCAGCTCTATATTATCTGTGTCGTCGTTCAGCCACAACTCGGTGAAACACAAGATATTACAGTTTTTTTGTTAAAAATAAAATATTTTACCCCTTTTTCTCCCCAATTTCGTGGTATCCAATTGGTAGTAGTTACTGTCTTGTCTCATTGCTGCAACTCCCGTATGGACTCGGGAGAGGCGAAGGTCGAGAGCCATGCGTCCTCCGAAACACAACCTAACCAAGCCGCACTGTTTCTTGACACAACGCACATCCAACCCAGAAGCCAGCCGCACCAATGTGTCGGAGGAAACAGCGTACACCTAGCGACCTGGTCAGTGTGCACTGCGCCCGGCCCGCCACAGGAGTCACTAGTGCGCGATGAGACAAGGCCAATTGTGCGTCGCCCCATGAGCCATAAATGTTTATGTCAGACTGTGGGAGTATTCACTGCATGATGAAACTGCCAATATTTTCCTCACAGTCTACAATAACTTATGTTAGGTGTTGATCATTCTGTGCCAGCTGGGATGTTTATTGTTAGGCTGCACCTACAGTTAGTAAGCTCAAAAGAAAGATGGCAGCTTTTCATGTTACCTTACCATCTCCTGAGAGGCCTGACTGGTAAACAACTCCCCATCCCTCTTCTCCTCTCCCTCTCTCTCCCTTCTCCTCTTCTCCTCGTGTGTCCTCTCTCTCACTCACATTTGGTTTCAGAGCGTTCCTGAAAGTCTCCGTTTCAAAGTGCAATCTGATAATGAGACACGGATCAGCTTCGGCAACGATAAACTGTTTAGTTTAGTCAGAGAGAAGGTCCGAACACACACACGCATGCACTCACACACGCAAACACTTAGGAATCGTCAATTTGCCCAAAGTGTGGAAATGCTGGATACCAGGATAAGGCAAACAAATTCTATATTTTAAAAGGTTTAATAGACAGACAGATCAGTGCACTGGGAGACAGACACGATCCTCCGAAGAGTCTCGCAGCAATCTACTGACCATGTGAAGGACAAACCTCTCGTTATATGCTCATTCCTTATCTGTTCGTTCCCTCAGTGCCAGGCCCAGACCATGACAACAGTCAGAGCTGGGTCATAGTGAACCATAGATTATTCAATCATTTGGATGTGCCTTTAGCTGAGTTACAGCCACCGGCCTAAGCCTCAGTAGAAGGACTCGCAGGGTGCTAAGTCCTTCTTTATGGTGACCGCTAACCTAATAGCAGGGTCATCGAGAGGCTACTAATAGATTTAATGGGCAACTAGAATTTTTATCCTGGCAACCAGGGGTTGGAACTGAAATGATTTTCTAATAATTCCATTCCTATTTTTTTTGTTCTGTTCCAGTGTTCTGAACCGGTTTTTGAACATAGTTTTTACATTTAGAGCATTATTTTACCCCACAAATTAGCACGGATAGAGAAGCTTGCTATGGTATGGGTAAACTAGTTGTTTACATGCTTAATTGATCAGATGTCGTGGAAATTCTAACCAACAAGGAGAGACTTCATAATTTCTTCAAACAATCAACCTTTATTTAATAAGAATTGCAATAATGTAGCTAGTCAGACATCCACTCGGAGGTGGAAGGCCAAGACATCGAATGACACTGGGAGTACAGAACCCTTATACAGTGGCTTGCAAAAGTATTCACCCACCTTGGCATTTTTCCTATTTTTTTGCTTTACAACCTGGAATTAAAATTAATTTTGTGGGGGGTTATATCATTGTATTTACACAACATGCCTACCACTTTGAAGATGAAAAACATGTTTTATTGTGAAACAAACAAGAAATAAAAAATAAAAAAAACAGAACTTGAGCATGCATAACTATTCATCCCCCCCAAAGTCAATACCTTTTAGAGCTACCTTTTGCAGCAATTACAGCTGCAAGTCTCTTGGGGTATATCTCTATAAGCTTGGCACATCTAAATACTGGGATTTTCTGCCCATTCTTCAAGGCAAAACTGCTCCAGCTCCTTCAAGTTGGATGGGTTCCACTGGTGTACAGCAATCTTTAAGTCATACCACAGATTCTCAATTGGATTGAGGTCTGGGCTTTGACGAGGCCATTCCAAGACGTTTAAATGTTTCCCCTTAATCCACTCGAGTGTTGCTTTAGCAGTACGCTTTGGGTCATTGTCCTGCTGGAAGGTGAACCTCCGTCCCAGTCTCAAATCTCTGGAAGAGTGAAACAGGTTTCCCTCAAGAATTTCCCTGTATTTAGCGCCATCCATCATTCCTTCAATTCTGACCAGTTTCCCAGTCCCTGCTGATGAAAAGCATCCCCACAGCATGATGCTGCCACCACCATGCTTCACTGTGGGGATGATGTTCTCAGGGTGATGCGAGGTGTTGGATTTGCGCCAGACATAGCATTTTCCTTAAGCTCAATTTTAGTCTCATCTGACCAGAGTACCTTCTTCCATATGTTTGGGGAGTCTCCCAAATGCCTTTTGACGAACACCAAACATGTTTGCTTATTTCTTTCTTTAAGCAATTACTTTTTTTATGGTCACTCTTCTGTAAAGCCCAACTCTGTGGAGTGTACGACTTAGTGGTCTTATGGACAGATACTCCAATCTCCGCTGTGGAGCTTTGCAGCTCTTTCAGGGTTATTTTTGGTCTCTTTGTTGCCTCTCTGATTAATGCCCTCCTTGCCTGGTCTGAGTTTTGGTTGGCGGCCCTCTCTTGGTAGGTTTGTTTTGTTGCCATATTCTTTCCCATGTTTTAATAATGGATGTAATGGTGCTCTGTGGGATGTTCAAAGTTTCGGATATTGGTTTATAACCCAACCCTGATCTGTACTTCTCCACATCTTTATCCCTGACCTGTTTAGAGAGCTCCTTGGTCTTCATGGTGCCGCTTGTTTGGTGGTGCCTCTTGCTTAGTGGTGTTGCAGACTCTGGGGCCGTATGAAACAGGTGTGTACAATTGAAGTCGGAAGTTTACATACACCTTAGCCAAATACATTTAAACTCAGTTTTTCACAATTCCTGACATTTAATTCTAGCAAAAATCCCCTGTCTTAGGTCGGTTAGGATCACCACTTTATATTAAGAATGTGAAATGTCAGAATAATTGTAGAGAGAAATATTTATTTCAGCTTTTATTTCTTTCATCACATTCCCAGTGGGTCAGAAGTTTATTAGTATTTGGTAGCATTGCCTTTAAATTGTTTAACTTGGGTCAAATGTTTCGGGTAGCCTTCAACAAGCTTCCCACAATAAGTTGGGTGAATTTTGACCCATTCCTCTTGACAGAGCTGGTGTAATTGAGTCAGGTCAGGTCAGCGTGCTCGCACACGCCTTTTCAGTTCTGCCCACAAATGTTCTATAGGATTGAGGTAAGGGTTTGTGATGGCCACTCCAATACCTTGACTTTGTTGTCCTTAAGCCATTTTGCCACAACTTTGGAAGTATGCTTGGGGTCATTGTCTTTTTGGAACACCCATTTGCGGCCAAGCTTTAAATACGTGACGGATGTCTTGATGTTGCTTCAAAATATCCACATAATTGTCCTTCCTCATGATGTCATCTATTTTGTGAAGTGCACCAGTCCCTCCTACATCAAAGCACCGCCACAACATAATGCTCCCACCCCCGTGCTTCACAGTTTGGATGGTGTTTTTCGGCTTGCAAGCCTCCCCCTTTTTCCTCCAAACATAACAATGGTCATTATGGCCAAACAGTTCTATGTGTGATCCATCAAACCAGAGGACATTTGTCCAAAAAGTATGGTCTTGTCCCCATGTGCAGTTGCAAACCGTAGTCTGGCTTTTTTATGGCGGTTTTGGAGCAGTGGCTTCTTCATTGCTGATCGGCCTTTCACGTTATGTCGATATAGGACTCGTTTTACTGCGGATATAGATACTTTTGTACCTGCTTCCTCCAGCATCTTCACAAGGTTCTTTGCTGTTGTTCTGGGATTGATTTGCACTTTTCGCACCAAAGTACATTCATCTCTAGGAGACAGAACGCGTCTCCTTCCTGAGAGGTATGACGGCTGCGTGGTCCCACCGTGTTTATGCTTGCATACTATTCTTTGTACAGATGAACGTGGTACCATCAGGCGTTTGGAAATTGCTCCCAATGATGAACCAGACTTGTGGAGGTCTACAATTTATTTTCTGAGGTCTTGGCTGATTTCTTTTTATTTTCCCATGATGTCAAGCAAAGAGGCACTGAGTTTGAAGGTAAGCCTTGAAATACATCCACAGGTACACCTCCAATTGACTCAAATGATGTCAATTAGCCTATCAGAAGCTTCTAAAGCCATGACATCATTTTCTGGAATTGTCCAAGCTGTTTAAAGGCACAGTCAACTTAGCATATGTAAACTTCTGACCCAGTGGAATTGTGATACAGTGAAATAATCTGTCTGTAAGCAATTGTTGGAAAAATTACTTGTATCATGCACAAAGTAGATGTCCTAACCGACTTGCCAAAACTATAGTTTGTAAACAAGAAATTTGTGGAGTGGTTGAAAAACGAGTTTTAATGACTCCAACCTAAGTGTATGTAAACTTCCTACTTCAACTGTATATACTGAGATCATGTGACACTTTAGATTGCACACAGGTGGACTTTATTTAACTAATTATGTAACTTCTGAAGGTCATTGGTTGCACCAGATCTTATTTAGGGGCTTCATAGCAAAGGGGGTGAATACATATGTACGTACCACTTTTCTGTTTTTTTTAATTTTTGGAATTTTTTGAAACAAGTAATTTTTTGAATTTCACTTCACCAATTTGGCCTATTTTGTGTATGGCCATAACAGGAAATCCAAATAAAAATCAATTTAATTTACAGGTTGTAATGCAACAAATAGGAAAAACGCCAAGGGGGATGAATACTTTTGCAAGGCACTGTATAGTCAAGCTGTCTTATGCAAGCATGTACAAAACACGTGATCTTGGTATGTGTGTGGAGGACGAGACGAAACTGGAGTACAAGGTACAGACTAACTGTGAAAAAGGTTGTCTCATTCAGTAGCAACTGCTGGTTATATTAGTCTTCTAATAGTTGTCAGAACAACAGGAAATCTCTCCAGACACAGTTCCTCTCGATAAGTCAACGGTTCCCTGAACTGAGCAAGCAAGCGCCTTTCGCTGTCTGCCTAGATGATGTGGGGTTTCACACCCACACACAAGCATGAACCTTTCGCCCAGCAACAGGCCCTAGCCAGGACAACAGCTTTCAACTGGTGTGTAGGATGTAACACTTTGCTCTGTTTTCAGTAGATTAAGAGGAACCAGTTCATTCTCTTCTGACTGACAGGAAACCATAGGTCTCGCCTGTCAGCTCTTGGCTGTGTCCCAAGAACATCATGGGACATATTTCGCAGGTTAGGTTCTTATTCTACACACACACGAACAACAGTTAAAACAGGCCTTTACTAATACACACACAATTCTATCTTGTATGATCTAGTTTCTTTAACAGTTTGTAGTACACAAGCATCAGTAAGGTTTAACAGAAATTGCCCTCACAGGAGGGAGAGGAAGAGTAGTGGACATGGAGGGCACATGGTTGACATGACGTGATTTGAAATGTGTTTAGCCAATTACTAGCATCATAACTTGCAGAATTATATACTAGACATTAGGAATATTTTTTGAACAGAAATAACATTATTAACCGCTTCTCAAGAAAATAATGGTTCTTTTCCAGAACACTAGAGATCACTTTCGTTTCTGGTTCTGTTCCCTGAACCGGTTGCAACCCCTGCTGACAACAAACACACACACATCTCAGTTTGGCGGTCCATGTGTTTGGACTAAGCGTTTCATATTTACCATGGAGTGGAGGATCCAGAGGTTAAGAGCAAAGTGAGTGCTATTCATCGCTCCCCTTTGAACATGACAGTTCCAGAGAAGATGGTGGCTGGCTGGGTGGACCAGAGCAGTTCATTACTTTGCTAACAGACCCACAGCTTAATGCATTTCAGAAGTGATTACGACTTCACCAATGGCTAATTAGGGACTCTCATTAAAATTTCCTGAGACTGTTTGTAAAGCATTAAGTTCCACTAATTAAATATGGGATGGTTGATGAGAAGTAGTCATCTGAGGGGAAGGAGGAGAAGAGAAGCAATATATTCAAGGGAATCTTTCCTTTTCTTCCATCCTCAAAAGACAGCATGCTAATTCTACCTCCGTGTGGTAGTACATCAAATGAAGCGTGGTCAGATGCATGTGTTTTAATGTCTCAACTACAGTGTGTGTGTAACCATCAAACTTAACAGTGTATACTGAGGGAGATACCATGATCAACAAGGTATAGCAAGCTCACCCATGCCACGTTTGTACTCGCCCATGAAAAAAAAAATACAATAAAAAAATAACCGCGTGAAGTCATGCCAAAACATATTACCTTGACAGAAAATAAGTACACGTTTTTTTTTCTCTCTAATATTGTGCATAACCTTTTGTTCTGTCTGGTAACGTTGATTTAATTTGTCTGATTTGCTCTCCTGATCCCCATGCGCTGCTTTCTGCCCCCCTCTTTCTGCCCCCTCCATCTCTCACTCATCTTTCCTCAAAGTCATTCCAGGTTAGCAGAATGTCACAGACATCAAATACTTACCCTCGGATGGCTTCTGTTGTTTTTAAGGGTCATGTACATTTATCTAAGCAATGAATAAAGGATGCCCAAGGGGAAAGAACAGGCTAAAAGAGAAAACAGCCCAAAGAAAAGCAGGCCTATAATAGCTTGAACCTTGTGGAATGGGCATCCCTGGGAAGGGAAGCAGGCCTGTAATAGCTTGAACCTTGTGGAATGGGCATCCCTGGGAAGGAAGGCAGGCCTGTAATAGGTTGAACCTTGTGGAATGAACAGCTCTGGGAAGGGAAGCAGGCCTATAATAGCTTGAACCTTGTGGAATGGGCATCCCTGGGAAGGAAGGCAGGCCTGTAATAGGTTGAACCTTGTGGAATGAACAGCTCTGGGAAGGGAAGCAGGCCTGTAATAGCTTGAACCTTGTGGAATGGGCATCCCTGGGAAGGAAGGCAGGCCTGTAATAGGTTGAACCTTGTGGAATGAACAGCTCTGGGAAGGGAAGCAGGCCTGTAATAGCTTAAACCTTGTGGAATGGGCATCCCTGGGAAGGGAAGTAGGCCTGTAATAGGTTGAACCTTGTGGAATGGGCATCCCTGAGAAGACGATACAGCCCTGTAATTGGTCAGAGTGTAACCTGTGGTCTTGCTCAGCGGAGCTTGTAGGCAGCGGCCTCCCTCTCTCCTCTCCAGGTGACTGTGACGAGTGAGTGATGACTAAACCAAGAGGAAGAAAAGAAGCCTGTAGGAAGACTTCCACTGGTAACGAAGGACAATAATCAACCTTTCTGACTCATAAAATGATGTTTTCCATAACCATGGGGGTGTATGGTATACAGTGCTTTCAGAAGTATTCAGACCCCTTGACTTTTTCTACATTTTGTTACATTACAGCCTTATTCTAAAGTTAATACAATTATTTTGTACATACAATATCCCATAATGGCAAAATATAATATATATTTTTGACATTTCAGCAAATGTATATAAAAAAAGATATGACATTTACATAAGTATTCAGACCCTTTACTCAGTACTTTGTTGAAGCACCATTGGCAGCGATTACAGCATTGAGTCTTCTTGGATATGACGCTACAAGCATGGCATACAAGCATCCCCCTGTATTTGGGGAGTTTCTCCCATTATTTTCTGCAGATCCACTCGCTCTGTCAGGTTGGATGGGGAGCGTCACTGCACAGCTATTTTCAGGTCTCTCCAGAGATGTTCGATCGGGTTCAAGTCCTGGGTCTGGCTGGGACACTCAAAGACATTCAGAGACTTGTCCCAAAGCCACTCCTGCGTTGTCTTGTTGTAAGGTGAACCTTCGCCCCAGTCTTAGGCCCTGAGCGCGCTGGAGCAGGTTTTCATCAAGGATCTCTCTGTACTTTGCTCCATTCATCTTTCCCTCAATCCTGACTAGTCTCCCAGTCCCTGCCTCTGAAAAACATCCCCACAGCATGATGCTGCCACCACCATGCTTCCCGTAGGGATGGTGCCAGGTTTCCTCCAGACGTGACGCTTGGCATTCAGGCCAAAGAGTTTTATCTTGGTTTCATCAGACCAGAGACTCTTGTTTCTCATGGTCTGAGAGTCTTTAGATGCCTTTTGACAAACTTCAAGCGGGCTGTCATGTGCCTTTTACTGAGGTGTGGCTTCCGTCTGGCCACTCTACCATAAATGCCTGATTGATGGAGTGCTGCAGAGATGGTTGTCCTTCTGGAAGGTCTCCCATCTCCACAGAGAAACTCTGGAGCTTTGTCAGATTGACCATCGGGTTCTTGGTCACCTCCCTGACCAAGGCCCTTCTCCCCCGATTGCTCAGTTTGGCCGGGCGGCCAGCTCTAGAAAGAGTCTTTGTGGTTCCAAACTAATTCCACTTAAGAATGATGGAGGCCACTGTGTTCTTGGACATTCAATGCTGCAGACATGTTTTGGTACCCTTCCCCAGATCTGTGCCTCGACACAATCCTGTCTCGGAGCGCTACAGACAATCCCTTCAACCTCATGGCTTGATTATCTCTCTGACATGCACTGTAAAATGTGGGACCTTATATAGACCTTTCCAAATCATGTCCACTCAATTGAATTTACCACAGGTGGACTCAAGTTGTATAAACATCTCAAGGATGATCAATGTAAACAGCATGCACCTGAGCTCAATTTCAAGTCTCATAGCAAAGTGTCTGAACACTTATGTAAATAAGGTAAATAAGGTATTTATGTTTTTTATTTTTATAACATTTGAAAAAAATATATTAACTTGTTTTCCCTTTGTCATTATGGGGCATTGTGTGTAGATTGATCCATTTTAGAATAAGGCTGTAACGTAACAAAATGTGGAAAAAACTGGTCTGAATACTTTCCGAATGCAATATAACTACAATGGTTTACTATCTTTACTTTGACATATTCTAATTAGAACATGTTTATAAGTTTGTGTAGGACTGAACATGATTTTTTAACTGGTGACATGTAAAAGTTACAGAGCCACATTAACAGTTATGATTTACAATCCACAGCCCACAGAATAGTTTCTGCTGTAGAGAAACCCAGGGGACAAAATCCTTGGTTCACCTGGATCACCAGAGAATAAAATGTTCCTGCCAGAATGTGTGCTCATTAAGCAATGATTCAGAGAACAATCTTCATATCTGTTGCGGCTGGTAAGCACTAAAAAACAGATTGTGTTGAGAGAGAGAGAGAGACGTGCAGAAAAGTAGAGGGCGAATGTGTGAGAGAGAGGGAGGTAGAGCGAGGCATTTAGCTGGCAGACAGTTCTCCTGATTCAGCCTGGCTGGAGAGCGGGGCTGGCTGTCTTGCACCATGTACCTCATCTATCATTGCTTATTTCTGGGAGACTCACCCTTTTCTCCCTCTGTCCTTCCTTCCCTCCACACAGCACAGTGGGGAGAATTCAATCTTTCCCTGCCTTCCAGTCATCTCCAGAAATGCATTCGTTCGCCCTTCACGTCGGGGGCCTCCTCCTGCCAATAACGGGCCACCGAGCGGCACGATGAATGGCCGGAGGAAGCTGCAGCTTTCTACATGTATTCTGATTCCAATCTGTATGGTCCTACAGCTAGATTAGAGTGGAAAGGGAAGGATGGAGGGAGAGCGGGAGGGAGGAGGTAGTCTAGCTGCTTGACTTGGAGGGGTTTCATGGAGCTTGCGGGTAACAGCACAATAAATGTCACAAGAGAAGATGGCCGTATTATATATTAATCTCTGCTCTGAGGTATATTTGTCACATGGGGTTTTGTGATTAAATCTTCTCTGCCTCTGAAGTTTTGCTCCCAGAGAGCATGCATGGGTTTCTGGCTATTTTGAGTTGAGGAATCTGTGTGTGTTACTTGATATTGAGTAATGCAAACCATTTTTTATTAACCTGTTGGGGCTAGGGGGCAGTATTTGCACAGCCGGATAAAAAACGTACCTGATTTTAAACTGGTTACTACTCTTGCCCAGAAACGAAAATATGCATATAATTAGTAGATTTGGATAGAAAACACTCTAAAGTTTCTAAAACTGTTTGAATGTTGTCTGTGAGTATAACAGAACTCATATGGCAGGCCAAAACCTGAGAAGATTCCATACAGGAAGTGCCCTGTCTGACAATTTGTTCTCCTTCTGTGGCATCTCTATCAAAAATACAGCATCTCTGCTGTAAAGTGACATTTTCTAAGGCTTCCATTGGCTCTCAGAAGGCGCCAGAAAGTGGAATGACGTCTCTGCAGTCTCTGGGCGAAAAACGGCAGGAGTTTTTGTGAGTGGTCAGGCAGGGAACAATGACACTGGAGATGCGCATCCACGAGATGACTCCATGTTTTTCTTTCAGTCGCCCGGTTGGAATATTATCGCTATTTTACGAGAAAAATAGCTTAAAAATTGATTTTAAACAGCGTTTGACATGCTTTGAAGTACGGTAATGGAATATTTTGAATTTTTTTGTCACGAAATGAGCTCGCGCGTCACCCTTTGGATAGTGACCTGAACGCACAAACAAAACGGAGGTATTTGAATATAACTATGGATTATTTGGAACCAAAACAACATTTGTTGTTGAAGTAGAAGTCCTGGGAGTGCATTCTGACGAAGAACAGCAAAGGTAATCCAATTTTTCTTATAGTAAATCTGAGTTTGGTGAGGGCCAAACTTGGTGGGTGTCAAAATAGCTAGCCGTGATGGCCAGGCTATGTACTCAGAATATTTCAAAATGTGCTTTCGCCGAAAAGCTATTTTAAAATCTGACACCGCGATTGCTCAAAGGAGTTCTGTATCTATAATTCTTAAAATAATTGTTATGTATTTTGTGAACGTTAATCATGAGTAATTTAGTAAATTCACCGGATGTTTGCGGTGGGTATGCTAGTTCTGAACATCACATGCTAATGTAAAAAGCTGGTTTTTGAAATAAATATGAACTTGATTGAACAAAACATGCATAACATTGTAAAAACATAATGTCCTAGGAGTGTCATCTGATGAAGATCATCAAAGGTTAGTGCTGCATTTAGCTGTGGTTTTGGTTTTTGTGACATATATGCTTGCTTTGAAAATGGCTGTGTGATTATGTTTGGCAGGGTACTCTCCTGACAATCTAATGTTTTGTTTTCGCTGTAAAGCCTTTTTGAAATCGGACAATGTGGTTAGATTAACGAGAGTCTTGTCTTTTAAAATGGTGTAAAATAGTCATATGTTTGAGAAATTGAAGTTATAGCATTTTTGAGGTATTTGTATTTCTCGCCACGCGATTCCACTGGCTGTTGACTAGGTTGACTAGGGAGGTTAATGATGTTATGGAAGATGACCAGGGGCCAGCGGACAGTCATCCTTCCGTAGCTGTAAGTTCTAATCACCTTGTCCAGGTTGTCCACTCCTCCTTTGTTGTGGTTGTAGTCCAGGATGATGGCTGGCTTCCTATACTCATGATCACTGATCTCAGCCGTTTTGTGCGGTGTGCTCAGGAGGACCACATTCTTGTTCCTCTTTGGGAGGTAAGCAACTAGAGTGGTGGTGGGGGTGAAGGCAAACTTTGATGAGAAGGCCTCTCTCCCCCTTGTTGCGAGGATTGCAGGGGGTGCTCAGGCTTGTTCTTTCTAACTGTGCCAACCATAGTGATCTTCCTCTTCAGGAGTTGCTGGCTGAGTTTATAAGAGGTGAAGAAATGGTCACACGTGACATTGTGCCCCCTCAGTCCATCTGTCACATCAAGCACAACCCACATCCCCTGGTTCTTCTCCGGGCCTCCACTGGTCGGTTTCCCTGTGTAAACTTGCATCTTCCAAGCGTAGCTGGATTGTGCGTCACAAGCCATCCATATCTTGATGCCATACTTTGCTGGCTTGCTGGACATATACTGCTGGAAAGGACAGTGACTGTTTGACAAAATGAGATTATTATCAGTAATTAGTATCAGTGTCACAGGAAACAATCACATAAATCAATGATAATACAGCAATACATAATCAAATTAACAGTGAAAATCACTTACATTACAGATATGAACATAAAAATGTACCTCTGAATGGAACCAGTTGCTCATCCACTGTTACTTCAGGCCCAGGGTTGTAGAGGTATGGCAGACGCTCCAACCACTTCTCCTAGACCTCTCTTATGGCTGCCAGTTTGTCTCTCACACGTCTTGCAGGTCTTGACTCACGGTTATCAAATCGTGGCATTCTTGAGAAAGTGTGAAAGACTTTCAGTGGCATCATGGCACGGAAAATAGCCCTTCCACTCTCTCCAGCCCAGAGACTACATTTAGCCTCGCCTCAGGACCTATACACACCTGCTAAGATTAGCAGCCATATGTAGGCATGCAGGTCAATCTCATCCATCCTTTTCCTGTTGTCTCCATATTTACGTAAACCCTCCAAATTTGTAATCTCAAAGATGATTTTATCGATGGCTGGTGTAATGAACATGTAGAGTGTTGAGGCGATGTCCTGGGCATGGGCAACTGCATGTTTTGTGGGCCATGGGGTCATCCTTATGACATTTTGTGCTGCGATTCTGCCCTGGTTGTCATATAGTGACAAGGACCATGTTATTTTGCTGTTCTTTGACAAAAAATGTCTCTCTTTCAGCTTGGGTGTCACGATCGTCAAACGGAGTAGACCAAAGCGCAGTGTGGTAAGTGTTCATCGTTGTATTTATTGTAAATCAGAACACTACAAACAAAATAAGAAACAATGATAACGACCGACACGTCTTGCAGGCTTAACAAGCAGTACAAAAATAAGATCCCACAACTACAGGTGGGGAAAGGCTGCCTAAGTATGGTTCCTAATCAGAGACAACGATAGACAGCTGCCTCTGATTAGGAACCATACTCGGCTCAACACGAAGAAATAGACTCCATAGAATGACCACCCCACACCCTGACCTAACCACATAGAGAAACAAACCGTCTCTCTCAGGTCAGGGCGTGACATTGGAGGATTTCTTCTTCATCTGAAGATGATGCATCGTGCTCTGGGTTGTATTCTTCCCCATCTTCTTCTTCAGATACCTCCTCTTCTAAATCCTTGTTCTCTTGTTCCTCCTGGACATCTGAAAAAATCTGATCTTAGGACCTGTTGGGCACTGAAACGTGCACTCATGGCTTCATCAAAGAGAGAACTGGGGGGACTGTCATCTGCAGCACCTTCATAGCCTCTGTTGTCTGTGACTATCATTAAATGTGAAGACTGTTATTTTATCAAATCAATTTTCTATGGATTATTATTATTATTATTATTATTACGTGATCAAACTTATCACCCCCCAGGGCAGGTCATGACACCTCTGACTGCATTCCTCATTAGTAAACAATGCTTTCAAGAAATGTTTATTTTGTCTGAAATTGTTTTTATTTTGTCTGTGAACTTGAGTCATGTGTGGGGTCGTGGAGGGGAGATGCTGCACATGCACCAGAAAGTTTTAGTTTTGTCTGAGTTCAATCAGTAGCACACATGATCTCAATTTCTTAGTGTGTGTGTGTGTGTGTGTGTGTGTGTGTGTGTGTGTGTGTGTGTGTGTGTGTGTGTGTGTGTCTTTGTGGTGTATAAATTATTTTATAACTGCCGGGTCAAAAATGATCCTAAGACAATTGTTGTACCCTGGCGGTGTACAGCGTTCATGGAAATATGAACAAAGGTGATGTTTCACTTTTTCTAATGTTGGGGTCACTCTAGGGAAAGTAATACAATTTTAAGTTGAAAAAATATAATTTAGGGGGTTTTCTCTGCTGTTAAACATAGTGGCGGGTCAATTTTTACCCTTAAGACAACACAAGGGTTAAGACATCTGTGGCATTGTGTTGTGTGACAAAACGGCACATTCTAGAGAGGCCTTTTATTGTACCCAGCACAAGGTGCACCTGTGTAATGATCATGCTGTTTAATCAGCTTCTTGATATGCCACACCTATCAGGTGGATGGATTACCTTGGCAATGGAAAAATGCTCACTAACAGGGATGTAAACCATTGTAAACCAGTTTCCATGGACCCGTTGATACGGTAGAGTGTTGATTGTTTTCTCACAGTATTTATTCCCTGATAGACAACACAGTGTTTGGACCCAGAGGAAAGGGTTGTTGTGACAGGAAGACAGATCTACAGTTCTGGGTAGCCTGGTTACATCCGTCAGATGAGACCACATCCACTTTGGGGGCCCCAACTGTTTTGTACTGAACATCTCAAACAGGTGTCTAGACTGAAGAGGATGAAGATACTTTGAGCCACCTGGTAACAGAGCCTCATGATTCACTTCAGACTGTAAGGGTTGTCATACTCTTTAACAATGACATGGTGTTGTTGTGTGTCATCAATGCTGGGGAGATGACCAAACTCCTTCTCTTCACTCTCCTTCTTTCTCTCTGTGTCTCTCTCCATCACTCTCTCTTTCTCCATCTTGATCTATCCATCTCTGTACCTCTTCCTCTCTTTCCCCTTCTCTCTCTGTCCATCTCTTTACCTCCCTCGCTTTCTTTTCTCACCCCCCTCGCTCTCCCTCTTTTTCCTCTCTCACCTTCTCTCGCAGTCTCAGTTATTTGCATAATCCCTGTGACACGCAGATTAATAACTCCACAGTAATTAGCATATCTATGCCTGGAATTGAGAACAGAAATTAACACCATAAACACAGTCCATCTTGAAATAAACTGTTTACTGATGTAGGAATAGATGTGTTGAGTTACACTGGCAGAGTAGTGAGGGAAAGAAAGACAGCCTGATGGTTCCCAGGCCCCCAGTACACACACACACACACACACACACACCCTCACACTGTCCTTCCTTCTGCTCTCTTCAAGCCCTTCACCCCGACCAAACAAATGCAGGCCTGGGAAAAGGAAGACCTTGCCACTCTAATGGTTCTCGGTAACAAACTGCAGTTTAAGAAAATGTAACCCCAAATTACAAACCCAGAGCTTTGGTTAAAACCATTGCCTTCTCCTGTTGGGGGCGAGGAACCACCAAGATCATATCTGCATCAACACTGTCCCCCAGTGGAGATAAGATGGTCAGCTCTATCACAGATGGTTGCCTGGGAAGCACAGGACTTTGAGTTCTAGGAAAGAGATGGTCTTTCCTAGTATGAATAAGAGATCCATGACTTTGGAGCTTCTAGGAAAGGATTCCCCCGTGTGTACAAAGCAATCCGACGTCAAATATCAAATATGAATGAGACAGTTGAGAATTGAGAAAACTATAATGCAGTACCAAACCGTCAAACCAAGCGAGCCAAGCTGGTTCAAGTGATGTCATTACATCTCCTGCCAAGAAGAGATTGAGAATGTCTTCTCTAATAAATGAATTGAGGGTGGAACTCTGTCAACGAGACATAATATGCAAGTTCTGTCTCCATACAGATGAACAGCAATGTATGTACAGGTTCCATAAGAGCTTTGAGCATCTATTATAGTTTATTTACCCTTACAGCCATCAATAGATGAAACAACAAGAGTTTTCTTTTTTCAATTTAAAGTTTAAAGTTTTCTTGTTTTTCAATAAACCAACAAAACACATTCCACATTCACAGATGTGACAGACTTAAAACATATATAAATAATAATAATATATATAAAAAAAATATTAAAAAATAATAATTAAATTAAAAAAATATATATACACACACATACACACACATATATATACACACAAAGAATAATTATTAAAAAATAATAAATAAATATATAAACCTTGCAGCAGCACTATCAAGGTTCTTATTAGCTATTTCCAGCCTTAGCTGAGACGACAAGCAAATAATTCGTTTTTAGATTTTACAGCACCTTACACAACATGTATCTGCTCATTTCCCTAATCACCCCATTCACTCTGTCCAATTTGAAATATAGTTGAGTAGTGGAGACCAGTCTATCAAACTTGGGCTGTCTCTTGCAGAGGTCATAAGTGAGCTTTTCAAGAGAGAGAAAGTCAACAATCTGGTCAATCCACATTTTAAATGTAGGAGAGGTATTAGAGGCCCACAATAGAAGAATACATTTCTTAGCAAAGTATGTAATAGTCATAAGCAAAATTTCTCTGTCAGGATCAGGAACAAAGTACCACTGGGCATTAAGAAGATAGATACACGGGGTAATATCAAACTGTACATCTAGTATTTTCTGTGCAGCAGTATGTATAGATTGCCAGATTTTGGCAATCTCTCTACAGCTCCGAAATACATGCATATAGGTTCCACTTTCAGAGGTACATCTTTTACAGTTAGGAGAAATGTCTGTTTTCATTCTATGGAGTCTCATTGGAGTGTAATAAAATTTGTACAAAAATGTGTAATTAGATTCTTTCATTTTTACATTAGTAGAGGAGCAGTATACCCTGTGGCAAACCTCCACCCATAACTCATCACTGATAGTCAGACCAAGGTCCTTTTCCCAGATTATTTTCAAAGGAGTAAAGGAGGAGTCCACTTTCTCAGAAAGGAGTCTATAGATATAAGATATTTTGCCTTTAATGGATTGTGCTGTGACAAGAAGGGTTTCAACTTCATTCAGCTGAGTTCTAAACCTCCTAACAACAGTTTTCTGACATTTCAATCTCATATGTCAAGTCCTTTCAAATCAGTGGTCAGAAAGGAAAGGAAACATAGAAAGGAGGCCTATCGAGCCAGAGAGAATGTGTGTGTGTGTGACTGTTAGTTACTGACAGAGAGTGGCAGGGTGATCTCACCCCAGGATCTGGTGATAAGAGTCTGTTTATACCCCAGAGTTTGTGAACGGGGTCCTCCTGCTCTGCGCAGTGGGGCCTAATTCAATGCTACTGTGCACTTACACTACACACACTCTTCACTCACACGCACACACGCTCACACACACGCTCACACACGCACGCACGCACACACGCACGCACGCACGCACACACGCACACACACACACAGAGAGAGAGAGCGATGCACCACTGCGGAAATGACATGTGTACAATGAGGTAATGACATTTCCCCCATAATGTGGCCGAAGGCATCTTTCAGCAGAATGGCAGGTCTAAGAGTCTGACCTGCTCCAGTGACAAGTCAGGCTCTAATCGGTAGGTACAGCTTTCACTGCGGCTCAGGACCCAGCCACAGAGTGGCCGTTCAATTATTGAACAGGTGCAATATGTTCAGGCAGAGAGAGAGAGGTACTTCTCTAAAATGGCTGCAGTGTCCTTCCTCTGCTTGCCTGGTAGGAGTCATCAAATGTTAGACGGGAGAAAATGTCCAACTACTTTCCCCCTCGTTCCTTCGGTCCGGAAACATATTCCTCTCAATTCCCCAAAGGTGCAACGTCTTCGTCGGTTGTCAGCCGCGGCACTGATTTATTGTCTTTCTCTCCTATCTCCCTTTCAGACCTTTATTTTTTTATTTTTCTCCTAAGGATGTTTTATTGTTTTTCAGCTTTTCATCAGGGCCTGGGTTGCCATGACGACAAAGTGGAATGTCATGCTGAATTTCACCTTTGCTGTTTCACCTCATATGCAGCACAGCATCACTGTGTGTATCTGCACGCGTCTCATATGGAGCTTGCCACTCAGAGCAAACACTGCGGAACGACTCGGACATACAGATGCCTGATTTCATGGCGACGGGCGATGAGAGAAGGAGGCGGAGGGGAGGAGGAAGAGGAGATGGCATGGGAGAGTGACCTTGGGAGAGTGTCCCTCTTGAGGTTTGGGGGGGGCGGGGGGGTTTCACTCAGCAATCTGCTGCTTGTGAGCCCCCAACACGGGGCCCAAATGGTGAGTGCCACAACTGCACTCAGGTGAAACCGACATGGCCTCCCACTGAAGGCTAAGGACTGGAGGGAAAGTTGAAATTAAAAAACAGTAACACTGACTATACTGTTACTGTAGGAGACCTACAATAATATCTGAGGGGCTGTGTTATGGGACGGTATTATACCGTTACTGTAGGAGACCTACAGTAATATCTGAGGGGCTGTGTTATGGGACGGTATAATACCGTTACTGTAGGAGACCTACAGTAATATCTGAGGGGCTGTGTTATGGGACGGTATAATACCGTTACTGTAGGAGACCTACAGTAATATCTGAGGGGCTGTGTTATGGGACCAGGGGCGAAAATCTGATATCAACTCTGGGGGGGACAATTACATGAAATTTTCTCAAGAGCAATTCCTGAGAAGGGACACCAAAAGTAGCGCTGTAACACATAGCCTACATTGTAATATGGTAAATGTATATTGAGGAACCAAAGAAATAAGGTGTTTGCCGTACTCCTAACTACCGGTACCCAAAACTACACAACTACTCACAACAGCAATACCATTGCCTTTAACAAATCTTAGTTCAGTCACCAGTTTAAGTTGAGAGTGGGGGTATCCATGGCATTCACATCAATCATCTCCAATCCAAAGTTAAATCTAGAATTGGCTTCCTATTTCGCAACAATTCATCCTTCACTCATGCTGCCAAACTTACCCTCGTAAAACTGACCATCCTACCAATCCTCGACTTCGGCGATGTCATTTACAAAATAGCCTCTAATACCCTACTCAACAAGCTGGATGCAGTCTATCACAGTGCCATCCGTTTTGTCACCAAAGCCCCATATACTACCCACCACTGCGACCTGTACGCTCTCGTTGGCTGGCCTTCGCTTCATAATTGTCGCCAAATACATTGGCTCCAGGTCATCTACAAGACCCTGCTAGGTAAAGTCCCCCCTTATCTCCGCTCTCTGGTCACCATAGCAGCACCCACCTGTAGCACGCGCGCCATCAGGTATATCTCTCTGGTCACCCCTAAAGCCAACTCCTCCTTTGGTCGTCTCTCCTTCCAGTTCTCTGCTGCCAATGACTGGAACAAACTACAAAAATCTTTGAAACTGGAAACACTTATCTCCCTCACTAGCTTTAAGCACCAGTTATCAGAGCAGCTCCCAGATCACTGCACCTGTACATAGCCCATCTATAATTTAGCCCAAACTACTACCTCTTCCCCTACTTTATTTATTTTGCTCCTTTGCACCATATTATTTATATTTTAACTTTGAACTTTCTTCAAATAACAAATCTACCATTCCAGTGTTTTACTTGCTATACTTTATTTACTCTGCCACCATGGCCTTTTTTGCCTTTACCTCCCTTATCTCACATCATTTGCTCACATTGTATATAGTCTTATTTTTTTCTACTGTATCATTGATTGTATGTTGTTATACTCCATGTGTAACTCTGTGTTTTTGTATGTTGTCGAACTGCTTTGCTTTATCTTGGCCAGGTCGCAATTGTAAATGAGAACTTGTTCTCAACTTGCCTACCTGGTTAAATAAAGGTGAAATAAATAAATAAAATACATTTTCCAATTATGTTCCTATTTTACAAGTAAAAAAAATTGAGAACCTTTCATAATGTTGCCAAACAAAGACTCAACAAACTTACCTGAGACTCCGTCTCTGCCAGTCTGTCCCTGCATATCTGTCCCCAACTCTGTCTGTGTGCCATCTGTTGCCTGCTCTGCCTAATGACATCATTGTGAAACATTTCCATTAGAATTTCATTTCTTTCTTATGAACATTTTATCAACTAGTCTTTGAGATATTAGGCTACTAGGGTTCTTACTTTGCGTTTTGGTGTACTGAAAAATACTCTGATGTCCGTCTTTTATTTTTCTGCCATTTTTCTACCTGGCTGGCTGGCTACACACACACACACAGTGTGTAGGTTATTTACAGTAGGAGATGGGCTTCTATCATCTTATCTTTTATCATTCTATTTGGGCTTCGATCTAAAAGGTAGCTAGCAAATGTGAAACGGATTAAAATGACAAGAGTTGACAGCTGTATGAGTTCACCATTTACACAACATATGCTGCAACCTTTTGTAATTTTAATAGTTTGTTTCATATTGGCTGGCTTCCAACAATAGCTGAATTTGCAAAGCAAGCGAGCACCAATTCCGTTTCAGTGGTGTTTGCTATAATCTTTGCTACCCGGGTTAAATAAAGGTGAAATTAAATAAATAAAAGTTCCCTTGCGACAATTTAGCTTATGCAACGAGACCATTAAATATATTTAAGACAATGGTAGAAGAGAGTGTAGTTCTGTTCAGTTTGGACTTCAGTTTATCGCTAACCTTATCACAGGGACTTTGAAGCACTAACTTACATCATCTGCATGCTGATCTCGGAATAAATTGACGATAGCAAAAGATTCCATCTTTGACGAGGCCACATAAATGGAATAGGTACTAGCTAGCTTAATAGTTAATATTTGCGCGCTAGCTCTGCATATTCAGCTAGTGTGTGTGCGCGATTGACTGGATTAACCTCACGTCAGTTACGTTCATTGAATGCCTTTCAGACAGTAGATACGACCTCTCTGTTACCTTGCCAGTGGATCAAGCCATTGTGAGGCAAAGGGTGGGGGGGTCGCAATCTTTTGAAACTTAAAAAGGCGCTATTAAGTGTCTATAATCAGTACAATTGCTTTCATTGCGTATTATTAATATTATTTAAATTACATAGTTATGTTTCAGTGATATATTGGGGGGGACAAATCATATTTTTCCCAGGATGGGGGATCGTGTGTCCCCCCGTCCCCCCCGGGATTTCCGCCCCTGTATGGGACGGTATTATACCGTTACTGTAGGAGACCTACAGTTATATCTGAGGGGCTGTGTTATGGGACGGTATTATACCGTTACTGTAGGAGACCTACAGTAATATCTGAGGGGCTGTGTTATGGGACGGTATTATACCGTTACTGTCGGAGACCTACAGTAATATCAGAAAGTATTAAGATCCCTTGACTTCTTCCACATTTTATTACGTTACAGCCTTATCCTAAAATTTATTAAATAGTTTTTCCCCCTCATCAATCTACACACAATACCCCATAATGACAAAGCAAAAAAATGTTTTTACACATTTTTTCAAAAAAATTAATGAAATTTACATAAGTATTCAGACCCTTTACTCAGTACTTTGTTGAAGCACCTTTAGCAGCGATTACAGCATTGAGTCTTCTTGGGTATGACGCTACAAGCTTGGTACACCTGTATTTGGGGAGTTTCTCCCATTCTCTCCAGATCCTCTTAAGCTCTGTCAGGTTGGATGGGGAGCGTCGCTGCACAGCTATTTTCAGGTCTCTCCAGAGATGTTCGCTTGGGTTCAAGTCCGGGGCTCCGGCTGGGCCACTCAAGGAAACTTGTCTCGAAGCCACTCCTGCGTTGTCTTGGATGTGTGCTTAGGGTTATTTTCGTGATGGAAGGTGAACCTTCGCCCCAGTCTGAGGTCCTGAGCAGGTTTTCATCAAGGATCTCTCTGTAATTTGCTAAGTTCATCTTTCCCTCTATCCTGACAAGTCTCCCAGTCCATGCCACTGAACAACATCCCCACAGCATGATGCTGCCACCACTATGCTTCACCGTAGGTTTCCTCCAGACGTGACACTTGGCATTCAGGCCAAAGAGTTTAATATTGGTTTCATCCGACCACAGAATTTTGTTTTCATGGTCTAAGAGTCCTTCAGGTGCCTATTGGCAAACTCCAACCGGGCTGTCATTTACTGAGAAGTGGCTTCAGTCTGGCCACTCTTCCATAAAGGCCTGATTGGTGGAGTGCTGCAGAGATAGTTGTCCTTCTGGAAGGTTCTCCCATCTCCACAGAGGAACTCTGGAGCTCTGTGTGACCATCGGGTTCTTGGTCACCTCCCTGACCAAGGCCCTTCTCCCCCGATTACTCAGTTTGGACGGGCGGCCAGCTCTAGGAAGAATCTTGGTGGTTCCAAACTACTTCCATTTAAGAATGTTGGAGGCCAATGTGTTCTTGGGGACCTTCAATGTCGCCGAATGTTTTTGGTACCCTTCCCCAGATCTGTGCCTCGACACAATCCTGTCTCGGAGCTCTACAGACAATTCTTTCGACCTCATGGCTTGGTTCTTGCTCTGACATGCACTGACAACTTTCGGACCTTATATAGACAGGTATGTGCCTTTTCAAATCATGTCCAATCAATTGAATTTACCACAGGTGGACTCCAATCAAGTTGTAGAAATATCTCAAGGATGCTCAATGGAAACAGGATCCACCTGAGCTCAATTTCGAGTCTCATACGAAAGGGTCTGAATACTGTATAAATGCAAATAAGGTATTTTATTACATTTGCCAACATTTATAGAAATCTGTTTTCGCTTTGTCATTATGCAGCATTGTGTGTAGAATGATATATATAATATGTGGAATAAGGGAAGGGGTCTGAATACTTTCCAAATGCACTGTATACCTGAGGGGCTGTGTTATTGAACTCACAAGGCAGTATCACAGTAAACCGTATAAATTATGTGATGTTTAATATTCGTAAACATCAGCTGTTTCTGAGATCGCACAGTAAAGTTTAGAGTATGGCCTACAAATAATAACCGTAAACTCCTACTCAACAACAAAAACCATCTATTGTAATGACAGATCATGCAGTGTGTTTTCAGGAGTGTCTACATGCTCTGAAGGTCCCTATTAGACGAGTCATTGTTGTGAGAAGTGGCACGGTGCCACACAGGTGCCACAGCAAGCAGATGCTGTCGTAGCCTGTCACTGTTGAGTGGTAGACCGCAGGAAGAATACCCCCCCTCCCCCCCCGAGAGAGAGAAAGAAAGAGAGAGGGGAGGGAAAGAGAGGGAGACTGAGAGATGGAGAGAGAGAGAGACAGCGACAAAGACAGGATTGAGCTCGGTTTCGACATTGTTGTGTATCATGGGACCTCCTGTCAATCCTCCAGACAATGCCTCTCCTCTCCATTCATTCTGGGGTTTAACTGACAATAACGGCTCTAACTGTCATGGCTGACGGCTATATTATTCACCATGACAAATGGGGTTGAGTGAAGAGAGGTGCGGATGCCAGAGATCACCTCCCCCCTCTCTAATCCATACGTGTCTCTTTAATCCCCCCATCCCGACTCACACACACACACACATCCCACACCCCCTTACGTATGCTCGCCTCTAAAAAGTGACAACTTCATTATTAGACTGTAGAGGAATATAGAAATAATAGCTTTTCTGTGGTCGTCAGTGTGTGTGTGTGTGTTAGTGTTGAGTGAAAAGGCTTCTGACATGTCTGAGAGCTATTGTTAAACCATATGACAGATGTCATTATGAAGACTTAGGAAAAAGGCACATAAAGCCATCAACGAGATTGACTGTCATCTGCCAAGAGTCAAACACTGTGACCAAGTCCTGAGTTACTACAGCGTAAGACTAGAGTGGAAAATTAATATAGCTATGGTGTCATACTCTTCCCGTACCGAAATGCATTACTTCCAAAAACTGTTCCACAAACACCAACAACTATCACAGAATATTCTCTAAAAGCTGCATGTTCAAGATGAGTCTATTAGTGGGCCTATATTCCTGTCAGTTATGATACGAGAAGGGAGAATAGATTATAAGGCTGCTATCAGGGGCCTTGGGCCGTATAGTACTGTCTGCTGTTACAATTCATTAAGTGAGGATAGGCCCTATAGGATTATCTCTGTTCAGAGGCCGGGTTTAGACGCTGGCATCAGGCAGCCTTTCTGACAGGTCATTATGGCGCATCACACTGGGACCCACTGCAGAAAGAGGAGAGGATCAGGAGCAGGCCCACCATGCCACTGTGTGTGTGTGTGTGTGTGTGTGTGTGTGTGTGTGTGTGTGTGTGTGTGTGTGTGTGTGTGTGTGTGTGTGTGTGTGTGTGTGTGTGTGTGTGTGTGTGTGTGTGTGTGTGTGTGTGTGTGTGTGTGTGTGTGTGTGTGTGTGTGTGTGTGTGTGTGTGTGTACTTGTGCGTGTGCACCCCAACAGAGATGGGGTAGTAAGACCTGCTCTTCTCTGAGATGTGTGTGGAGGGTTCCCTGCTACACTAATGACTTATAGTTGTACACACTAGGCTCTGGAAGGCTTCACAGCAGTAGAGATGCATCAGGCATGCTTCAGACTGGGAGGGGAGGTCTGATACATCGTCTTAATGCAGATGTTAAACTAGTAGGGGGCACAATGTTAGAATCATAGGAGAGTGAGCCAATGTGTACTGGATAGCATAGATGAATACACACACACACATACAGTATCATTCAAAATTTTGGACACACCTACTCATTCAATGTTTTTTCTTTATTTGTACTATTTTCCCAATGTAGAATAATAGTGAAGACATCAAAACTATGAAATAACACATATGGAATCACGTAGTGACCAAAAAAGTGTTAATCAAATCAAAATATATTTTATATTTGAGATTCTTCAAAGTAGCCACCCTTTGCCTTGATGACAGCTTTGCACACTCTTGGCATTCACTCAACCAGCGTCATGAGGTAGTCACCAGGAATGTATTTCAATTAACAGGTGTGCCTGGTTAAAAGTAACTTTGTGTAATTTCTTTCATTCTTAATGTGTTTGAGCCAATCAGTTCTGTTGTGATAAGGTAGGGGTGGTAAACAGCAGAAAGCCCTATTTGGTATGAGACCACATCTATATTATGTCAAGAACAGCTCAAATAAGCAGAGAGAAACGACAGTCCATCATTAATAGAAGACATGAAGGTCAGTCAATCCGGAAAATGTCAAGAACTTTGATGAAACTGGCTCTGATGAGGACCGCCACAGGAAAGGAAGACCCAGAGTTACTTCTGCTGCAGAGGATAAGTTCATTAGAGTTACCAGCCTCAGAAATTGCAGCTCAAAGAAATGCTTCACAGAGGTCAAGTAACAGACACATCTCAATATCAACTGTTCAGAGAAGACTGTGTGAATCAGGCCTTCTTGGTCAAATTGCTGCAAAGAAACCACTACTAAAGGACACCAATAATAAGAAGATACTTGATTGGGCCAAGAAACACAAGCAACGAACATTAGACTGGTATAAATCTGTCCTTTGGCCTGATGAGACCATATTTGAGATTTTTGGTTCCAACCGCCTTTGTGAGACGCAGGGTAGATGAATGGATGATCTCTGCATGTGTGGTTCCAACTGTGAAGCATGGAGAAGGAGGTGTGATGGTGTGGGGTTCTTTTTCTGGTGTGACAAAGCTCCCACTCTGTCTGCCGAATTCTTTCTCTTTGCTCTTGTTTTCCTTAATAGGATGTCGGTGAGTGGAGCCGGGAGGGTTGTCAGCGAAATTGGACACACCTGCGCTCGGGTGTGTCCCAGGATAAATGCACCTCTTCCCCATTCATTGAGGAGACTCTCTCCATGCAGACACCCTGATAGATTTTGGTCAATTACACTACTGATTACTGAATACACACACGATTGTTAATTGTATTTAGTTTACTTTAGTTAATAAATATATTTTGTTATTCCTTATCTCCACGTCGTCTCCCTTTTTGTTACGGGCTTCGAGCCGGTTCGTGACACTGGTGACACTGTCAGTGATTTATTTCGAATTCAAGGCACACTTAACCAGTATGGCATTCTGCAGCGATACCCCATCCCATCTGGTTTGCGCTTAATGGGACTATCATTTGGTTTTCAACAGGACAATGACCCAACACACCTTGAGGCTGTGTAAAGGCTATTTGACTAAGAGAGAGATGGAGTGCTGTATCAGAATACCTGGCCTCCACAATCACCCGACCTCAACCCAATTGAGATGGTTTGGGATGAGTTGGACTGCAGAGTGAAGGAAAAGCAGGCTCAGCATATGTGGAAACTCCTTCAAGACTGTTGGAAAATCATTTGAGGCGAAGCTGGTTGAGAGAATGCCAAGTGTGCAAAGCTGTCATCAAGGCAAAGGGTGGCTACTTTGAAGAATCTCAAATATAAAACATTGTTTAACACTTTTTTGGTTACTACATGCATCCATATATGTTATTTCATAGTTTTGATGTCCAAAATTTTGACTCGTACTGTACATACAGTTGAAGTCGAAAGTTTACATACACTTAGGTTGGACTGTATCACAATTCCAATGGGTCATACACTAAGTTGACTGTGCCTTTAAACAGCTTGGAAAATTCCAGAAAAGGATGTCATAGCTTTAGAAGCTTCTGATAGGCTAATTGACATAATTTGAGTCAATTGGAGGTGTACCTGTGTATGTATTTCAAGGCCTACCTTCAAACTCAGTGCCTCTTTGCTTGACATTTTGGGAAAATCTAAAGAAATCAGCCAAGACCTCAGAAAAAAAATGGTAGACCTCCACAAGTCTGGTTCATCCTTGGGAGCAATTTCCAAATGCCTGAAGGTACCACGTTCATCTGTACAAACAATAGTATGCAAGTATAAACACCATGGGACCACGCAGCCGTCATACCGCTGTCTCCTAGAGATGAACGTACTTTGGTGCCAAAAGTGCAAATCAATCCCAGAACAACAGCAAAGGACCTTGTGAAGATACTGGAGGAAACAGGTACAAAAGTATCTATATAGAAGAAGCCACTGCTCCAAAACCGCCATAAAAAACCCAGACTACGTTTTGCAACTGCACATGGGGACAAAGATCGTACTTTTTGGAGAAATGTCCTCTGGTCTGATGAAACAAAAATAGAACTGTTTGGCCATAATGACCATCATTATGTTTGGAGGAAAAAGGGGGAGGCTTGCAAACCGAAGAACACCATCCCAACCGTGAAGCATGGGGGTGGCAGCATCATGTTGTGGGGGTGCTTTGCTGCAGGAGGGACCTGGTGCACTTCACAAAATAGGTGGCATCATGAGGAAGGACAATTATGTGGATATTTTGAAGCAACATCTCAAGACATCAGTCAGGAAGTTAAAGCTTGGTCGCAAATGGGTCTTCCAAATCGACAATGACCCAAATCATACTTCCAAAGTTGTGGCAAAATGGCTTAAGGACAACAATCCCATAGAAAATTTGTGGGCAGAACTGAAAAAGCGTGTGCGAGCGAGGAGACCTACAAACCTGACTCAGTTACACCAACTCTGTCAGGAGGAATGGGCCAAAATTCACCCAACTTATTGTGGGAAGCTTGTGGAAGGCTACCCGAAACATTTGACCCAAGTTAAACGATGTAAAAGCAATGCTACCAAATACTAATTGAGAGTATGTCAACTTCTGACCCACTGGGAATGTGATGAAAGAAATAAAAGCTGAAATAAATCATTCTCTCTACTATTATTCTGACATTTCACATTCTTAAAATAAAGTGGTGATCCTAACTGACCTAAGACAGGGAATTTTTACTAGTATTAAATGGCAGGAATTGTGAAAAACTGAGTTTAAATGTGCATCCAGGCATGCACACACATGAACAAACACGATTGAATACAAACCCAGTAGTAATAACTCCTCTATGAGAATCCTTTCTTGATGGACATAATGTGTATGAGTTGTTCATATTGGCAGCAGAACGATTATCTACTGTGTCATGCTTGAGCTTAATACCCACTCATGTTTGATGTCAGTGACTCCCAGTTCAGCTAAATGTCTGTCTGATGCTATCTTCCCTTTCACAGAGAGTAGAAATAGAGAGAGAGCGGGAGAGAGAAAGGAAGAGAAGCAGAGGGAGGGAGAGAGGGAGAGAGAAGGAGAGAGAGAGAACAAAAAAGAGAGAGTGACGGACAGAGAGAGAGAGAGAGAGAGAGATGCTACAGTGGGATGTTCCATATGTGCAGCAGACCTGGATCAATAAGCCTTGTTGCTATGGCAGACCAGAGAAAGAGAGAGAGAGAGAGAGAGAGAGAGAGACGGACGGGGTATCTGAAGGTAGATGGTATCGATTTGCTCCCGTTTAAACAAACCTCCGTAATGCAATTCCGAGGGTAACTGACACACACACACTGACGACCACGGAAAAGCTATTATTTCTCAATATTGCAAAACAAATTGTACGTCTGTGACTTTGAGGCCACAGACGATTGAGAAACACAAGAGAGCAGAGCCCTTTAAATTGATCTGCCATTTTATTTAACTTGACCTCTCATAAACAAGGAAGATTATTAGAGGCTTAGATGATAAACCTGTTTCGCTGGGAAACTGCCTGACTCACAGACATGGACAGACAAACAGACAGGAAGGGGATACTAGATCTCATCAAAATGAAAGGGACAGCTCAGCTACCCGTCTCATATAGAGCTAAGAGCAGCTCAACTAGCCCTAATGTAATGTGTGATTGACTTCTCCCCTTCATATGTCTGAGTCCGAGTCTGGCCCAGCCAGCTCCTAAAGACCTAGGATTTATGGGGGGCTCATTGGAAGTGGGAGTGCACACACACACACACACACACACACACACACACACACACACACACACACACACACACACACACACTACACATATATAGAAAGCATGCACACACGCACGCACACACACACACACACACACACACACACACACACACACACACACACACACACACACACACACACACACACACACACACACACACACACACACACACACGCACGCACGCACGCACACACACACACACACACACACAGCTTTCTCAATCACACAGTGGTGAATTAACAGGAATATGTAAATGCATTAGATGAGCATTAGATGAAATTACCCAGCCTGGGCTGCTCCCTCCCAGCTAATATTCATGGCTAATTACAAGGTGCTGGTCGACTGTCTATCAACATGGTTGGTGACGCAAGCAGACGTTACAAAGACTTGTTGGCCTAGGAGATGAGTGCAGAGACTGGATTAATGTTCATGACTGAGAAAACAGTGTTGAACTTCAGATGGGTGCTGAGGGGAACACCATCAGGCTTGACAATGTAATGCACAGAAATGAAGTTGTGAGTTTGTAGGAACTCGATAGGATTTTGTCAGACCTGGGTTCAAATACTATTCTATTTTTTTTTTTAATACTTTGAGTGTTTACTGTAGCTTTTGCAACAGGAAAGCTCAATCAAGGACAGCTAAAGTATTTGAAATCATTTCAAATAGTATTTGAACCCAGGTCCGAATCTTGTACATGCGTTACGCGTAGAAACTTTACTCCCTCCAGAGAAATGAGTAGGACTTTCTTCAAACATCTCACTCTTCAAGGTCATACATCTCTCTGCGTTCCTGTTGCTTTAATTCATCTTTATTTAAGGATTCATATCTAATTCTACCAGTGGGCCTAGATTACCCTTTTGTTATTGACTCTGGCACGGCGAAAGAAAACCTGTTGGATTATTTCAATTGAAATGTTTATTTTTTTAGGCTCATAGCCAATTGCACACTGTGCAGTGAAAGTTTACTCACCACATTGATCTCCTGGACAATATTGAGGGTGGAAATCCCAGGATACATCATCACCCTTCGATGGCTCCTACCCAACTTCTATAAGAGACCGGGCCGTCCGGCTGCTCTCTCTACACACGCTACGAGAGAGAAGAGCACAAGGTTAAAAGATTAGCAAAGTTCTGTTGAGGTTTGATGCCCCAAAGTAATGCATACCTGTCTGGAGCTTTGCATGCTGGGAGCTAGAAAAGCTAGAAATCTCTCGCTTAAAGGTCCAATGCAGCCGTTTTTATCTCAATATCAAATCATCTCTGGGTAAAAATTAAGTACCTTACTGTGATTGTTTTCAATTAAAATGGTCCAAAACAAAAATAGCTTCTTAGCAAAGAGCAATTTCTCAAGAAAGAATCTTCCTCCTCTCTTACGCTGTCTCCCTCTCCTTCTCTTCTCCCATCCTCTCCCTCCCTTTCTCTCTTCATCAGTATGCTGTCAGGTCATCTTCATACGTCCCCTATGAGGAATCCCCCTTTAGGTGGGAGATAAAGATAAACATTATGTTCCATAATTCATCCCGTTAATAAAGGAAGCATTTGCTTTTCAGATGTGGGAAAACATTATTATCTGTGCTCTGAAGGGAATCGCTGGAGACACTATCTCATTGATTGCAATATTCAATGGCGACATGTTGCACTACGGTAGTTGGTGCTACACATGGTTTAGTAGATAGCAGATAGTGGATTGTATAATGTCAGAGGCAATAGCAATATTTTTTATTCATGCAATACCTTCAGTTGCACTCCCTATCAGTTTGATCGTTCTCGTTTGAACACGCTCGACAGAAATGACTTGACTATTTTCGTGAATTGTATTTCTATGTTGTTATGCCTGTATTACAGAGCCAGTGGGTGGTAACTCACATTCCCAAGAGTGTTATCATGCCTGTAAGACATTCAAAACAGTCAGGCCTGGTACTCAGTCTGTGCATCAGGTCAAACTGAACATCTTGTAAAACAAAGGCTGGTACAGTAGATGGCTATGTTAACCCCTGACACAAATACACACACACTTGAATAACTTGCATGTAAATAGATATGTATCTATGCTAGATGTGACTGAATGTGGGCCTAGAACATAAATCTTCCTGCTTTCTCAGTGTCACTACAGGACCCTTTCATTTCTATATTTTTATTTGGGGGCGGCAGGTAGCCTAGTGGTCAGCGTGTTGGGCCAGTAACTGAAAGGTTGCTGGATCGAATCCCTGAGCTGACAAGATAAAAATCTGTTGTTCTGCACCTGAACAAGGCAGTTAACCCATTGTTTCCTGGTAGGCTGTCATTGTAAATAAGAATTTGTTCTTAACTAACTTGCCTAGTTAAATAAAATATTTTTTAAATGTGTGTAGTGCTGTTCTTGTCTCTTTATCAGGTTGAGTAGCTGATGCATTTGCAACAGCTAATGGGGATAATAAAATAACAATAACACACACACAGCTGAGTCAGGCCCACTAGGTCTGGGCTAATGATACACACTCAAAGATGGATACCGGCCCACCTTACCGGCTGTCTTGGAGCCGAAGGCCAGCTGAGCCATATTAAAACCATGGTGTCACAGCGGGCACACACACACACACACACACACACACACACACACACACACACACACACACACTGCCGTGCTGTTTGGCATGCTGCTCTGTCGCCTTACGTTAGTCCTGAAGAGTTACCCAGGGAATAGTTATATCCATACTGATCACTGCCCACACCCTTCTGGCCCTGAGAAATCAACAGGCAGGACATATATATTTGCCTTAGATTGCCTCTTCCGCATTTGTCCCCCCATAAATGCTTTTACAGCTCTACTAATGCCACTACGGGGAATAAGCAAGGTTACAGTGGATAAGATGAGGCTGAGATTTAGTTGGCGGTTCAGACAGCGCCGGACGAGTGATGAGGAAGGGACTGGTGTTGGGCTGTGTTAGCATTGTTAGCATGCTGTGTGTGTTGATATGTGTGTGTGTGTGTGTGTGTGTGTGTGTGTGTGTGTGTGTGTGTGTGTGTGTGTGTGTGTGGGAAGGCATCACAGATGCTGCCTGTGTGTGCTCCCAAGCTGGGTCTAGTGAGAATATTCCTCAGCCTAATGTGACAACACCACCCCATTGTACTCTCAACACATGCATTGAGTTTACTGTAGAGTGTGACATGTCTGTTCCATGTGTTGTTGTTTTGCTGGTGAAGGATTGCATAATTCAAGCCCTGTACTGTACCACAGCTATGGTGTTATGTCTATACCAAGCCCTCTGAATACATAAGAAGCATGTTTGGTTGAATGAGGAAGCTCCCTCTGTGACTATCTCTCTGTGTCTCTCTCTCTCTCACTCTCTCTCCCTCTGTGACTATCTCTCTGTGTCTCTCTCTGTGTCTGTGTCTCTCTCTCACTCTCTCTCCCTCTGTGACTATCTCTTTCCCTCTCTGTCTGTGTGTCTCTCTCTCTCTCTCTCTCTCCCTCTGTGTGATTGTCTCTCTCACTCTCTCTGTGTCTCTCTCTCTCTCTCTCTCTCTCTGTGTGATTGTCTCTCTCACTCTCTCTCTGTCTCTCGCGCTCTCTCTACCTGTGACTCTCTCTCTCTCTCTCCGTCTGTCTGTCTCTCTCCACCTGTCTGTGACTCTGTACATCTCTATCTGTCTGTGTCTCTGTGTGTCTCTCTCCACCTGTCTGTGTCTCTGTGTCTCTCTCCCTATCTGTTTGTGTCTCTCCACCTGTCTGTGTCTCTGTGTGTGTCTCTCTCCACCTGTCTGTGTCTCTTTGTCTCTCTCCACCTGCCTGTGTCTCTGTGTGTCTCTCTCCACATGCCTGTGTCTCTGTGTCTCTCTCCAACTGTCTGTGTCTCTGTGTGTCTCTCTCCACCTGTCTGTGTCTCTGTGTGTCTCTCTCCACATGCCTGTGTCTCTGTGTGTCTCTCTCCACCTGTCTGTGTCTCTGTGTGTCTCTCTCCACCTGCCTGTGTCTCTGTGTGTCTCTCTCCACATGCCTGTGTCTCTGTGTGTCTCTCTCCACCTGTCTGTGTCTCTGTGTGTCTCTCTCCACCTGTCTGTGTCTCTGTGTGTCTCTCTCCACATGCCTGTGTCTCTGTGTGTCTCTCTCCACCTGCCTGTGTCTCTGTGTGTCTCTCTCCACCTGTCTGTGTCTCTGTGTGTCTCTCTCTCTCTCTTTCCGTGACTACAAAGTTGTTTATCAATGGGCAGCATTATTGAAAAGCAGCTCGTGGCTGAAGCAAAAACAGATGACCATGGTGCTAATGCTTATCAGAGACATCCACTATAAATGATTAAAATGAATGACTTCATTTCAGTTTTAAATGCTACTCATTTGGACAACTTCATGAAACTTGCAGGGTTTAAAGCCATAAAATATGCATAGTAAAGCCATCACTCGTTGGATAATGAATAAGCACACCTTGGAATTGACAGATTTGCTCAGGGAAAGTCTTGATAAACTGATTACAAGAGTACTCTCTAGAGTTGGCTGGGTTATCTTCATACACTATGTGAAGCCACATCAGCAATATTAGGAGGGGTTGTAAAACTGGTTTTGTCATCATTGTGCCATGGCCAGGTAGCTTTAGAAAAATCTACATGACAGTTGTCAGTAAAAATAAAAAACGGAACTGGTTCTATTTCCAACTGGACATTTAATTGTATTTTACAAATGATAACACATACAGTATATAATGAATGCATGTATATTAACGCTAAATTTGAAGAGTCATTCAGAATCTATAGTGCGTGATCACATCTGACATAAAATTAACATTGATGTTTTTACACAGCTGTTGTTTGCATTTCACGACCCAAATTGATATGAGCCATTATAACACATGACATTTCAGTATCTCAGTACACCACTGTAGTATAATCTGGGTGGTTCGAGCCTTGAGTGCTGATTGGCTGACAGCCGTGGTATATCAGACCATATACCATGGGTATGACAACATTGTATTTTTACTGCTCTAATTACGTTGGTAACCAGTTTACAATAGCAATAAGGCACCTTGGGGGTTTGTGGTATATGGCCAATATACCACGTTGGCCATATACCACAGCCCCTCGTGCCTTATTGCTTAATCATCATCTTTCCAAACCTCGATAGAAAGACCACTTGAAATACAGTAATGATACACAAACTATAATATCACAGTCTGTGGTATAAAGTGCAGCGTTATTAGCTCCTACTCCAGCTTAGAGTGTGTGTGAATGGCTATGACAGGGTCCGGGTCAGAGGGGCTGATGGTGAAGTGTGCTCTCCCGTCCCCGCCAACGGTCACCTGTTTCCCCGAGCAACGCCCCCCTGACCTCTGACCGGAGATGACATCACAGTAGGTTCCTCCATGAAGGCCGGTGTACAGCATCACATCCAGGGAACTGAATAATAGGAAATAGCTCAAAGTGTTACAAACAAGTACTGTAGGATGACTACTAGGTTATGGAATTGATTTCCTTACCCATTCAGATATCATCTTATTAGCATTTGACAATTCCGTCAAACAGTGCTTCCCTTCCGATCCAAAATGGACCATTAAAATGTCCTCTAACAAATTAATTAATGGCATTCATTTAAATATATGCAAATGTGTTATCTATAACTTCTTTCATATGGTGAAACGTACCAGTTATCATTGTTGATAACTATGAAGCCTTGGTTGCCTCGTCCAAAAGCTATCTGGTTCCCCCCATTGTCCCACCAGTTAGACAACGGCTCTCCATCGACAACATTACGAAACATCACCATATTTCTACAAGGAGAGAGAGAGAGAGAGCAGTTCAGCAAAATAATAATCACCATCAAGCACACATACAAAATAACTGTACATTGACCAGGTCAAAATACTCACATTACTGGATGGACAACGCTTTGTTCGAAGGGGACCTACATTAAAACTTCATATAACACTTTCATAAGATGCTTATGTCAACATCCACATTTTTGAGACACTTACACATTTTTTAAGAATGCTTTACATATTGCTTACGAACGTGTTATGAAGTCCTTGTTAAAGTACCCTTCAAATAAAGTGTTACCCTTTACAGTAGGTCAATACAATACTATTCAACATGATTGACTGACTGAGATCTGGAGGTGTAAACTGTCACCTGATTGTGGGCCATCTGTGTTCACACACCCAGCCCTCCCCACAGCTGCCGTCTGGCTGGATGGGGACAGGCTTGGTGGAGCCGTCAGGGAAGCTGGGAGGACCTATCCAATCATTCTGGTCCTGACAGACAGATAGGTAGCAAGACGAACAGCACGACCGTGAGGCAGGCGGTCACATTGACCATAGTCATACACAATATGAGAGGTTTAAGATCTAAAGTGTCGCGGTTTAACAGTTTAAGTCACCAGAACTTTTTTGATATCGTTTTCGACTGTCAGAAGCATACCTTTCCATCCACAACACGTCGATCCCATCGGTAGCTTGACATCACTCTCGTAACTCCATAGGGATGGGCCAGCATGAAAGCTGTGGCCATTTTATACATTCTGAGGATATATGATAGAAATAATTTGTCTATACTTATGCAACATCTATAATCAGATTCTACAGTATGGTCCCTACCTGGGCTCCCAGAAGGTGAGGATGGAGGCCCCTCCTGCACCGTGCCCTCTCTGGTTGTCATGGTTATCCACAAACACCAATGCCTCGCCTGAGGGCAGCAGATCCCAGCTCTCACCACACGTCCTGAAACAACAGACTAGAAGCTAATTTTCACCTCAGAATAGTCCGAATTCTCACAGTATCTCAAGCTGGTTCTCTTTCAGTGATGCTTTGTTCTCTCCATCAGAGAACCAGGGTTTACGTAGTAACCTAGACAATATACTTTAGGGGGTTCAACATATATTTGAGAATTTGCTGATATACAATCTGCCATATTTATTTTCTTAGACCATGGCAATATGTTGTACTGTGTGTGTGTCCCCCAAATGGCACCCTATTCCATTCATAGTACACTAGATTTGACCAGCAGGGAACATAGGGCACTATACAGCGAATATGGTGCCATTTGGGAGGCATACTATATCATACTTGAGGTCAGAGAGTTTCCCTTGGTTCCACTTGCGGATGACAGAGCCCAGCATAGTACCATACTTGAACTCTGTGACAAGGCCCAGTCCAGAGTATTCTGTCGCTTTTATCGGCTCGCCACCGAGGTCGATAACCTTGAAGAGAAAATGGGAATGTGTTGCTGTTGGATATGTAGTGTTTTTGCTAAATCACACACGTAAACGTGGTGCCCCCAGTAGGCCTACAGCTTCAGTGTCGGAAGCTGATCGATAAATTCCTAAATCTGCAGCATTAATGTTTAATTGACACTTACAGGAAACGCATGACAAAATGAGAAAATATATATAAAATATTTGCTAGACTAGCCTGCATGTTGGACAAATCACAGTACATAAAACACATTGGAAGCAATCAAAAATGATCCCATTCAGGCCAAAACAACAGAATACATAGCCTACTTAAATACATAATACAAGTACAATAAGTCGACATATGGACATTTCTCATTCCCACCTCTTGGTAAATGAGTGGTCTGGATCCGTGTGTGAACCAGGTGGTGTTAAGGTTGTGAAGTCTGCTGTAGACGTTCTTTAGGTCCTCAGGCCACATGTGTTTACATGCGTCCACCCTGAAACCTGCTACACCCATATCCACCAGTCTGTTCATGTAGTCCACTATCCTCTCCCTCACATGCTCCTTGTCCTGCGCCAGATCCAGAAGTCCTAGCAGACGACAGTTACGCACCTGGTGGGTTGAAATGCCAAAGCAATACAGTGTATGATCTCTGGGTTTATATTACATTACATTATATTATTATAAAAAAAAGTGGTTCGCAGAGAGAGAGAGAACATAATACGTCTCCATCAGTGTCTAGTGGTATTTACAAGGAGTTATCCTTCTTATTTTCTCTCTGAAATAATACCTGATAAATGTCTTGGTAAGTCTCAATATTTCTGCTGCTGGTGGTGCATTTGTCATCGTTGAAGTGGGAAGCGGAGAAGGGCACAGATGGGAACTCCCTCTTGCTGGCATTGAAGTATGAGCCACAGGTCGAACGGCGTCTGCCCTCCCCCTCGCCCGCGTCAGACATACACATGTGATTAATGACCACGTCTGCATAGATCTTCACCTGCAGAGAGAGATGTGTTCATAACCACACTAATACTGATTCACGAATGTATTTCACTATTCAAACGGATATCACAGCCATTCATAGCTGTAGTTCACGCTATTTTAATGGATATACAATGAGAGACCTAAAGGCATTTAGTACAGTGCAGCCGTGCTCCCACCTGCAAGTGTTCACATCCACATGCATACCTGAAATTCATATTTAAATATTATTTCTATCTTATACAGTGCCTTCAGTATTCCACACCCAATGACGTATTCCACATTTTCTTGTGTTACAGTCTGAATTCAAAATGGATTAAATATACTGAACAAAAATAGAAACATGTAAAGTGTTGGTCCCATGTTTCATGAGCTGAAATAAAAGATTCCAGAAATGTTCCATACACACAAAAATGCACAAATTTGTTTAGATCCCTTTTAGTGAGAATTTCTCCTTTTCCAAGATAATCCATCCACCTGACAGGTGTGGCATATCAAGAAGCTGATTAAACAGCATGATCATTATAACAGGTGCATCTTGTGCTTGGGACAATAAAAGGCCACTCTAAAATGCACAGTTTTGCCACACAACACAATCCCACAGACATCTCGCCTTTTGAGGGAGCGTACAATTGGCATGTTGACTGCAGAAATGTCCGCCAGAGCTGTTGCCAGATAATTTATTGTTAATTTCTCTACCATAAGCCACCTCCAATGTTGTTTTAGAGAATTTGGCAGTACGCTCAACCGGCCTCACAAACGCAGACTACATGCAACCAAGCCAGCCCAGGACCTCCACATCCAACTTCTTCTCCTGCGGGATCGTCTGAGACCAGCCACCCGGACAGGTGATGAAACTGTGAGTTTGCACAAGCAAAAATTTCTGCACAAACTATCAGTAACCATCTCAGGGAAGCTCATCAGCATACTCGTCATCCTCACCAGGGTCTTGACCTAACTGCAGTTCTGCGTCGTAACCGACGTCAGTGGGCAAATGCTCACCTTCAATGGCCACTGGCATGCTGGATGAATTCCGGTTTCAACTGTACCGGGCAGATGGCAGACAGCGTGTATGGCGTTGTGTGGGCGAGCGGTTTGCTGATGTCAACGTTGTGAACAGAGTGCCCCATGGTGGCGGTGGGGTTATGATATGCGCCTTACGGATTGTGGTTGTTGTGGATGGCTGTTCATAAATCTAAGCTTTATTTAAACCCAATAATGGTTGAATTCAAGAAGTTTAAGCTGCCTATCAATTACTGTTTTGAAACCAGTGGACAGCCATTGAAAAATGCGCTCTTGCAACAGCTGCATATATGCGGATCCCAGACTATGAAATAAAAGTAGGGCTTTTATTAGGCAATCTAATTAATGCTGATAAAACAAATACATCCATAGACCTAATGGACACATGCTCAAACTCACACACTTTTGATAGTCTTAAGCAATCTGTAGTTGCTACATCCATTTTTGGAATTATAAATGATATATATACACAGTACCAGTCAAAAGTTTGGACATACCTACTCATACCAGGGTTTTTCTTTATTTTTACTATTTTGTACATTGTAGAACAATAGCGAAGACATCAAAACTATGAAATAACACACATGGAAGTATGTAGTAACCAAAAAAGTGTTAAACACATTCAAATATATTTTATATTTGAGATTCTTCAAAGTAGCCATCCTTTGCCTTGATGACAGCTTTGCACACTCTTGGCATTATCTCAACCAGCGTCATGAGGTAGTCACTTGGAATGCATTTCAATTAACAGGTGTGCCTTGTTAAAAGTCAATTTGTGAAATTTCTTTCATTCTTAATGCGTTTGACCCAATCAGTTGTGTTGTGACAAGGTAGGGGTGGTATACAGAAGATATCCCTATTTGGTAAAAGACCAAGTCCATATTAGGGCAAGAACAGCTCAAATAAGCAAAGAGAAATGACAGTCCATCATTACTTGAAGACATGAAGGTCAGTCAATCCGTTGCAGTCGCAAAAACCATCAAGCACTACGATGAAACTGGCTCTCATGAGGACCGCCACAGGAAAGGAAGAGCCAGAGTTACCTCTGCTGCAGAGGATAAGTTCATTAGAGTTAACTGCTCCTCAGATTGCAGCCCAAATAAATGCTTCCAAGAGTTCAAGTATCAGACTCATCTCAACATCAACTGTTCAGAGGAGACTTGGTTCCAACCGCCGTGTCTTTGTGAGACCAAGAGTAGGTGAACGAATGATCTCTGCATGTGTGGTTCCAACCGTGAAGCAGGGAGGAGGTGGTGTGATGGTGCTTTGCTGGTGACACTGTCTGTGATTTATTTAGAATTCAAGGCACTCTTAACCAGCATGGCTACCACAGCATTCTATACGCCACCCCATTTGGTTTGCGCTTAGTGGGACTATCATTTGGCTACTTTGAAGAATCTAAAATATATTTTGATTTGTTTAACACTTTTTTGGTTACTACATGATTCCAAATGTGTTATTTCATCATTTTGATATCTTCACTATTATTCTACAATGTAGAAAATACAACAAATAAAGAAAAACCCTTGAATGAGTAGGTGTGTCCAAACTTTTGAATGGTACTGTAATATTACACAATGTTTGTAAACATTGTAAATTTAAACAAACAATGTATAGCCTCATAACATGGTTAAAACCATACTTTTGATATAATGGAAGGTCAGTCCTTGCATCCATAGCTCTGTCTATTCATCTGAGAGTGATTACATTTCTCCAGGCCCATTCCTCAGCGTTGTACCAAAACAGAGGCGGGGCACCGTTTTGTTATTGTTTTATCTGTAAATTTGCCGTTTAAACAGCTGCATTATCAAGATATCAAAGTGTCACCAACAAAAATGTAAACAATAAGCCTATAGCAAACGTAGCATATGTCATTAATTTTTAACATGTAAATAACCATTTAAGGTAGTGCTCAAAGCATGCCATTCCATGAGCACAACATTTATTTTTCAACTCAAATCGATGAGCCCAATCAGTCCTCCATAACAACAAAATCATAAACAACAGAGTAGGCCTGGCTAATAAGTCCTTAGCTTTGGGGTTATGCTCAGGTAAAACAATTTGGCTAATCTATACTTCCATATTTCCAAGTCGTATTTTTTAAGATCAAGGGGTATAACATTTATTGAAATGACTGGAATTCTGAAAGACTTTGGTTTTTAACGTAAAGATATAATTTAATCGTATTATTATATGTAGTAGAAAGCGATGGGTTAGAAAAAGCCTACAAGCCTACAAAAAAAAAAAAAACTATTCCTTGCTAATGAAAAGCATACCCATAAAATGATGCAGCCACCACCATACTTGAAAATATGAAGAATGGTACTCAGTGATGTGTTGGATTTGCCACAAACATAACTCTTTGTATTGAGGACATAAAGTTCATTTCTTTGCCACATTTTTTGCGATTTTACTTTAGTGCCTTAATGCAAACAAGATTAACATTTTGGAATATTTTTATTCGGAACAGGCTTCCTTTTTTTCACTCTGTCATTTAGTTAGTATTGTGGAGTAACTATAATTTTGTTGATCCATCCTCAATTTTCTCTTATCACAGCCATTAAACTCTGTAACTGTTTTAAAATCACCATTGGCCTCATGGTGAAATCTGAGTGGTTTCCTTCCTCTCCAGCAACTGAGTTAGGAAGGGCATCTGTATCTTTGTATTGACTGGGTGTATTGATATACCATCCAAAGTGTAATTAATAAGGTCACCATCCTCAAAGGGATATTCAATGTCTGCTTTTTTGTTTTACCCATCTAGTGTACCAATGGGTGCCCTTCCTTGCGAGGCATTGGAAAACCTCCCTGGTCATTGTGGTTGAATCTGTGTTTAAAATTCACTGCTCGACTGAGGGACCTTACAGATAATTGTGTGTGTGAAGTACAGAGATGAGGTAGCCATTCAAATATCCTGTTAAGTACTATTATTGCAGTCCATGCAACTGATGTTACTTGTTAAGCACATTTTTACTCCTGAACATATTTAGACTTGCCATAACAAAGGGGTTGAATACTTATTGACTCAAAACATTTATGCTTTTTATTTATAATTAATTTGTAAAAGAAAATCTAAAAACATAATTAAATGTTGACATTATGGGGTATTGTGTGTAGGTTAGTGACACAAAATCTCAATTGAATCAATTTTAAATTCAGGCTGTAACACAACAAAATGTGGGAAAAGTCAGAGGGTGTGAATGTTTTCTGAAGGCACTGTACATGTTGTGTCTTAATATAAGGCTCTCGTTCACACTATTCAAATATATTTACACAATGAGGAGGTCAAAACGCATGCAGTACAGTATCTGTAGGCAGTCGTGTTCCTTCCCTAACAATTTAAACAGAAATTTGGTACATCCCTCTCGTACCAATGAGTTAAATTATGTCTCTTCTCAAGCAATCCATTGCATAACCCATTATGCAATAACACATTGCATAACCAATGAGATGCTAACGAATGAAATGAGAAATGATTGAACCAAGACATCTTTCTAAAAATTTATATAACCATGTCCCTTTTTCCTTCTATAAATGAATTCAAAGGAATCATGTTCCATCATCATTACCCCGACATTGTTGCACCTGCAGACCATGTCTCTGAGCTCCTGTTGGGTTCCAGAGCGGGAACAGAGGTTGTAGCTGACTGGCTGGTACCTCTCCCACCACGGTCTCCATGGCTTAGTCACCACCACGTTCTCACTGGGAGGGGAGATCTAGTACAAGACATTTCTATGAAGAATATAGTCTGTAAAATGAATCTATTATCAATCATTTCTATGAGGAATACCTACTGTGCATGTGCATCAGTGGAGGCTGGTGAGAGGAGCTATTGGAGGACGGGCTCACTGTAATGGCTGGAATGGAATCAATGGAACGGAGTCAAACGTGGTTTCCATATGTTTGATGTGTTCGATACCGTTCCATTTATTCCATTCCAGCGGTGGAGGCTACTGAAGGGAGGACGGCTGATCATAATGTTTGGAATGGAGTTAATGGAATGGTACCAAACACAAGTGGTTGATACTATTCCATTGACTCCATTCCAGCCATTATTATGAGCAGTCCTCCCCTCAGCAGCCTCCATTGATGTGCATCTATACTGTATGTACACATTATCTATATTATCAGTAGTGTTAACAGTGGAGGCTGGGTCATCAGATCGTATACCTAAATGGTGTAATAGACTTTAAAAGTAGAAGCGGTCTTCCAACAGAAATACAATGTGATTTGACTGTACTGTTGCCTGGTAGAAAAACACATGAGCCTACCTGCACTCCATCAAATCCATTGGGTCCCAGATATCGCTCACACTCTTCAGCTATGTCATTCCAGCGCCACTCAAACAGGTGGACTATGGTTGACCTGCCCTGTTGGATGTGATGCTTTGTGTGACTTTTAGACTGGTACTGGGAGAGGCCTACTCCAAGACCCAGAGCCAACAGACAGCCATACAGTTTAGCTTTTACCTGGTGGAGGCAATGACACAAGTGAATGATTAATTGATTACAATACCTAGGTTTCCATCCAACTGGCAAATCAGATTTTCATGTGAATATTCTAAAATCTGCATAAAAACGATATGCAAATGTTCCCTCCAGAGGGGTGTTCATCAACACTGACTTGTTGTGGATAAAAGGCTGTGAGTGATAATGTAGTATACATAAAAAACACTTTTGGTCCTGGGTGGCGCAGCGGTCAAAAGCACTGCACCGCACAACCGGCTGTGACCGGGAGCCCCATTGGTCTGCGAACAATTGGCCCAGCACTGTCCGGGGTAGTGGATGGTTTGACCGGTGGAGCTTTCCTTGGCTCTTCATGCTCTAGCGACACCTTGTGACAGTGCCGGCGCCTGCAAGCTGACTCCGGTTGTCAGTTGAACTGTGTTTCCTCCGACACATTGGTGCGGCTGACATTCGGGTCAAGCGAGCAGTGTGATAAGAAGTAGGCGACCAGGTGGGTCATGTTTCGATGGACACATGGCTCGACCTTTGCCTCTCCCGAGCCCATTGAGGAGTTGCAGAGATGTGCCAAGGGACCAAATTAGGGGAGAAAACGGGTAAAAAAATATGTTACTACTGGTACGATGACCATATGTGAATACCAGGTGCAGTAAGCTCAATTTTTTTATTTTATTATAACAATTACAAAGAATAATATATATATATATAAAAAAATGTATTGCATACATGGGAACTTAACCACAAAAGTGTGTATATAATATATATATATACACATACACACACACTTTTGTGGTTAAGTTCCCATGTATGCAATACAAAATCAAAGTTTAATGGATTTCCATCACATTTTCAACTCTACCGATGGTTTTGTCACAAAAACTGATATGGATAAAAAGGCAGGCAGATGGCGATATTAAGTTGTTTTATCTTACTGTACAAAGAGAATGCATGCATATGAGCTATACACTCGTTTTCCCTGTGGACCGGTTTGTACATAAAACATTCTGTATTCAGGCTGCAAAGATGACAATTACCTCCTTAATTCGATTTAATGGCGAGAAGACAAAAATATATAAAAAAGGGAAAATATGCATACGTTCTTTATGAAGAACCATTTTCCATCACCATGCTATGGCTAATGCTTCCCTAGTTCAGCCAGGGATAAACAACAGACTTCAGCAACCTGATTGGCTGAACACAATAGCCTGGACTAGGCATTCGCCACATGCTGGTGGGAAATGTATCACTAAGTAGTCATATTTTACGTATTTTTCCGCCTTTTCATTCAATCTAATTTAAGAGGAAATATATGTCTTTGGAGCCTGAATGAAGACTGTTTATTCACGAACCGATCCACAGCGGATACAAGTGTATCTGCATGCATTCACTTGGACAATAAAATGAAACGACTCAATATCGCCATCAGCCGGCGTTTGGGCTAGATAAACGCCAGATCCCTTTTATTTTATTATTGGCAGCCAAGCAACGATCATGTCACCAACATAATTCAAATAGCCCACCCTCGATATTTAGTGGAAATGTGCATGAAGCTCATCGCCGTGCACCTAACCACCATAAATTAAGTCACGAAATAAGTTATAAAGTTCATAATTTATTCCATCTGTCTATAAACTCGGTATGTTTTTCCATGTGGTGGTAACATGAAACATCGCGTGACTACAAATTGAATGGGACGGTGGTTTTTATATAAACAATTCTGCACAAAAGCGTTTCCCACCGCAATTGTCGCCTAATCCATTTCAACGACAAAAAAAGTTCCCACCTTGTATTGCAAGTATTATGTTAAGTCAAAATAGGGACATTTTAGAGACACATTTCCTGCTTCCATAAGGCCTGTAGTGAAACCTCAACGTGATAAAGAAACCTCACGAACACTAATACAAGTCCTACAACCAATTACTTGGGAATGATTGAACAAAATGTTTCAATGCAATAGAAAATATTAAATCAAGAAAAAAGCATACATTTGCAAAGGATACTAGTTTGTCTGTTCACATATTTTGGCAGTGGTAAAGGCCTGTCACACCAGATATTTCTAACTAGTGCGTTTGTATCTAAATGACTCACCTTCATGTTTGCTCTTCAGATCCATGCAGTCCAGCTGCTTCTCAGACAACACAACCAGTCTGTGCAGCATTTGAAGGGGCTTGTTTTTAACAGGCCCTATAGCAGGGAGCTGTTCCTCTTCTGAAGCCCACAGATCAGGCACCCTCGGTGGGCAAGGCAGTAACTAAGATACCCTGGTCAGTATATCTCTAGCAGTAGTTGCAAGTCATGCAAATGCTAACATATATTGCGAATACCATATATCGGTGCTTAAGATATGAATGGGTGACTGATTATCTTCATGAAACGAGGCATGGAACTGACAATATAAGAAAAGTGATTTTAATAATAAACAATGTCTGTTTTAATTGCACTGCTCACCTTCCTCCAGTGTGCATTTTGCTCCATCCCCAATAAAATCTATCAATCATCATGAATCCAGAGTACAGCCAGCAGAGTACAGCCAGCAGGGTACAGCTAAGTTTACGGACTCAGTCCCTGCCTACCAGCATCATCTCTCACAGTCCGTGTTTGTTTGTTTGTTTGTTTGTTTGTTTCGTCTCGTCTCGTCAGGAGTGTTACTCTAGTCTACAGCGTTGACACCACCATCTGTTGCTGCAGCTCACAGCCAATTCAGATTTCAAATTGCTTTCACTGTCTATATTTACCTACTCTCTCTCTCTCTTGTTCAGTTCTCACTTTCTCTGAGGTTAAAAACTCCTGTGACCCTACAGACAGTTCACCAATGATACAAAATTGTGTAAATTCATATCTATATTTTCTAATTAGGCAAATTTGACATTGTGTGATTATGTAACATGTACCAAACAAAAAAGTATTAAAGAAAACAAAAAAAGACCTTACAGTGGACTAGTAGGTATTTATAGACAGACAATATATAGATATAAAAAATATTTTATTTTAAAAAAAAAGAACTGAAGAAATTATATTCCTAACGTGTTGTCTTCAGTTTGCAGAGGATTCCATCACCTGTAGTTCAGAACCAAACAGGGGAGATGTCAAATATTGAATTTCACAGATTAAAAATACTACATCTCATAGCAACATATTCTTTTTTATCAGGGGAGAAGAACATTTCAGATAAATAACACTGACTCCAGGCGCTACAATTTAAGCAAGAATCAGTGTGTGTGTGCATGTTGGAAGGATACAAACAGGTATGTATTATGTCCCTCATCAGAAAAGAAAAACCCATAAGACTGTATACTGTGATTTCTTTAAAAACAATTATGTTAGGTCGTAACCTATCATTTTAAAACTGCTATTGATTTCACTGGATATTAGAGCTATGCTTAATGTTTGGTGTTTTATCTCCAAGGGTATTTCAGAACGGCATGGTTGTCTATGGGTCTAATGTGTACCAAAGAGGAGGAAAACACAGGTATCGTGATGGTATGATGTGCTTTGGAAAGGATATGACAGAATCAGAAGGATACAAATGGTACTGACTGCTGGGCCACACTATCACCATGTAACTTCAACTTGACATCAATATCTTCAACAAAAAATTTAAAGATACAGATAGTGTTTTAGATAAATATAGGGATCATGTCTTAGATACAGAACTATTATAATTTCACAAATAAATAGCTTGAATTTCTCAGATTAGGCCTATCTTTGAATCAACATTCAGCAAAGGAGCTATATTTCAAGAGTTCCATTTCTCTTTTTCAATGAGACAAGTCAGTGAGACAACATAATATGGACCTAGAGGAGCAGAAGAACCCTTCTCACCTGTTCATCGGGTTCGTTTGGGTCCTTTCTTGGGGTCCAGGGTGTCCGCTTTAGGTCTGGCAGACCTGGCAAATGACTGGAAGGTCTGAGTTAAGGTCTGAAAGAGTTAAAATATTGTACAGGAAACATCACACAAACTGTGATCCACTAAGCGTAATATGCATCTCTGGAGAATTTCAAAACCAACCTAGCTTTATAACTTAAAACTGTTTTGATTCCATTTTTTAAATGAACTAAACAAGTATATTCTTAATGATTGTTGAAAGTATATATTTTATCTGTTTTATACGTGATTAGAAGTAAAGGATACAACGACGAGGGGCTTGTCATAGAGGACGTAACCGTTGGTGTCTCTCAGGGCCTTCTCTGCACTCCTCTCACTGGGGAGACCTACGAATGCCTGGCCCTTCATACGACCCTCCTTCATCAGCACTATGTCAAACCTTAGGCAGAGACAAGGGAGAGGTTATTCTCACTGATACCTGGTCTACACATTCCCTATGTCAAACCTGGGGGAGAGAAGTGACGCAGATCATTCTCATGAAGATATCCGAAATATTTGATTTTGATTTGAAGCACCGTACACCGCAAGAAATGTCTTCATACATACATATTTCTCTCTGCCTCAGATGAAACGTCAATGTATCGCCCATAGATGTATTTCAGATCCTGCAATACAGAGAACAAATAGTCACCACCAACATAGTCATCTTAACACCACATTGTACATGATTTGATGCAATTAGACGGTAGAAGCAGAAGACTAGATGCAAATGTGTGTAAACTAAACATACATATTGAAAGTTTGTCAACTCTATAGTATAAAAAGGTACCTACTTTCTCTTCCACTGACTTGGCGATGTTCTTCACGTAAAGTCTGCTGGTCGGCTCTCCAGGTTCATAATTTTTATACACGGACATCCTTTTTATCTCTGGTTTAAAAGAAGTAAGAGAAGAACCCAGTCAACCCCAGTCCTACTTCAATAAACACAGCTACAAAAGACCACAGGGGTGCCTCTGCCAATCTGATGGCAATTCAAACCTTATTTCAATTCAAGGCCAAACATTGAGTCACTCCCTACAGTCAGAATACATTGCTACATTAAAAGGCATGTTTGATCTCAACACCCCCATTTTCTTTTCTATTTGATCTTATAAACAAGTGAGTTGGAACCAAACAACCAGTCTAGCAGACCCATTGCCAACAACGCTTCACAACAGTTACAAATCCAGACACTACGCATTTCTCTCGGACTTTTCAAGTAATGGTGCCCTTTCAAACATTGAAATGCTTAGAGAGTGGCGTCTGAGCTACCCAGACAGAGTAGTGTAGTGGTCTGTTAAAGTGAGAAGTGTACCGTCTCTGTCTGTTGATCAAAGGCTGTAGTAACAGACTAGTGATCTGGTAAGTAAGCGTACCGTCTCTGGACAGCCGTCCCTTATCCAGTTCCTTCCTGGAGATGACATCAGAGGGGACATCCTCGTCCTCATCACTCTCCTCCTCCAGTTGGGAGGCCTGGGCAGCAGGGTAGATCTTCCCAAAGCCCTCCCCTGGATCCTCCTCTGTAGTGGTGGTGGCCTGCATCTCCTCAGCTGCTACTGGGACAAATAGGGGATTATTAGTCTCAAATGTCATGTTAAATTTGGCTTATGTAATAAATACATTGGAAATCTTATTATGCGTTTAGGCTGAACCAATCTACTGTAATGAGTGGACAAGCTGCAATAAATGATACGTTTGTTAGAGCATTTGTTGACTGCTATTGCCATGCGGACCGTTTTAAAACAGAGCATTCAGCAAGCACTGCTCCATGGAACTTTCACTTGAGGCTGAGGAAAAAAGTAGTTGGGAACTGTAGCCTGGAGGTTAACTCTGAGGTGCGTGCGCACACACACACAAAATGATGAAGAGCAGAGAGCTTATACAAATCCTCTGGAAACTTGTCACACACATCCAGCTTGTGCGTGCTCGCCCACCGCGGCGGAATGCCAGGGCTGTTCTGATACATTCTCAGTATAGAACTAGATCCTTTTTTCAAATGATCCTCCTCATCACACCCCAACCCCCTTTACATAATTTAAAAACGGGTTGTTTATCAGCGCCCCAAAACAAGACTAATCCAAAAACCAACCTGCCACAGTTTGTCTTCTATGCCTTAGACAATCTTTTGCCTTGGACTTTTTAGATACGTTTTATTTCTCGGGAGTTGGGATGAGAGTGGATTCATGGGAAGACGGTGGCTTATAAGAGACAGAAGATAAGACAAGCTGAGACAGCCAGTCAGGGTGGCAGGTGACGACACAGTGCCACAAGATGACATTTCTCTAATCCTGATAGTGAAACACCTTCCTGCTTTGATAATTCTATAGTGCATTCTATAGAAGCCTTGAAATACAATACAGCATATGGTAGTGCGGCTACTGATTGAAATTAATCCATGTATTGTAAACATGGAATCACAGATGTTCCAATTAAAATTCCTTTTACATAATTCTGATTACTCATTATTACCATCCAAAATGTGCTAAAGCTTTATTATAACCTTTGTGTGGGCTATAATATTCTCTTCTCAATTTTTTTAGTTGACAAGTTAAATTCCCCCTTTGAACTGTTCTTCAAGTCTCAAGGAATAGAAGCTCCATCTAGGGGCAGCAGGTAGCCTAGCAGTTAACCTGTTAGGGCTAGGGGGCAGCATTTGCACGTCTGGATAAAAAAAATGTACCCGATTTAATCTGGTTACTAATCCTACCCAGTAACTAGAATATGCATATACTTATTACATATGGATAGAAAACACCCTAAAGTTTCTAAAACTGTTTGAATGGTGTCTGTGAGTATAACAGAACTCATTTGGCAGGCAAAACCCTGAGACATTTTCTGACAGGAAGTGGATACCTGATGTGTTGTATTGACTTTAAACCTATCCCATTGAAAAACACAGGGGCTGAGGAATATTTTGGCACTTCCTATTGCTTCCACTAGATGTCACCAGCCTTTACAAAGTGTTTTGAGTCTTCTGGAGGGAGATCTGACCGAACAAGAGCCATGGAACGATGATGTCCCATTAGACACCTGGCGCGCGAGTTCATGTTGGGTACCCTCGTTCCAATACGTTATAAAAGAGTATGCATTCGTCCACCTTGAATATTATTCATGTTCTGGTTAAAAAAGGCCCTAATGATTTATGCTATACAACGTTTGACATGTTTGAACGAACGTAAATATATTTTTTCCCCTCGTTCATGACGAGAAGTCCGGCTGGCTTAGATCATGTGCTAACAAGACGGAGATTTTTGGACATAAATGATGAGCTTTTTTGAACAAAACTACATTCGTTATGGACCTGTGATACCTGGAAGTGACATCTGATGAAGAGAATCAAAGGTAATGGATTATTTACATAGTATTTTCGATTTTAGATCTCCCCAACATGACGTCTAGTCTGTATCGCAACGCGTATTTTTCTGGGCGCAGTGCTCAGATTATTGCAAAGTGTGATTTCCCAGTAAGGTTATTTTTAAATCTGGCAAGTTGATTGCGTTCAAGAGATGTAAATCTATAATTCTTTAAATGACAATATACTATTTTACCAATGTTTTCTAATTTTAATTATTTAATTTGTGACGCTGACTTGACTGCCGGTTATTGGAGGGAAACGATTTCCTCAACATCAATGCCATAGTAAAACGCTGTTTTTGGATATAAATATGAACTTGATGGAACTAAAAATGCATGCATTGTCTAACAATGTCCTAGGAGTGTCATCTGATGGAGATTGTAAAAGGTTAGTGCATCATTTTAGCTGGTTTTATGGTTTTGGTGACCCTGTCTTTGACTTGACAAAACATTACACACAACTCTTGTAAATGTACTGTCCTAACATACTCTAAATTTATGCTTTCGCCGTAAAACCTTTTTGAAATCGTAAAACGTGGTTAGATTAAGGAGATGTTTATCTTTCAAAGGGTGTAAAATAGTTGTATGTTTGAAAAATTTGAATTTTGACATTTATTTGGATTCAAATTTGCCGCTCTTGAAATGCACCTGCTGTTGATGGAGTGCACCACGGGTGGCACGCTAGCGTCCCACCTAGCCCATAGAGGTTAAGAGCGTTGGGCTAGTAACTGAAAGGTTGCTGGTTCCAATCCCCGAGCTGACTAGGTGAAGAATCTGTCAATGTGCCCTTAAGCAAGGCACTTAACCCTAATTGCTCCTGTAAGACACTCTGGATAAGAGTGTCTGCTAAATTATGCGCAAATTCACTTTTAACAAGGCACACCTGTTCATTTAAATTAATAGCAGGTGACTACCTCATGAAGCTGGTTGAGAGAATGCCAAGAGTATTCAAAGCTGTCATCAAGGCAAAGGGTGGCTACTTTGCAGAATCTAAAATCTATTTTGATTTGGTTAACACTTTTTGGGTTACTACATGATTCCATATGTGTTATTTCATAGTTTTGATGTCTTCACTATTATTCTACAATAAAGAAAAACCCTTGAGTGAGTAGGTGTGTCCAAACGTTTGACTGGTACTGTAAATGACTTATGGATTCACTTTGAAATGGCACCCTTTTCCCTATACAGTGCACTCCTTTTGACCAAAGCCAAATGTAGTGCACTATATAGGAAATAGGGTGCCCTTTTGGATGTAACCTTAGACCACTGAAACTGTGGGTAGTCGGTGTGTTTCCCAGAGGGGTGCAGCCTGGTCCTGTGGCGAGTCCGAGTCAAAGGCCCTACCTTCAGCCTCCTCAGCTGGCTCAGTGGGCTCCTGTGGCTGGGTGGAGCTGCCTCCTCCTCCTTCCAGTATGGCCGACACGTCTGCTGAAATGTGGAACTCAATCTTCTTCTGTCCGCAGGGCTGGGGCTGCTCAAACACATCTGATGGCTGCAAGATGGACCCTGGAGCACTGAGACCACAAGAAAGCTAAAATACACCCCTAAACACCAGGGTCTGGTACAAGAAAGCTAATATACACCCTAAAAACACCAGGATCTGGTACAAGAAAGCTAATATACACCCTAAACACCAGGGTCTGGTACAAGAAAGCTAACATACCCCACTAAACACCAGGGTCTGGTACAAGAAAGCTAACATACCCCCCTAAACGCCAGGGTCTGGTACAAGAAAGCTAACATACCCCACTAAACACCAGGGTCTGGTACAAGAAAGCTAACATACCCCACTAAACACCAGGGTCTGGTACAAGAAAGCTAAAATACCCCACTAAACACCAGGGTCTGGTACAAGAAAGCTAAAATACCCCACTAAACACCAGGGTCTGGTACAAGAAAGCTAAAATACCCCACTAAACACCAGGGTCTGGTACAAGAAAGCTAAAATACCCCACTTAACACCAGGGTCTGGTACAAGAAAGCTAAAATACCCCACTAAACACCAGGGTCTGGCACAAGAAAGCTAAAATACCCCACTAAACACCAGGGTCTGGTACAAGAAAGCTAAAATACCCCACTAAACACCAGGGTCTGGTACAAGAAAGCTAACATACCCCACTAAACACCAGGGTCTGGCACAAGAAAGCTAAAATACCCCACTAAACACCAGGGTCTGTCTGGTACAAGAAAGCTAAAATAGACCACTAAACACCAGGGTCTGGCACAAGAAAGCTAAAATACCCCACTAAACACCAGGATCTGGTTCAAGAAAGCTAATATACACCCTAAACACCAGGGTCTGGTACAAGAAAGCTAACATACCCCACTAAACGCCAGGGTCTGGTACAAGAAAGCTAAAATACACCCTAAACACCAGGATCTGGTTCAAGAAAGCTAATATACACCCTAAACACCAGGGTCTGGTACAAGAAAGCTAAAATACCCCACTAAACACCAGGGTCTGGTACAAGAAAGCTAAAATAGACCACTAAACACCAGGGTCTGGTACAAGAAAGCTAAAATAGACCACTAAACACCAGGGTCTGGTACAAGAAAGCTAAAATACACCCTAAACACCAGGGTCTGGTACAAGAAAACTAAAATACCCCACTAAACACCAGGGTCTGGTACAAGAAAGCTAAAATACCCCACTAAACACCAGGGTCTGGTACAAGAAAGCTAAAATAGACCACTAAACACCAGGGTCTGGTACAAGAAAGCTAAAATAGACCACTAAACACCAGGGTCTGGTACAAGAAAGCTAAAATAGACCACTAAACACCAGGGTCTGGTACAAGAAAGCTAACATACCCCACTAAACACCAGGGTCTGGTACAAGAAAGCTAAAATACCCCACTAAACACCAGGGTCTGTCTGGTACAAGAAAGCTAACATACCCCACTAAACACCAGGGTCTGTCTGGTACAAGAAAACTAAAATACCCCACTAAACACCAGGGTCTGGCACAAGAAAGCTAAAATACCCCACTAAACACCAGGGTCTGGCACTGGGCACAGTAAACTGTATTCATCTGTGAATCTAGCTAGTTGATCTTTTTTTCTGGTCAGCTTGATATTTCCCAGGCCACTGAGTAGACTTAGGGAACATTAAGGGTGCGTGTGTTGTATTTCTACTCTCTTCAAACTGAGTTTGTGCTCTGATCTATTTTGGGGTTACACAAGGTGCAGGCAGATATCCAATATGCAGTCGAAGCCACATTGGGGGACTATTACGAGTGAGAAATGTCTGGAAGGAGGATAAATCCTTCACAGCTAGTTGTGTTGTCTGGCCCTTCAGACAGACAACCCTGTACCTTTCAAACAGAAAACTGCATATTTTAAAGTTGAGAATAGATTAAGAAGAAAAGGGAGAGGGTTGATGTGCATGAGCGGCTGGGTACCTCTGAGAGTCGGGCTTGGGGACAAAGAGAAGATCCTTGAACTTGGGTTTCTTTCTCTTGGAGGACACTTTAGTTCTCAGAGGTCTCTTGCATGCTTGGTTGACCAGACCCATCAGGCGAATCATCCTGGAGAAGAAATCAACAAAAGAAAATAAAGGCAGCCTAGACATTCACGCCACTGTGCAAATGATGACTGCTCTAGAAATGGCACAGGGGAAATAGTGGTATACTGTGAAATATTGTCAGAATAATGTGACTCAACATGCATTGCAACAACCCATTTGGATATGCTCGAGCAAATTCCTAGCTGTGAAGAAAAAAAATACAGGTACAGCTACCACACAAAATCGCCAAAATCTCATCTCTCTTGTAATCATTTGGCTTGAGACCAAAATACATCGACACGGGGCAGCCTCTAAACTGACTTTATTGGTTAAAATTTCCATCAATCGCCAATAAAGTAGTGTGATTGGTCCCTCACCTCTCTTTGTCCTCGTCATCTCCACTCTCATACTCAGACCCCTCCTCGCTGGAGAGGTCCATCTCATCTGCTGGTAAGGGGGGGTAGTGGGGAGGATAGGGGGGCGGCATTGGTGGAGGGGGGGCAGGATGCATTTCATACTAAGAGCAGAAAGAGAGAGTATATTAATTGAGGCCTGAATTTACAAGACCTGCTACAGTACACAATCTTTCATACAATCACACACAAAGTTGTAACACTAGTCTACATCCACAGATGGGATTGAAATCTAACTAGTGTATAATATACAGGTATTGGACAATCTAGTTGTGACAATAATCTGGGTCTTTCGGAGTATGGTCCCCGTAATCTAGCTATTGAACAATCTATAGATTATTAATCTGTGTTTTAGAATATGAAATGAAGCTAGTATATAATCTACTAATCTGTGTGTTGGAGTGTGATCCGGTAATCTCACCATCGGAGGTCTTGCTGTGATGGGGCCGAACGGAGACGGTAGGTTCATCTTGTTCATCAGGTGAAGGACCTGTTGGATGACAACACACTGTACTGTAGCACCCAGACTACAATGCTCCACTTCTTAAAGGCTTAGCTAGCTGAAGCTCTGAATCAAATTATTTATTGTAAAACGTCTGGGCGGATTGGCATGACTGGCCAACATCACAAACACACACTAGCAACCAGTCCCCCAGTGTCTGGTCTGGAGCGCGAAGTCACAGGCACTGCTGGGCGGCTGATGCGTAACTTATGATCGCCAGATCGGCCCCACAAAAATTTGGGCTGCCATTTTGGATTTTAAAATGTGTTTATTATGATCAAGTTCAATCCCCACAGTGAATTATTTGAACATTCGATACAAATCTAAATATTTTATGAAATAGTGATCCATTCTGACTATTACATTTGTCGTCATACATGCTGACACAAACAAATCACGGGTGAGGAGGCTACCTCTGTCAGGATGAAACGACTACATCAACCATGATCCTTTGTTAGTTCAGGCCACTTTCACCATGATCCTTAGCGATTGTTTGGTGCCATTCAGCAATATGGCACAACTCAAATTCAAATACTTACGACTTCATGAGCCAACGGGAGTTTTCAATAGGAATACGTGGATGACATCAGCACTAGAGGTCGGCCGATTAATTCGGGCCGATTTCAAGTTCTCATAAAAATCGGACGCCGATTATACCGATTACATCCGATTACATTGCAATCCACGAGGAGACTGCGTGGCAGGCTGACCACCTGTTACGCGAGTGCAGCATCAAAAGGACCTTGTGGCAGCAAGGAACCAAGGTAAGTTGCTAGCTAGCATTAAACTTATCTTATAAAAAAGCAATCAATCTTCACAATCACTAGTTAACTACACATGGTTGATGATATGACTAGGTTAACTAGCTTGTTCTGCGTTACATATAATCAATGTGGTGCCTGTTAATTTATCATCGAATCACAGCCTACTTCAACTAAGCCAAACAGGTGATGATTTAACAAAAGCGCATTCCCGAAAAAAGCAATCGTTGCAATAATGTACCTACCCATAAACATCAATGCCTTTCTTAAAATCAATACACAAGTATATATTTTTAAACCTGCATATTTAGTTAAAAGAAATTCATGTTAGCAGGCAATATTAACTAGGGAAATTGTGTCACTTCTCTTGCGTTCAGTGCAAGCAGAGTCAGGGTATATGCAGCCGTTTGGGCCGCCTGGCTCGTTGTGAACTGTTGAAAGGCCATATATTCCTAACAAAGACTAATTAGTTTGCCAGAATTGTACATAATTATGACATAACATTGAAGGTTGTGCAACGTAACAGCAATATTTAGACTTAGGGATGCCACCCGTTAGATAAAATACGGAACGGTTCCGTATTTCACTGAAAGAATAAATGTTTTGTTTTCTAAATGAAAGTTTCTGGATTTGACCATATTAATGACCAAAGGCTCGTATTTCTGTGTGTTTATTATATTATAATTAAGTATGTGATTTGATAAGAGCAGTCTGACTGAGCGGTGGAAGGCAGCTGCAGGCTCGTAAGCATTCATTCAAACACCAGTTATTAGCAATGCTTGAAGCACAGCGCTGTTTATGACTTCAAGCCTATCAACTCCCGAGATTAGGCTGGCAATACTAAAGTGCCTATAAGAACATCCAATAGTCAAAGATATATGAAATACAAATGGTAGAGAGAGAAATAGCCCTATAATAACTACAATCTAAAACTTCTTAACTGGGAATATTGAAGACTCATGTTAAAAGGAACCACCAGATTTCATATGTTCTCATGTTCTGAGCAAGGAACTTAAATGTTCGCTTTTTTACATGGCACATATTGCACTTTTACTTTCTTCTCCAACACTGTTTTTGCATTATTTAAACTAAATTGAACATGTTTCATTATTTATTTGAGGCTAAATTGATTTTATTTATGTATTATATTAAGTTTTAAAAAAAGTGTTCATTGTTCATTCAGTATTGTTGTAATTGTCATTATTACAAAATAGATATTAAAAAATTGCCCGTTTAATCGGTATCGGCATTTTTGGTCCTCCAATAATCGGTATCTGCTTTGAAAAATCATAATCGGTTGACCTCTAATCAGCACTATCACCATCTACTGGTTTTGACATCTATGCTAGCAACACAAACACACTGTCATTGTGACCTCAGCTCCATATGCAACACAGATTGCAAGGAGAGCATATGTCTGCAACATTTACCAATGGAACTATACAGTGGGTGAGGTAGTGAGTGAGGAGAGTGCCTGCATTGTTAGGACAATAGCATGCTTTTCCACAACACACTAGCACCACCAAGAGACCATTATGAGCTACTCCAAATGTGAATAGCTCCCACAGAGTAAGAAGGGCAGCCCAGCAGCATGGAGGCAAATGTTAAACCCTTTACTCATGCCTCCCACTTAGCCTTAATATTATAAATTTGCAACGCACCCTTAATTGTAATTTCCAAGGCAAATGTTTTCTGTTTGATCTTTAAAGTGTGTTGGATGTGGTAAAAAATAAAAAAAACACTAGGGAGAATGTTAAAATTAGAAGAAAAAAAAATGTTCTGAGTCCATTTGGACCTCTTATAATAATATATAAATGCTATTTTGTTAACACAATTGTTTTTCTCTAAGGTTAAAAGAAGGACATTAACTGTGGAATAAATAAAAGCAGAGATATGAGGATATATATTTGAATAAATACATTTCCCAGCATGCTCTCCGAAATAAACCAACACAGAAGGAAATATCACTTTGCAGGATGTACTCACCTGAACGTAAAAGTTTGGAACGCTCAGAAGGGCATGTGTTATGTTTGTCAGGATCCCATTCGAAGGAGGTGGATATAAATATTTCAGACTGGGATTTGATTGAAATTTCAACCTGCAGAGAATGAGGGACAAAAAAAGCCACAGGAAAGAGAATAATTAGCACATAAAACATGTCAAGCGCTACCTACGAACGTACGGTCTCCCAACACGCAGAAATAATACCAGAAACAATATATGTCTAAATAATGGGGCCGCATAAATATGTAAGCAGGCTACCGAGGTTTAGTAGCGGGCTTTGGCTGCCTTTCTCCTTAACAACCTGCACAGCATGCGACTGAAATATACTCAATATCACACTTCCTCTTCAGGGATGTTGGGAACAGTATGCCATCTCAGCATCTACTCAAGGTCTGTTCTCGTGTAATGACTAAGGTCTGAGCTTAGGCTAGGCCCTGTTCTGTGCTGGGCCAGCCACGGAGGCTGAAACTCATTCAATTCAAAGTCTATTTACACTCAGGGTATGGGGGCCTTTTAATTAAAAAAGCCATTACCTGCAATAAAAATTATATTTTGTAACTGAATGTGCAGGGAACATGAACTCAATGGGCCGCTTTCCTGGAATAAGCCTATTCCTGGACTAAAAAACACTCAGTATAGGACTGAGAAACCGTCCCTAAAGCACAACTTGCTGCAAGTCTTGCTGTAGGCTTACTGGAGCTTCAAAGCCACGTAATTACAAAAAATGACTGTACACATGCATTTCATCCAACAACGATTAAGCACATACCCTCAAATAACTGACAGACAAATCAACCTCCAATGTGTGTGATGTATAGGATAGGTGACTTCTCATAGTGGCATGACACCTTACACCTCAGCCCTGAGTGTCTTTATCAAAGGCCACCTGGTGCCACCAACTGGAAGCGGCAGATGGCCTGCCACTGCTGATGTCACTACCGAGCACCAAGCCACAGACCTGACCTGCCACTGCTGATGTGCTCAGCCACAGACCTGAGACCTGGGGTTATAATTGGACATGAGAATGCTGACAGCTCCTCATTGGAGATTCCGGCTGAGTCTCAGTCAGTCTCCCCCCAGGCAGCACACACACACAGCATCAGTCTCAAGACACACACATGCACGCACACAATTACCCGAGTTTGGGTGCAGTGCCAGTCTCTATTAGTGGTATACTCGGTTGTGTCACTTCCTTTTTCTTCTTCACATCTTTGCCATCTGTTGCACTGAGAAAAATAAAGGGTTTAATACACACTAGACAAGTTTTGCTTTTCAATTGAACATATTTGACTGCCTCACCTAGTTGAGGTAAATTACCTGTCTGACACAGGTGGGTCTTTCAGCACCGTCACATGTTCCTGCTCTTTGGCGAACTCCACCACCAGGGTGTGGTTGAGGATCTGTAGCTGGTGAAGCCTGCTCAGAGCCTGCAGGACAGGGGAGAGAATACAGGTTTTACTACAACTCTAATTTACATCATGTAATATGATAATGAACTGCTACTGAAGGCAGAAACAATTAGCCTACCTTTGCTGCAGACTTTTCACTCGCAAATGTTGCAAAGGCTGTGTGTCTCTGGAGGTATAAGAATTGAATGGCATTAACACGAGAACGGCTAAAGCAGTCATTGTGACTGCTCATGATTTTGCAGTTATTTATTACTCTGCCATTTAAGTCAATATCCGTCCTTGACTTTTCCTAAATAAGTCTAAATAACACACTGTTGGTGTTAAAATCTTAATATCATAAAAAGAAAGGACAAGTCATTATTTTGTATTGTTTTCCCCATTGCCTCTCCTTCTCTGATAATCACACCAATAATTGCCTCAAAACCTGAATCTAAACTATGCCAAAATGAATTTCACACATACACTATATGTACACAAAAGTATGTGGACACCCCTTCAAATTAGTGGATTTGGCTATTTCAGCCACACCCGTTGCTAACAGGTGTATAACATCGAGCACATGGGCATGCAATCTCCATAGACAAACATTGGCAGTAGAATGGCCTTACGAAAGAGCTCAGTGACTTTCAACGTAGCACATCAAAGGATGCCACCTTTCCAACAAGTCAGTTCATCAAATTTCTGCCCTTCTAGAGCTGCTCCGGTCAACTATTTGTGCTGTTATTGTCAAGTGAAAACGTCTAGGAGCAACAACAGCTCAGCCTCGAAGTGGTAGGCCACACAAGCTCACAGAACGGGATCGCCAAGTGCTGAAGTGCGTAAAAATCGTTTGTCCTCAGTTGCAACACTCACTACCGAGTTCCAAACTGCCTCTGGAAGCAACGTCAGCACAAGAACTGTTCGTCTGGCGCCTAAGATCACTATGCGCAATGCCAACAGTCAGCTGGAGTAGTGTAAAGCTCACCGCCATTGGACTCTGGAGAAGTGGAAACGCATTCTCCAGTATGATGGGGAGAAAAGGGGAGAATGGGTGAGTTGATGAGCGAGGGGAAGCGAACGATGCATAATTGTGTAATCACCAATTATGAATGAAGAACGGGGGGGGGCATTCTATTGTACTGATCCATTCTAATCTTAAAATGGTATGTACCCTACTTCAGTCCACTAAATAAAAGCAGTTTTATCAGTCTCCTCTGGCCATACTTGGAGTAGGCTTCACAGTTATAGTAGGCGTAATTGTACATGCTGAACGGCTTTCAATATCTGGGAAAATATCTACATCGGGCAGCAGGTGAGCGAATGTCGGAGACCTCATGAGAAATGTCACCATGGACAATTTATTAACTTCACTGTCATTGGCGAACAAGTTGCTTGCAGAGGAAACAAGTCTGGCCGGCACCATGAACAAAGTGAGAGGCAAGCTCCTTCACGCTGCGCAAAATAAGGCACCCGCTCAGCCGTACAACGGTGCTGAAGAATGACAAGACAACGGGAACACAAAGAGAAAACCGGAGACTATTATGCGACAACCAAACGAACGTCAGTCAAACTGTGTCAAGGAAGTGAAAGTTATGAAATTGTGTCAACTGTTAGGACAAGGGATAACAGCTAAATGAAATCCAACTGATGCCATTGCCTGAAGATGTACACAATAAAAGCACGTAGCTGACAATAATTGACTATTTTTGACTGCCGTCATATCGACACATTAATTATAATGCAATTATTACATTTGTGCCGAGTGTCACTATTTATCAAGGCCACTTTGCACTTATAGGCTATGAAATATATAAATTACACTGTTAGAATGTTGCTGGCAGAATGACTGCTCATTAGCTTGAAGGTGGTCCATCAAGGCCCAGCGGTTTTGAGTTAATGTACAATTGTTGAAAAAAAATATATTTTTTATTTCACCTTTATTTAACCAGGTAGGCTAGTTGAGAACAAGTTCTCATTTACAACTACGACCTAGCCAAGATAAAGCAAAGCAGCGCGACACAAACAACAACACAGAGTTACACATGGAATAAACAAACATGCAGTCAATAATAAAATAGAAAAGGTCTATATACAGTGTGTGCAAATGAGGTAGGATAAGGGAGGTAAGGCAATAAATAGGCCATAGTGGCGAGATAATTCCAATATAGCAATTAAACACTGGAGTGATAGATGTGCAGAAGATGAGTGTGCAAGTAGAGATACTGGGGTGCAAAGGAGCAAAATAAATAAAATAACAGTATGGGGATGAGGCAGTTGGATGGGCTATTTACAGATGGGCTATGTACAGGTGCAGTGATCTGCTCTGACAGCTGGTGTTAAAGTTAGTGAGGGAGATATGAATCTCCAGCTTCAGTGATGTATTAAATGGGCTATTGGATTGTGTTTTTTGATTTCATGTTGTTTTGTCATCATGATGGTGTTGTTTATTGTGAAAAATCGACTGTTTTAAGACCGTAGCCACTTAAGACTGTAGATACGGCAGTGGGCTACATGGTCTGACCTACCAGTACTCCTTTATCAGAGAACACTCTGACTCCCACGGCACCAAAGTACTTGAGTAGATCCTGCTTCTCATCCCTGGACAGGTCAGCAGGGAGATGGCGGATGATCAGAGTTCTACTTTTCCTCGACTGGACCAACTCCTCGTCCTCACCCGCCATAGCGCTGTCAGAGATGGATCAGAATACATTGACTAACCCGGTAACATTACCTGGGGATAGAAAAAGAAAGCTAACGAGCTACGAGAGTTAATGTTACTGTTGAGGGAGGGATGAATGCAATATGGTGGCTTGTAAGTATGCATCTGCAATGGTGTGAATCCCTTGTCTCCTTTACTTTATCTGTAGTGATTTATAGGAACTGGGCTTTTACCTACCCTGTGTTCTCAGATCAGAGTGCAGATAAAGGAGAATCAATGACAAGGCTGGGAAATAACCCACATTATTGAGAGAGATCAACCTGTGCTGGCTAGCTAGTTGCTGTCGTGTACAGTTAACTGTCAAAATAGAGGAAACGCCAACATAAAGTGTGTTATTAATATGGTGTTGGGCCACCAAGAGCAAGAACAGATTCAATGCGCCTAGGCATAAACTCTACACATGTCTGGGACTCTATTGGAGGGATGCGACACCATTCTTCCAAAATAAATTCCATCATTTCGTGTTTTGTTGATGGTGGTGCAAAACACTGTCTCAGGCGCATCTCCAGAATCTCCTATAAGTGTTCATTTGGGTTGAGATTTGGTGACTGAGATGCCCATGGCATATGGTTTACATCGTTTTCATGCTAATCAAACCATTCAGTGACCTGTTGATACGGGCATAGCCATGGTAGCAAAGATTAATGACCAAAATAATGACCTGCACAGCATTTTAATACATGACCCTAAAAGCATGATGTATGTTAATTGCTTAAAGGAAAACTCCACCCATAAACTATCTTTTGGTATTCGTTTCATTAGTCCATTGTTGATATAGTCCCAAACTGTTTTGTATGTCAGCAATCAGGTTTTCAAGAGATATAGCTTTCAAAAACAGAAATACAGCTGGTATGACGTATTCAGCATCATATGATGCAAAACGCAGCATCATATGTGTATGGACCAATAAAATTGTATTTGAAAATGCAGCATCATATGATGCAAAACGCATCATACAAACTGTATTCTTAATTTTCCTTTAAACAACTCAATAACCACACCTGTGTGGAAGAACCTGCTTTCAATTGACCTTGTATTCCTCATTTACTCAAGTGTTAACATTATCTTGACAGTTAAAGTGGGTGGGTATAATTTGTGGAACGTTCCAACAGGAATCTGTTCCAAAAACTTCGTAAAGTACAAGGATGCCAACAAACAACGCATACAAAGTAGCATGACCAATTCACCTCGCTAACTAGCTGCTGAATAGGCATCAACTAACCACGTAGCTTATTCTTAACGTTTGTCCATAGACTACCAGAGTGAGGACAGACATGTTTCGGAATATACATTGGGAGTGAAAAACGTAATTAAAAAGCCCACGCCCTACGTTACCGGGTATCTTATTCTGCCGCTATACAACTTTGTATGCGTTGTTTGTTGGCAGCCTTGTTATTTACGACGTTTTTGCAACAGATTCCTGTTCGAACGTTCCACAAATTATTCCCACCCGTTAACTATACAGTGTTCAGCGAAATGAAACCTGCTAGTTCATCCTCTGAAATCCTCTCGGCCGAACCCGGCCTGCCAAACAAAACCCACACCGGTATGATATCCAACATATCAAAGCTTTCTTTGGTTATTCCTTTCTGATAGCTAATTTCCCACAGCGTCCAGACACAGACCTAACATTTTGTCGATGAACTCAACTCAGACTCCGAGGCAAGTACAGTAGGTAGCTAGCTAGATAGCTATTGGACCTGCATCAGCTAGACAAGCTGATGTTTGTAACAAGCGTGTAATTCACATTCTCTACCATTCAATGTCGTACATGTAGATATAACATTACAACACGTCATTCAATGAGTAGCTCATTGTAATTAAAAACATTTATGAATTGAAAGAACTGTTTTTGCCACATACCTGCTACCTAATATAGGTTTGTCTTGCAACCAAGAGCGCATGCGAACCACTTCCGCCCCAAATGGTCGATGATTGGATGTTTACACATTTGACCGCCTACCAAGAGTTCAAAGTCTGTTGGTTAATCAGGATGTCCATCACTAGGATTATTTACTTGAGTGTATCGCTTTCCTTTCACCAGTAGAGGTCAACATTATCAATAAAATAGTCAGGTTCCTAAAGTTTATGAACTATGGGAAATGAGAGGTTTTAGTTTGAAACCCATTGCACAAAGCACATCACAGTATTGGAGGTATACTCACCGTTTTCTTTGTCTTTGATTGTCTAGAGATACTACTAAGAAGACACAGACAACTGAAAGTAAATGTTATTACTTAGTTGGTCTGAGTAATGAGGAACAACAACCCCTGAAACTATTGTAGACAAGACAATGAATCCAGTATTAATATATATTTCCTCAACTACCCCAGTTGTCCTAACCATAGTGCATTGTCCACAGTGGCTCCAAGTGGCTCTCTCTCTCAGGGGCCTGTATAGTTGGCATCTGACTAAGCAAAATTGTCAACTTCTGTCACTCATTCATTCCAGGCCAAACTAGTTCCCTGTGTCACACTTCATCTTGGATAGAGGCAAGCTTCTCGAGACAGTTTTGAAAATGCCCTTCAAACAGTTGGTTACTATCTGGGATGTTATAATGTATGATAAAGTAATCTGAAATATGAAGAAAAAAACTAATCAGATAACATCATCACAGAAGTTCCTTACTGTCACATACTCATATCTCATTGAAAATGAGGGCATATTAATCTACAGTTACACAACCCACTGACCAGTTAGTGACCAGTCCCACCTGAGTACATCAACCCAAGATCTCCTCTATGTTCTCAAGTCTCAAGGAGCTTCCAAATTCCTGTGCAAATTAAGCCTTTATTTGAGGACAACACGGGGCATTCCTCTAGGGGGGAAACAATGCCCCCTTTCACCCTGGCTCCCTCTGAAATTTCACAGGTGAGGGGAGGAACGGTATACTTTTTCCCCATCCCAGGACTATGCACTCAGCCCAAGCCCCTGGCAGAGGTTCGGTGGAATTTTATGGGAGAGAGAGGGAGATAGAGAAGGAGACATAGATAGAGGGTGAGGGAGAGAGAGAGAGAGAGAGCCATATGAAGCCCTTGAATTGAATTGAATTGAGAGAGAGACATTCTCACAGTGACCATCAAGGATTTATTTGTAAAATATATTTTACAGTGATTACAGCGATATCACTTTACAGTAGAAAATTAAAATGCATTTTGTCTCAAATCATACATGAAACTGACAGCTGGCTACACCCTGAGATTTGGGATTTGTGTTCGGTGCAGTGTAAATGTACAGTTGAAGTCAGAAGTTTACATACACTTAGGTTGGAGTCATTAAAACTTGTTTTTCAGCCACTCCACAAATTTCTTGTTAACAAACTATAGTTTTGGCAAGTCGGTTAGGACATCTACAGTGAGGGGAAAAAAGTATTTGATCCCCTGCTGATTTTGTACGTTTGCCCACTGACAAAGAAATGATCAGTCTATAATTTTAATGGTAGGTTTATTTGAACAGTGCGAGACAGAATAACAACTAAAAAAATCCAGAAAAACGCATGTAAGGAATGTTATAAAATGATTTGCATTTTAATGAGGGAAATAAGTATTTGACCCCTCTGCAAAACATGACTTAGTACTTGGTGGCAAAACTCTCGTTGGCAATCTTTACATTTACGTCATTTAGCAGACGCTCTAATCCAGAGCAATTTACAGTAGTGAATGCATACATTTCTTTTTTCTCCATACTGGTCCCCCGTGGGAATTGAACCCACAACCGTGGCGTTGCAAGCACCATGCTCTACCAACTGAGCCACACGGGACCAATCACAGAGGTCAGACGTTTCTTGTAGTTGGCCACCAGGTTTGCACACATCTCAGGAGGGATTTTGTCCCACTCCTCTTTGCAGATCTTCTTCAAGTCATTAAGGTTTCGAGGCTGACATTGGCAACTCGAACCTTCAGCTCCCTCCACAGACTTTCTATGGGATTAAGGTCTGGAGACTGGCTAGGCCACTCCAGGACCTTAATGTGCTTCTTCTTGAGCCACTCCTTTGTTGCCTTGGCCGTGTGTTTTGGGTCATTGTCATGCTGGAATACCCATCCACGATCCATTTTCAATGCCCTTGCTGAGGGAAGGAGGTTCTCGCCCAAGATATGACGGTAGATGGCCCCGTCCATTGTCCCTTTGATGCGGTGAAGTTGTCCTGTCCCCTTAGCAGAAAAACACCCCCAAAGCATAATGTTTCCACCTCCATGTTTGATGGTGGAGATGGTGTTCTTGGGGTCATAGGCAGCATTCCTCCTCCTCCAAACACGGTGAGTTTAGTTGATGCCAAAGAGCTCCATTTTGGTCTCATCTGACCACAACACTTTCACCCAGTTGTCCTCTGAATCATTCAGATGATCATTGGCAAACTTCAGACGGGCATGTATATGTGCTTTCTTGAGAAGGGGGACCTTGCGGGCGCTGCAGGATTTCAGTCCTTCATGGCGTAGTGTGTATCCAATTGTTTTCTTGGTGACTATGGTCCCAGCTGCCTTGAGATCATTGACAAGATCCTCCCGTGTAGTTCTGGGCTGATTAATCACCGTTCTCATGATCATTGCAACTCCACGAGGTGAGATCTTGCATGGAGCCCCAGGCCGAGGGAGATTGACAGTTCTTTTGTGTTTCTTCCATTTGCAAATAATCGCACCAACTGTTGTCACCTTCTCACCAAGCTGCTTGGCGATGGTCTTGTAGCCCATTCCAGCCTTGTGTAGGTCTACAATCTTGTCCCTGACATCCTTGGAGAGCTCTTTGGTCTTGGCCATGGTGGAGAGTTTGGAATCTGATTGATTGATTGCTTCTGTGGACAGGTGCTCTTTTATACAGGTAACAAGCTGAGATTAGGAGCACTCCCTTTAAGAGTGTGCTCCTAATCTCAGCTCGTTGCCTGTATAAAAGACACCTGGGAGCCAGAAATCTTTCTGATTGAGAGGGGGTCAAATATTAAAATGCAAATCAATGCAAATCAATTTATAACATTTTGACATGCGTTTTTCTGGATTTTTGTTGTTGTTATTCTGTCTCTCATTGTTCAAATAAACCGAACGTTAAAATTATAGACTGAACATTTCTTTGTCAGTGGGCAAACGTACAAAATCAGTAGGGGATCAAATACTTTTTTCCCTCACTGTACTTTGTGCATGACACAAGTAATTTTTCCAACAATTGTTTACAGACTTTATTATTTCACTTATAATTCACTGTATCACAATTCCAGTGGGTCAGAAGTTTACATACACAAAGTTGACTGTGCCTTTAAACAGTTTGGAAAATTCCATAAAATTATGTCATGGCTTTAGAAGCTTCTGGTGGGCTATTTGACATAATTTGAGTCAATTGGAGGTGTACCTGTGGATGTATTTCAAGGCCTACCTTCAAACTCAGTGCCTCTTTGCTTGACATCATGGGAAAATCAAAAGAAATCAGCCAAGACCTCAGAAAATATATTGTAGACCTCCACAAGTCTGGTTCATCATTGGGATAAATTTCCAAACGCCTGAAGGTACCACGTTCATCTGTACAAACAATAGTACGCAAGTATAAACACCATGGGACCACGCAGCCGTCATACCTCTCAGGAAGGAGACACATTCTGTCTCCTAGAGATGAACGTACTTTGGTGCAAAAAGTGCAAATCAATCCCAGAACAACAGCAAAGGACCTTGTGAAGATGCTGGAGGAAACAGGTACAAAAGTATCTATATCCACAGTAAAACGAGTCCTATATCAACATAACCTGAAGGGCTGCTCCGCAAGGAAGAAGCCACTGCTCCAAAACCACCATAAAAAAAGCCAGACTACAGTTTGCAACTGCACATGGGGACAAAGATCGTACTTTTTGGAGAAATGTCCTCTGGTCTGATAAAATAAAAATAGAACTGTTTGGCCATAATGACCATCATTATGTTTGGAGGAAAAGGGGGTAGGCTTGCAAGCCGAAGAACACCATCCCAACCGTGAAGCACAGGGGTGGCAGCATCATGTTGTGGGGGTGCTTTGCTGCAGGAGGGACTGGTGCACTTCACAAAATAGAGGGCATCATGAGGAGAGAGGGAAATTACATGGATATATTGTAGCAACATCTCAAGAAATTAGTCAGGAAGTTAAAGCTTAATCACAAATGGGTCTTCCAAATCGACAATGACCCCAAGCATACTCCCAAAGTTGTGGCAAAATGGCTTAAGGACAACCAAGTCAAGGTATTGGAGTGGCCATCACAAAGCCCTGACCTCAATCCCATAGAAAATTTGTGGGCAGAACTGAAGAAATGTATGCGAGCAAGGAGGCCTACAAACCTGACTCAGTTACACCAGCTCTGTCAGGAGAAATGGGCCAAAATTCACCCAATTTATTGTGGGAAGCATGTGGAAGGCTATCCGAAACATTTGACCCAAGTTAAACAATTTAAAGGCAATGCTACCAAATACTAATTGTGTGTATGTAAACTTCTGACCCACTGGGAATGTGAAGAAAGAAATAAAAGCAGAAATAAATCATTCTCTCTACTATTATTCTGACATTTCACATTTTTAAAATAAAGTGGTGATCCTAACTGACTTAAGACTACGATTAAATGTCAGGAATTGTGAAAAACTGAGTTTAAATGTATTTGGCTAAGGTGTATGTAAACTTCCAACTTCAACTGTATTAGTAAGCTGGTCACGTTGAGAAATACTTTCTCAGCTGTATATGACAGTAGCCAACAGTAAAGATTTGGGCCTGCTGTTGTATACAGTAGCATACAACAAAACCATAAACATATGTAAACCAAAAGTATATTGTTTAGAATACAGTAAAGAACACAATTGTGTGTGTGGGGTAGGGGGGGGGCAGTCACCAGTGCTAAACTACACTTCATCTCTTCTCCGGGCTGGGTCTGGCCACAATACTTCGTCCACATCACAAGATACGTTTTCTCTTGCCAAACATCGAGGGAAGTATCTCCTAGCATGGCGTATCCAACCTTGGACAGAGGCAACCTCTATGTCCCCACATGCGTCCTCCATTGCCTGGAGAAGCGGCATGCGGGCATAGGGTTGGCGATCATACACTTTCCAGTGCCAGGCTGAGAAGAATTCCTCTATGGGATTTAGAAAAGGTGAATATGGGCGTAGGTACAAAACTACAAATTGTGGATGGGTGGCAAACCAGTTTTGGACCAGAACAGCCCAGTGAAAACTAACATTGTCCCATAAAACCACAAATCTAGCAGGCTCCTGATCTGGATCAGGGACAAGCATTGTGTAAATTGCATCCAGAAAAGTGAGCATATGGCCGGTGTTGTACGGACCCAGTGTGGTATTGTGATGGAGGACCCCGTTTTGAGTGATGGCAGCACACATAGTTATATTACCCCCACGCTGTCCAGGGACCTTGGTAATTGCCCACTGTCCTATTACATTTCTTCCGCGGCGCCTGGTTTTGGTGAGGTTGAAGCCAACCTCATCCACATAAATAAATTCATGGCGAATTACATGGGCATCCAGCTCCAATACTCTCTGTAACAGACAAAAGGATATACAGATAAGTAAATATGGTATGTCTGAAGTACTGGAAGTAGTGTTGCATACATACCTCTACAAAGTCTTGTCGCATATTCTTGACTCTGTCAGAGTTTCTCTCAAATGGCACCTTGTAAAGTTGTTTCATCGTCACTCGGTGCCGTTGGAGGATGCGTTGTATGGTCGACAGGCTTACAGCATTGATGTTGTTAAATATGGTGTCATTATTCAAGATATGCTCTCTTATCTCTCGAATCCTAATTGCATTGTTGGCTTAAACCATATTTATAATTGCAGTCTCTTGTACATCTGTAAACAAGCGTCCTCGTCCTCCATGATGTCTTTGCCTTTCCACTCTGTACAGAATTCAAACACAGTATGTGTTCAGCATAGGAACTGTAAACAATGTACAAAACAATGTAGTACAGCATGATAACCAACCTCATTCATTCAATCCAGTGCAGTAAATGGGTGGCTTAGAGTTACAAATGTTTATGCAATACTATGCAGTCATACGTATTTTACAGTACATTACTGTAATGCTAAAATAGTCATTAGATAGTTGCATACCTGTTCTCATTTCTGAAGGTTCGAATTATGGACGCCACTGTAAATCGACTCAAGTTGGGCTGGACTCTCAGTCCAGCCTCTCTCATGGTCAAACCGTGGTTGATCACATGATCAACAAGTGTTGCCCTAATCTCATCAGAGATGGCTCTCCTTCCTTCTCTTCTTTGCCCTCGTCCTCTTCTTCCTCCTACTCCTCCTCCTCTTCCAACTCTTTGTCTTTGAATTTGTCCTCGTTGTTGTCCCCTGCCTCTCCCTCCTACTCCTCTTGCTCCCTGTCCATTGTTGGCATCCATTGTTCAAAACAGGTAATCTGACCTTTGAACTATTTATAGGCCTATACTACAGTAAAGCAGTGATGGGTTAGTGATCAGTTAAGCAATTAGTGTTTGCACATGTGAGGAGTGTGTGTGTGACCTGGTGAATAAGTGTAGCATTTTGATTGGATGTGTTTGGAAAAGGAAAGCAAGTCACTTCCTGTTAGATTTTTGTGTTTTAGGTAGAGAATTGTGTGTAGTGTTTTGAAAAAAGTGTTTTATGCAATTGACAACTGAGTCAAAGGCTGAGAAATAGCTTATGGTTTTGGATATTTGGTGTGTAGTTTTGCACTTTGAGTGAGAGGTTTCAAAAATCGTGTGACATGAAAAGATTTTGTGTGTAAGCAGTTGGAAAAAACTGTAAGTTTTAGAGCTATGTGGAGCAGATGTTTCAGATCTGACATCTCTCAGTCACTTTCTTAACAGTGGGTGGGAACTTCAGCAGAGATCCAGAAGCCTGCTGGTTGCAGATCTGTTTGTGCTGTAATACTCACACAGCGACCTTAGGAGTTGGTAAGACAGCTCAAACTGATCTGGGACCAGCAGGTTAGAAGTCCTCTGAGAAGGCTCCTTATTCAAGTTTCAAGTTTTATTGTCATGTGCATAAGTACACAGAAATGCCTTTCTTGCAAGTTCTTTCCCAACAATGCTGTAATCAGTATCAGTAGTAAAAAATATTATACTATAAAATAAAGTAAAGTAGAACAAAAACACACAATAAAAATAAATAAAAATAACACAAGACAGTATGTAAGCTAGTTACAGGATCAGTGCCAGTACCATATTTACAATGTGCAGAGATACTGGAGTGGTGCACTCTTAGAAAGGGTTCTCCTATGGGGAGAGACAAAGAACACTTTGTGGTTTTAGATAGAACATTTTCTAAGATAGCACCTTTACTGTAGTAGTAGTAGATACAGTATGTATAGGGGTAAGGTGACTAGGCATCGGGAGATATGATAAAAGCAGAGTAGCAGCAGCGTATATTATGATTATACCTGCGTGTGTGTGCGTGTGTGGAGAGAGTATGAATGTGTGTGCGTGTTATGTTTGTGTGAGCAAATTAAGTATGTGTGTGTGTGTGTGTGTGTGTGTGTGTGTGTGTGTGTGTGTGTGTGTGTGTGTGTGTGTGTGTTGTAGTTGTGTGTGTGTGTGTGTGTGTGTGTGTGTGTGTGTGTGTGTGTGTGTGTGTGTGTGTGTGTGTGTGTGTGTGTGTGTGTGTAGTGTGTGTGTGTGTGTGTGTGTGTGTGTGTGTGTGTGTGTGTGTGTGTGTGTGTGTGTGTGTGTGTGTGTGTGTGTGTGTGTGTGTGTGTGTGTGTCTGTGTGTGTGTTGTAGTATCAGTGTGAGTGTGTAGAGTCCTGTGAGTCTAAAATATAAATATAAGGGTCAATGCAGATAGTCCGTGTAGCCATTTTGTTAGCTATTTAGCAGTCTTATGGCTTGGCAATAGAAGCTGTTCAGGAGCATGTTGGTGTCAGACTTGACGCTCCGGTACTGCTTGCCTTTCGGAAACAGAGAGAACAGTCTATGGCTTGGGTGGTTGGAGTCTTTAACAATTTTCTGGGCCTTCCATTCACACTGCCTGTTATAAAGGTCCTGGATGGCAGGGAGCTCGGCCCCAGTGATATACTGGGCTGTAAGCACCACCCTAAGTAGTGCCATGCCAGATCACTGACCGACCTCCTCCCTGTAGGCTGTCTCATCCTCACCGGTGATCAGGCCTACCACCACCATGTCGTCAGCAAACTTGATGATGGTGTTGGAGTCGTGCGTGGCAACGCAGTCGTGGGTGAACAGGGAGTACAAGAGGGGACTAAACGCACACCCCTGTGGGGCCCACGTGTTGAGAGTCAGTGTGGTGAAAGTAATGTTGCCTACCCTCACCACCTGGGGTTGTTCCCATCAGGAAGTTCAATATCCAGTTGCAGAGAGAGAGGGATATTAAAATAGGTCCCGTATTCCAAAGGTTCTAGGTTCCATATTTCTGAGCTTGGTCTGGGTCTTACTGTTTGTTCAAGCTCCCTGAGTGCTCCTTTAGCAGGTCGTTGGTGCAGCAACCCCAGCCCAGACCCAAACAGTAAACCAGGTCATCCCCAGCCTCAGAGTGAGGTCTTTCATTATGGGAGAACTGACGTAGGTAGGGGAGAAAGTACCCTCAGGTAAGTAGGGGCCAGACAGTGTGTTTATAATTCCCTTTATGGAAACTGTAGTTTCTATCCATGATACATTGTCCTTTCATTAGCCTGGACAGGAAGTGGCGAACTGGAAGTGCGGTTTCCATGGTGTTCATAGGGTGGGTTTGTATTTCTGTTGTAAGACCTTTATGCATGAAATTAGTAGTTGTTTAGGTAATTTAAGATTTAAATAATTTTTTATCTTATCCTGATGGTCAAAAGTGCTCTCTATAGGAAATAGGGTGCCTGTCAGATGTGCTTTCTATAGGAAATAGGGTGCCTGTCAGATGTGCTCTCTATAGGAAATAGGGTGCCTGTCAGATGTGCTCTCTATAGGAAATAGGGTGCCTGTCAGATGTGCTCTCTATAGGAAATAGGGTGCCTGTCAGATGCAGCCCAGCTGAGTTAGCCAAACACAATGAAGGTATTTGCAAGATCACAACCAAGATTTAATAATGACATACTATTACATGGGTTGCATGTTATTAAATGGGGAAAGTCAGGGCCATATCCATGTTATCACACATTTAGTTAATCTCAGAGAGTATAATGAGAAGCATGTCCAGAGGATATGAACTCTCCTGCTCCAATGATTTTCCACAGTAATGTGCCATGCAGATGTGCTTCACTTCTTTTGATGGAAAATAATCTACGCCAGGCAGGACTCTTAAAAGGGTTTCTTTTTTTCATCCCTTCTTTGCTCTGTGTTTAATCTGCTTTCAACAACAGAACTGAACCGGGAAAGGTGGCCTACACTGCTTTGACCAGGGAGAGAATTAAGAAATTAGTGCCCTAAAGTTTTGTGCTGAGGCCAACAGTCATATACAAATTGATATTGTCATATACAAATTGATATTTCATCTTCATTTATTTGAATGCGATTGTGGTTTCTGTGCTGGAATCTCTGTTTTCCTGATTTCATGTCTCTTAGCCTGGCTACATGCACTAACTACACTGGAAGCCAGTATAGTATGACTGACTGCAGACAGACAAAGTCCAGTCCTAGATGTTATCCATGTTAGGCCCATATCCTCCTTGTGTTTCAAGGGGCCTTATGATAATCAATGATGAAGGAACTAAATCCTGTGTTATTCCGGTAAATTCTCCCGTTGGAGAAATATTCAAGGCAATTTATGTGTTCATTATCGGCTTCCCTTTCCTGTCCATATGGGAGTGGGTGAGCATGGCCGGCCCTAGACTTTTTGGGGCCCTGACTATAATTTTGGGACGCAGATAAATATTGCAATTTCAAAGCAAATTTACTCCAATTCTACACAATTTACGATGATTTATGCCATGTTTGTATACACTACATGACCTAAAGTATGTAGACACCTGCTCGTCGAACATCTCATTCCAAAATCATGGGCATTAATATGGAGTCCACTCTTCTGGGAAGGCTTTCCACTAGATATTTGAACATTGCTTCCATTCAGCCACAAGAGCATTAGCGAGGTCGGAACTGATGTTGGGCGATTAGGCACGAAGTTGGCATTCCAATTTATCCCTAAGGTGTTTGATGGGGTTGAGGTCAGGGCTCTGAGCAGGCCAGTCAAGATCTTCCACACCAATCTCGACAAACCATTTCTGTATGGACCTCGCTTTGTACACAAGGCAATTTGTCATGTTAAAACAGGAAATGTCCTTCCCCAAACTGTTGCCATAAAGTTGGAAGCACAGAATCGTATAGAATGTCATTGTATGCTGTAGCATAAACATTTTTCTTAGGAGCCGAGCCCAAACCATGAAAAACAGCCCCAGACCATTATTCGTTCTTCACCAAACTTTACAGTTGGCACTTTGGATTCGGGCAGGTAGCGTTCTGCTGGCATTCGCCAAACCCAGATTTGTCCATTGGACTGCCAGATGGTGAAGCTTGATTCATCAGTCCAGAAAACTGATTTCCACTGCTCCAGAGTCCCAATGGCGGTGAGCTTTACACCACTCCAGCCGAAGCTTAGCATTGCGAATGGTGATTTTTGTTTTGTGTGCGACTGCTCGGCCATGGAAACCCATTTCATGAAGCTCCAGACGAACAGTTCTTATGCTGATGTTGCTTCCAGAGGCAGATTTGAACTCAGTAGTGAATGTTACAACCGAGAATTTTTTTCAGAGATCGGCAGTCCCATTCTGTGAGCTTGTGTGGCCTACCACTTTGTAGCTGAGCCGTTGTTGCTCCTTGACATTTCCACTTCACAATAACAGCACAGTTGACCGAGGCAGCTCTAGCAGGGCAGAAAGTAGACAAACTGACTTGTTGGAAAGGTGGCATCCTATGACGGTGCCACGTTGAAAGTCACTGAGTTCTTCAGTAAGCCCATTCTACTGCCAATGTGTGTCTATGGAGATTGCATGGCAGTGTGCTCGATTTTATACACCTGTCAGCAACAGGTGTGGCTGAAATGGCCGAATCCACAAATTTGAAGGGGTGTCCACATACTTTTGTATATATAGCGTATCTGAGTGAGAGTCACTAACAAAATCAATGGGGGCCCCCTGGAGATCAGGGCCCTTGGGCACAAGTTTAGATAGCTGGCACCTTGTGTATTCTACTATTCTAACTCTCAACAGTAAGTTTAGACCCCAACTGAGTTCCTAAAATCTCAGACCGAGTTCCTTTTATTTGGTCACTAAGCGACCCTGTGGGTGAGGTATAAAGTAGTGCCCACCAGGTGTCATTCCTGGTGACATTCTACATGGCCATGGTATTGACATGGAAGGATAGGAAGAAAAATATATATATTTGTTAGGAATGGCCAAAATTCCCTCCCTAATGTTGGAGTTAACATATTAATACATACATGGGTAGTTAGATCCAATTATGTCATCCAAGAATTGAAAAAAATCTAAGCTAATTTCGGGACCACACCCTCTTGATAGTAAAGCTCTATATGAGGCCCCCAATAGTGAGAACTAAATACGTCACAACATTGTGAAATGAGAAGCGTAGGCCTTCGTACCAGACATTGACATTTTCAGACACTGCCTCTCTAATCAACTCATGAAGTCCTTGTTTGACATATGTTGGCTCAGTCTGGGGAGACCACAGAGAGCTGAGATATGGAGTTATGGTTTCATACTGACAATTACTTCTCGGTGACACTGAGATCATACCAACAAATTACAGTAGAAAAAAGACCCAGGATTTGTCCAAGGGATCTTGCTGCATTGTATCAGAGTTTGTCATTGCCTGTAAGAAGAGAAGTTCGAACAAACATAAGGTACTTTTTGAAAACACCAAATAGATGTTCAGACTATCAAATAGTTTCAGCATGTTGAAGCACAACAGTAAAATGTGTCTCCCAATAGCAACATAGACATAGTTTAAAGGGTCTAACATTGCTAATCTAACTAGGTTTAACTTAGCTTCCTCAACAAGAAAAAAAACATTTATAATTATGATCATTTGTCTCCAGTAGTCTACCATCTGAAGAATACCATCCTGCATCCCACTGCTGGCTCGCTTCTGATGCTAAGCAGGGTTGGTTCTGTTTGGTCCCTGGATGGGAGAACAGATGCTGCTGGAAGTGGTGTTGCAGAGCCAGTAGGAGGCACTCTTTCCTCTGGTCTAAAAAAGAACAAAATTGTATGTCCCAGGGTAGTGATTTAGGACATTATCCTGTGTTGGGTGCTGTCTTTTGGATGGGATGTTAAACGGGTGTTCTGACTCTCTGTGGTCACCAAAGTCCCATGGCACTTGTCGTAAGTGTAGGGAAAGGGGGATACTTAGTCAGTTATTCAACTGAAATGTGTCTTCTCTATTTAACCCAACCCCTCTGAATCAGAGAGGTGTGGGGTGCTGTCATAATTGACATCAATGTCTTCGGTGCCTGGGAAACAGGCGTGTTAACCCTGGTGTCCTAGCTAAATTCCCAATCTGGCCCTCATACCATCATGGTTACTTAATCATCGTTTCCAATTGGCTCATTCATTGCCTCTCCCCTGTAACTATTCCCCAGGTTGTTGCTGTAAATGAGAATGTGTTCTCAGTCAACTTACCTGGTAAACAAAAAAAGGATCCTTTCTATTGCCAATTTTTCAAAGTGAATCTCAGTTGGAAGGCAGCCTAATCACTCATCAGCCAAGTCTGGCCGTTAAGCTTGATCTTATCAGGCTTATACGGTACATTATGTCGTTTTTTTGTCCGAGTGTGTGCATAGAGAAGGCAGCCATCTTGGCATGGTGGGGGAAAGGTTGGGACATGGTATAGAGCCTCTCCACTGACCTCTATTTTGAGGTGCATTTTCAGCCCTCACACGGAATCAGTATTTTCTCTTCCAACAAGGCCCCAGTCATGAAGGCTGCTCCTGACACGGGCTACAATGGACTCTCTGTACTGCTCACCTAGAGTCTCCATCTGCCACATAGGCATGAACGATAATGAGTGACATTTACTCAGAGGTTGCTGTAATGCACTGTAAAACACTATTCTTTAGCACAGGTGAACCCCCTGAGAAAGAGGATCTAGCCCTCTCCAAATGCGACACGATAAGCAAACTGCTGTAGTTGTATCACGATGCTAGTCTACCTGTGATTTAGTTGTTATATGATATGGGGTTTTTCCCAAGAAAAGTGGCCATCATTGTTAAGTGTCATTGAGATTGTACTTGGGAAAGCCCTGAATTGTATGTCTAGGAGCCAATGCCAGAACAGGATATTCATGTATAGTAGCCTATATGCCTAATGTATAGCAAGTATCCTCCAAGTTTTTTTTTTACAAAGGCTATCAGAAGTAGGCTGATCTCAACACAAATAAATGTCTCCGTTATTTGGAGAAGTTGTTTTCAGTATCAGAGAAGAAGAAGAAGATGAAGAAGAAGAGAACCCATCTCCAGCAGCGTACTGAGCGCAGAGGAGAACAGCAGCAGTCTCAGTGGGCTTGTTTAACTAATCTGCTCAGACCATTTAGTCTCTCCCCTTGAGGAAGAAAAGCATTAACACTGTTCTTTCTTCCTGCATGCTGCTCTGCTATGGGATTATGCCACCCAAACCTATTTTACCAAGAGGATCAATTCACTCCATCCTTCATACTGGCAAGTGTGTCTTCTATCCAAACACCTGAAACAGAAATAAACAGTGAAAGGAGTGCTGCTAGTCAATTGTTTTATTTGACATGCAATGTTACTGAGGTGAGTGGAATAGTGGTAAGAGTAGATAGACAGTAGATAGACTCCTATTAGCCATTCTGGTTGGCACAAGCTAAGGCTCTTGTGAGGCTACTGACTTACATACCTGGTACCTACGCTTCAAAGGAGGGTGTTTTTGGCCTTGAGCTGCTAAATCTTACCTCATAGTGCATTGTCAAATTGAGTGATGTAGCCTATACACCTCTCTCTCTCGCTCTCGCTCTTGCTCTCTCTCTCAGCATGTCAAGGCAATGGCTAGGCGCAGTTCAGACACAAACCAACATGCCAAAGTTGTCTTAGTTGAGTATAATCTGAGTTTTACTCACATTGTGAGTGAAAGGAATCAAAGTATTGATGGTGTCTGGCAAACACGGAAAATGTGGAGAATGGGAGTAGATTAAATATGAACAGTGTCACTGGGAGATTGTTTACGTCCTTGTTTGGAATGCCTGGAAGAAAGACACAGCTCTTTAACAACAATAATAGGGAGGTACTCTCTCTGTGCAGCATAATCACATCGTTGCCCTCCAAACGCTTCCAAAATTAAACCAAATCTCACACGTTGATAGCCGGGTAGCTGCAATCATGGTTTTCAGAAATCCCCATCTTGTCCAAACATGGTCGCTGTAATTGCATAGTCACCAGGATTGTTTTAATGAAAAATCCCTTGGTGGACTATCCTTTTACTCTGAAGGTGGTTGTTAGAACTACCTCTATGCTGCAGGGACTACATTATTTCAACCAGCGTAGGGTTATCATGGTGCTGCAGCGTCTCTGTTGGTGTGCAGCTGTCTCTAGGGCCTTTGACCTCTCAGCCTGTAGGTGAAACATGTTGGGGTCAAGGATCAAGGCTTCCACTTCGTGTTGGTTGGTTCACTACCTCCAGCGTTGGACTGCTGCCTGTCTCTGTATTGCTCAGACCTGCTCTGCCACGTCTGGGCTGTGTCATCCCAGCAATGCCCCCCTCGTTGCCTCCAGCACCAGCGCCAGGGCTCACTTCCATCTTCCACCACAAGCCCCGTGTTGTGATTGAGTGTGCTGCCAAAAAGCAAATGGGCAGAAAGAATGAGGAAAAATTATTATTTTCAAAAAAAGAGACCTTCACTTCTGCAGGTGTATGGTTAGATAAGACACACGTTTCAGCTTGCCCTGCTTGTATTTTCCTCTTAACTACCAGGTGACTATTTGCCCCTAGTCTTCCCTGTTTTTAATCGCCATCAAATTCTATCTCCCGCTGCAGTGAACAATTGTCATTACATAAATGTCAGCGTGAGATTTATAAAGTGTTAGAATACCCTGCAGGAATAAGGTTTATTGTGTCATCATTACCCAATATGTCTTTAATGTAACACAGTATGCTGTATACAATGAAGTGTATGACAGTGTATCACTTACCTTCCATGTGGAGCCACAAGCCTACCTGGCATGGTCAGGCATTCTGCCAGTCAGATAATGGCTGGTTGCACTCTGAGGCACCCTCATATTACCTCTAGATCTGTAATCAACAATTAGTGTCAAAGAGAAACTTTTGATCAGAACCGTCCGCGGCGAGGAGTATTAATAAAGAAAGAGAAGTAGGTTTATGCACCTATGTTTATTCTGCTTTTTTCCCAACCAACTGTTTTCTGCCTGAAGCGGGATCCAATAAAATTGGTGCTCATTTTGATAACGTGTAGATACAGTCAATCAATCGGTCAATTGTTATTTCATTTTTTACGTCGACAGTTGTCATAACGTGCTTTACATTAACCTGGCCTAGACCGCAAACAGCAAGCAGGAGCACAGTGTTTCTCTGAAATCTATTAAACTGTATGCCTAGTTATGGTACTTCCATACATGTTTCTCTCATTCCTTCAGTATATCCCTCCTAAAATGAAGCTCCTGTTGACTCTGACTGACTGACTCTAGTACAGTGAAGGGAGATGAAAAATATGTGACTGATCGTTATTTTAAAGTTCCGGCCTTCTGCTCTTCCATTCCAGTTGATGACAGCTCCAGACATTTTCACCGGTTACCCCAAGAAAGACAAGCTTATGCTAAAAGAGAAAACATGAAGGTTCCAATACAGTAACGACATAATACTCTGTTCATTTGTATTTTTTTATTTTATCTATACTGATTGCTGTAACAGAGAATAGTCAATACGAAAGTAACTATTTTGTTAAGATGGATCGGTCATCCCATAGCTCACCTCCTCGCTCCAGGAAAGGGAAACTTCACTAAAATCTACATCAACTGTGATGTCATCTGTTTTCAGCCCTGTAGCAGGAGAAAAGTGGAATTGTAGGGTACTCTACTCTCATATTTCATGAAATATGTGAGCGTCAAGCCTCTGCATGTCCAACTCCTGTCCACATTAGATATCATTTACAAAGAGGGCCAGCTTCAAACTGTCAAATACAGTGTCTGGAAGTTAACTTTTCACCCAAGATGATGGCAATATTTATTTTGACAGTAAAGAGAAATATGTTTCAGTTAACAAGTTCTCCACTTCTAACCAATCCTAGTAAAACAAAACAGTTCTGTTTTTGGGACATGATGTGGCCTATAGGTAATAGATGTCAGAAAAGGCCTGTCACCGATACTTAAATATTCCAGAATATGTTCTAGATAAACATGGTTATGGGAAGATGTGTAAAGCTGGGGACTGGTGTAAAGAATCATTTAGTGAGTTGAATGGTCTGCTTATGTGGAGTCCTATTTGTACTGATACCGTCTCATGGTATGGTGATGCATTTGGTATGCTTACATGACATTGCAGGGTTTTGGTTGTTTCAACACCAGATATTTTTCTCTTTTTGAGCTTGTTGAGTTCCCTGCCGAGCGTCTGTAAATGTTAGCAGATTGACGGCAGAGCTGACGAGACAAAGTTTACCGTAGAGATACAATATATCTGCTCAGAAAAGGAGGGGTGAAAAGGGAATCCAATGAGGGTCCAGTCGGTGTATAATCTAATGGGAAAGGGTAGAGAGGGGTTACATTAACATTTCATTTTAAGAAAACAGTCCATGTCACCCAACACAACCCAGGAGTCATATGCCGTGACCCCTGCCAAGTGTTGGAGGAGACCCCTGTTGTGGTCCAGATGTATGGTTCCAGGGCCGGCCCTAGCCTTTTGGGGACCTGCTGGGCCACTCAGGAGGCCCGTATTCTACCTAACAACAGTAAATTGAGACCCCATGTTTTATGAACTGATACACAAAACAACGGCAGATTCAAACTTTACGTTTTTCAATTTAAATTATTATAAAAAAATTATTGCGTCCAACAAAATGTTATATATATGGGGGATACAACCATCCCAGCTTTGCAGATTTTATCTGAAAAGAGACAGAATCATTAGATCATTTGTTTTGGTACTGGTTCAGAAATGGCTGAAGAATTGCAACATTTACCTGGAATTAAATCTGCAAATAGCACAGCTGGGTGATCTGAAAAGTCAAAGGCAATTGATTCATATTATATAATAATACTCTTAGCAAAAAAATGTTATGTATAATTTACAATCTGTTGAAACAATCTGGACAACCGTAAGTGCTGTTATTGTAAAGTGGAAACATCTAGGAGCAAGTGGTAGGCCACACAAGCTCACAGAATGTGCTGAAGTGCATAGCGTGTAAAAATCATCTGTCCTCGGTTGCAACACTCACTACCGAGTTCCAAACTGCCTCTGGAAGCAAGGTCAGTACAAGAACTGTTCGTCGGGAGCTTGGGAAATGGGTTTCCATGGCCGAGCAGCCGCACACAAGCCTAAGATCACCATGTGCAATGCCAAGAGTCAGGTGGAGTAGTGTGAAGCTCACCGCCATTGGACTCAGGAGCAGTTGAAATGCGCTCTCTGGAGTGATGAATCACACTTCACCATCTGGCAGTCTGACAGACGAATCTGGGCAGTCTGACAGACGAATCTGGTTCAGCGGATGCCAGGAGAACGCTACCTGCCCCAATACATAGTGCCAACTGCAAAGTGTTGGTGGAGGAGGAATAAAGGTCTGGGGCTGTTTTTAATGGTTCAGGCACGGCCCCTTAGTTCCGGTGAAGGGAAATCTTAACGCAACAGCATACAATGACATGCCTGACGATCCTGTGCTTCCAAATTTGTAGCAACAGTTTGGAGAAGGCCCTTTCCTGTTTCAGCATGACAATGCCCCTATGCACAAAGCGAGGTCCATACAGAAATGATTTGTCGAGATTGGTGTGGAAGAACTTTACTGGCCTGCACAGAGCCCTGACCTTAATCCCATCGAGCACCTTTGGGATGAATTGGAATGCCGACTGTGAGCCAGGCCTAATCGCCCAACATCAGTGCCCTTCCTCACTAATGTTCTTGTGGCTGGATGGAAGTCCCTGCAGCAATGTTCCAACATCTAGTGGAAAGCCTTCCCAGAAGAGTGAAGGATGATATAGCAGCAAAGGGGGACCAACTCCATATTAATGCCCATGATTTTGGAATGAGATGTTTGATGAGCACGTTTCCACATACTTTTGGTCAGGTACTGTATATAGATAGATATGTGTTATTGGTCGGGGACCCCCTAGAGGCCTAGGGCCCTAGGCAACCGCCTATGTCGCTTATGACTGTGGCCGGCTCTGTATGGTTCCATGGTTCCATATGATCCCCACATATCTCTGGGAGGGGCCCAGTATTAGACAGAGATAATTGGTACTTGAGAAAGGGCAGCATGGCTTTAACCAGTGGATTGGGCGAGGTGGAAAAAATAAACATCAAAAGCGTCTGCAAGCGAGAAGACAGGGCAGTACTGCAGCCAAAGCAGGATTACCAGTACTTTAGCTGAAATAGAAATGTGTGTGGAAGCATATACATTATGGTTTCTCTGAAGAAATGAGAGTGCTTACTTGCTAAAAGGGGTTTGGACAGGGCTGAAAGCAATGGGTGCTCCCATATGCACTTAAACGAAACAACACAAAAATACTATACTAACTGACGATACAGACGTGACCAAAAAACAATTACATCATTCTTCTGTGTGTAAATTCCTTCCCAATCAAGTGATTCATCGTTTGAAACGTCATTAAAATGTAGGGGATCTTGTGGTCTACCACAAACAAGACATATGACTAAGTCTACCCTTACATATTTCAAAAGTGTGAAAAAAGGAGAAGGGGCACATCCCAGCCCCCAGGATGTGTTTTAATTTACAAAGGGGTTTGGTGCGCTAGCTAGCTGCAAGAAGGGAAGGCCGACCTAAGCTGGGGGGGGGAATGTCAGCATTCCTATTCACAGTCGTTTAATCCCCACTCTAGGAGAAGAAGAAGAAGAACAACCAAGAGAGAAGAACCACGAGCTAGGTCCAGTGCAGTGATACTGTTGAGACAACCAATTCATGAATCTTGATCATCCAGATCATCCTCTTTTGTAGGCCCGCAGATCATACAGTAGTTATAGGGTTGTCAAAGTAATTTCTATAAGGGAATCAGCTTTTGTCAAATTAATGTCAAAAGCAGATTTTTTTGTTGTTGCTGCATTTTAGTTAACCCTAACCCTTTTAATAACCTTAACCTAATTATCATAATCTGCTACTTTAATTATCCTAACCTGCTTTGTAAATTCTCCTACAAAAAGTCAAATCTGACAAAAGCTGTATCCCATCTAGTCAAAACCAGTTGTCGGGGGAGCCCCTTAACAAACATGCATTAAAAAAAATCCATACCTCTCACTCACACCCTATCATTTTGATTCAATGTCTTAACAGACACCACTTACAGTGTCCATAAACCCAGCGTTATAGACTGACATCCATATAAAAACTCGAATCAAATCAAATTGTATTGGTCGCATACACATATTTAGCAGATGTTTAGCTGATAGAATATGTAGTATATCTGAATAATACGTGGGATAGAATAGTATATGTACAGCAATAGTTGAATAGGATGGCCTTGACTAGAATACAGTATATACATATGAAGTGGATAAAACAGTATGTTAACATTCTTAATGTGACCGGTGTTCCATCACTGCATGCATAGGCCAGCACCCTCTACGGTGCATGGTAGAATAAGCGGGTGGTAGCCGGCTAGTGACAGTAAAGTTCAGGGCACGGTACTGGGCGGAGGCTGGCCTAGTGGTGACTATTTAACAGTCTGATGGCCTTGAGATACAAGCTGTCTCTTGGTCCCAGCATTGATGCACCTGTACTGACCTCATCTTCTGAATGATAGCAGGGTGAACAGGCTGTGGCTCAGGTAGCTGAGGTCCTTGATGATCTTCTTGGCCTTCCTGTGACACCGGGTGCTGTAGATGTCCTGGAGGGCAGGCAGTGTGCCCCAGGTGATACGTTGGGCGGAACGCACCACCCTATGGAGAGCCCTGCGGACGGTGCAGTTGCCGTACCAGGCGGTGATACAGCCCAACAGGATGCTCCCAATGGTCCATCTGTAAAAGTTTGTGAGGGTCTTAGGGCCAAGCCAAATTTCTTCAGCCCCCTAAAGGTTGAAGTGGTGCTGTTGCACCTTCTTCCCCACACTGTCTGTGTGGTTGGACCATTTAAGATTGTCAGTGATGTGAACACAGAGGAACTTGAAGGTTTTCACCTTCTCCACTGCAGCCCGACCCTGCTGCTGGTATTCTGGTGCCGCTCCATAGACATGTAGCACTGCGTGCTGGTACAGGACGTACAGGAGGGGTTCATTAGGAGGAGGGAGGTATGAAAGAAGCCTCTGTTGGTAGAGGAGAGGGCCGGGGTGGGAGAGAAAGAACGATGGGGGGGGGGGGAGGGTCGGGTCGGGGTGGGAGAGGAAGAACGATGGGGTGGGAGAGGGCCGGGGTGGGAGAGGAAGAACGATGGGGGGGGGAGGGTCGGGGTGGGAGAGGAAGAACGATGAGGGGGGAGGGTCGGGGTGGGAGAGGAAGAACGATGGGGTGGGAGAGGGCCGGGGTGGGAGAGGAAGAACGATGGGGTGGGAGAGGGCCGGGGTGGGAGAGGAAGAACGATGGGGTGGGAGAGGGCCGGGGTGGGAGAGGAAGAACGATGGGGTGGGAGAGGGCCGGGGTGGGAGAGGAAGAACGATGGGGTGGGAGAGGGTCGGGGTGGGAGAGGTGTGGGAGAAGAAGAATGATGGGGTGGGAAAGGAAGAACAATGGGGTAGAAGAGGGACAGCCTCCCTGTCCGGTTGAACCTGGAACGCCTGGGATATCTTGGTAAGGACAGGGCCTGAATAAGTGGTCTGCATCCAGTGAGAAATGCCCATCTCATCCCTGGTCACTGTAAAAAATGAAGTGCTTTCAACTTAGTTAAAAAGATTAGTTACCCAGCTAAAATAAGTTTAGTTGTTTGACATGTGTGTTTTCAAGCAAAAGATTACAACTGTTAATCTATGATATCTTCACCATCATTGGTTAGATAATGTCTGGCCCGTCATCCACACAACACTTTAATTAAAACGTGCTGTATGCTTGTGTGAGGTTGAACCATCCAGGACCTTTATATCAGGTGCTGTTAGAGGAAGGCCCGGAAAATTGCCAAAGACTTCAGCATCCCAAGCAGTGGAATGTTCTCTCTGCTGCCGTCCGGCAAGCGGTACCGGAGCATAGGGTCTCGGACCAACAGGCTCCAAGACAGCTTCTATCCCCAACCCATAAGACTGATGAGTAGTTAATCAAATGGCTACCCGGACTATATACACTGACACTTTGCACACTCACAGGACTCTACCCACACACTCACACACACTTACACTGACACACACACACACACACTATATACTCACACACACACATAATGCACACACACAAACACATGCGTACTGACGTCACACATGTACCCTCACACACACGCACACACGCACACACACACTCTCACACATGTACACATACACTCATCTTATACGCTGCTGCTACTATCTTATTATATCTATCCTGATGTCTAGTCACTCTACTCTAACCCTGCACATTGATATTGTACTGGTACTCCCTATATATTAATTCTTATTTTAACTCTATATTGTTGGGAAAGAGCTTGTAAGTAAGCATTTCACTGTAAGATCTACTGGACCTGTTGTATTCGGAGTATTTGACAAATATTTTATTTTATTTGGTATACTTATTTCCAATACTTCAGAAAGAGTTTATTGAGAGTCTCTACATATATTATGTCTGTCTCTACATATATGATCTAAATTAGAGGTGAGATAGATCTTGTTCTGTTTATTTTTGTGTTTCTTTATGCTACTCGTTAAAGCTGTGTGTTTCTGGTAAGACATATATACAGAAGCACAAGCGTTGTCCAGATGGGAATACAATGGGTGGTCCACGTCTGTTTTCTGAGGAAGTGATTCAAATAAACAGTGAGAGACAAGCAGACTTCAGCAGACTCTCGTCAGCTGGGATGTGTAAAATGGTACATTAAGTTCTTTTTCAAATGGTTTTTTTCACCTCTCCTTTTAAGTGCTTAATGTTTCAACCATTACACATTCATCACAAGACAAGGGGATTCCAAAAAAATAAATAAAGTCAAAATAAACAAAAAAAAGTATGTTTGAATGACACTGAGGGGCAACGCTGTTTACATCCAAACGACCCGCATTCAAACGCACACATGTGCACACACACCGACACACACACACACATACACACACACGTAAATAGTGCCACACATGCACTCAAACATATCTAGTTGGCCTTGCTGTTAAGAGTTTTGTTGTCCTTGATGTCTTTTGTTTTGATTTGTTATTTTCTGTTTTATTTCATTTTTCTCATCAGAGGGTCTCAGATGGTTGAGGGCCAGCTCTCGGGGAACTGTGGGGGGGATCCTGGATGGTTGGTGGCCTGGCGGTTGGGAGCTTGGGCCGGTGGCCGATAGGTCACTGGTTCGGGTCCCCGTTTTCACTTGGTGGGAGATCTGGCGACGGGCGCTTGACCCTGGTTGCTTCTGTGGGTCGCTCTGGATGGGAGTCTGCTAGATGACTGCAGGTAGATTGTATGTTTTAATAATCAATAATAATAAAAAATTAAAGATTTTGTAAAACAATATGAAATAATACCATGTGTGAGTGCCTGCGTGCTTCTATGGTAACTTAGGCTAGCTATAACCTTCCTCAATTAAAAGCTCAATCGCTTGAGTTTTCAATACATAAAAGGGCTGATTCATCAGCAACTGCCCATTGCAGTTCCAATCATTTGTAGATCTGCCCATTGCTGTTCCATTTCCACTGCAGGGTGATGCCAATGGGTCTATTGAAGTAAGACCACACCCATGCTGTGGTTGCTTGGCATACCTTCCAGTGACGGTATTATATATCAACTACTATGGGGTCTTGACAGATGGAGCCTTCACTGCTCTGTCAGCTAGTTTGGGAGTGTATTAGTTCCACCTTCCCCACCCCTCCAATGCTCACCCTCTGGCCAGACCAGACCACCCACCTGCAACTCACAGTGGGTCATCTATCCAGCCGCCCTCCCGGGGTGCTCCCTGCTTACCTCACCGTCAACCCCTGTGGTCAGCAGTAGCCCATCTGGGATCATTTTGCAGTGACCTCTGTAGGCCCAACGACCAACTCACCGCCCCTTTTTTGCTCCCTGGCGGTCTCAAGAGCTCTATGACGACAACTGGGCCAGGTTGGGTTGCAGCAATTATGGCAACCAACCTCAGTCCAGCCACGTACACACACATGCAACTTCTGTGCTGCTGACAACCAACCTTTACCATGGAAACTCAGGGCTGTATGTAGTAATGCAGTATATATGTAGCTGTATGGCTTCCTCATCTGGTTTTAGTAGATAGGGACCAGCCTGCATACCAAATCTCCTGCAAATTCCAGCTTCACTTTTTTTCTTGTGGGTTATTGCAGTTCCGCCCTAACCGGGTGGTGCGACCTGACAGCGCTACCTCAAGCTCCACTTCTATTGGCTGAGGGCTGATGAAACCTTTAGGTTTTAGAGTGTTTTAACTGTTTCATGGAGTGAGGGAAATTGGTGAGGCAGTATGGTTATCACCCACCCTCCACTGTAATAGTTCTGATTGACTGTTTAAACACCCATTGACTCAACATGAACCCTTCTCGTCGTTATCTGACCATATCATTTACTTTGAGAACTGGGATTCCCCCTGCTTGGCCATTTGATGTTTATGAGGACTTGAAATTGGGCACCCCCTCTCTTTACAAGGCAGAGGCCAGCTAAGCCTGGAACCAAAGGGCGTCATCTTAAGACCAAGGTGAAACAGCCAGAGGAATCCCCTTTTTCTCCAAGATGGACTGGCTCATCAAATATGCCTTATAACTGGAAGAAAAAGTAAACTGAATATGAAATTCACCCCAACTTATTGTTACGAAACTGACATTATTTCCTCAGAATGCACATCATATCACCTTTGAATTCAAATATATACATCACTTATATACAGGACTGTCACAGACAGAGACAGTAGTATTTCAGAAGCCAGAATCTCTCATTGTAGATCCTATGAAGCCCAGGATGGTATTTGTGTCTAGTGTGGCCATCCCATCCCATCGCAGTAGATGCCCCCTGGCATTGATGTGCTCAGACAGAATGACATTCCTGTCTCAGGCATTGCGGCATGGGCTGCATGTCTGGCACTAGATGCTCTTCCCAGTTTCAAACATCTGCTCCCCTCCCCTCTCTCCTCACACACAGACCCTGTCTTCATCCCATTTTCCATATTTAGTGCACCAGAGGCTTCTGGTTAACAGTACTGGACTATATAATGAATAGAGTGCGAGTTGGGACACAGTCTCTGGCTTCCATACGAGTCTGCTTCAGATTAGAATGCACATGCCGAACAGCACAGTGGGCGCCCATCTTTGAAGTAGAGAGGTTGACATTGTGCAAGTGCTGTATCTAGCTACAGTACTGTTTTAGTATCAAGATGACTTTGAGGAGAAAGGGAGAGAGCCTACATTGTTATTTAGGCTACCACTGGTACCTAATTCCTAAAATAACAATTAAGGGTGGAGCTCAATCAGTGATGCACTTACATGTTTTGATAAAAGGGAAAGGATTGAAAAGAAAAAGAAGCTTTTAGGAAATATTAACTTTGGTCACCCAAAACGTATGCATCCATCCCTCTGTTTTCCCAGTTCAAAATATTATACAGACGTGTGTCATAATTGTGTGTATTTACTTATATAAGTTAGCAGCACTCCCTTCTCTGACTCAAATTTTAGACAATTGCATGTTATATGCCTGTATGTGCTGTCTCAAAATTGATATAGGCTTTAAACAAATGCTCAATCTGGTGTTTAGCATGGTAGACCACAATGAAACTACAAGGTAGTCAGTGGCAGAATGAACTCAGTGACATTGATGGAGACATTTCACCTTGTAGAAATCTCCTGAAGAGTTGTAGAACCCTTAAACACTTCTGAAACCTGCCATTGAGAATATTAACACTGCCGTTTTCTTTTTAGTGAAATATAGCTATTAAAACATATGTTTCAGCAGTGAATATGAAGGAAAATACAAGTGACAGACAGACAGTGTAGCTGAAGTTGAACTGAATTCCCCTCCCTGTATTCAGGCCACTGTGTGTCTGTTAGAGAAAGAGCCCTTTATGCTCCTTGGAGCCTCAGCCCAGCCGTGTGTGTTTAAACACTGACGGACAGTGGCGGGTGGCTAGCTTGAGTGTGCCTGTGAAAAGCGCTTCTCTTACGATACCACATCAGGTCAAACATACACACGTTGAATAAAAAGAGCCATTCTCGGCTTAATGAGCTTTTTAACGGATGCTGTGCAACCAACCAATCTAGTCTCCAACTGGCAGAATTCACCATCAAACTATGTACTCCTCAGAAGGCTAGGTAGATACTAGTGTTATGGCCGCCGTTCGCTAATTTGTTGCCTGGAAATGTTTGGAACATGGTGCCACAGTTGAAGTCAATTATATTTCAATTCGGAAAGTAAACTGAAATTCTGATTCCAATTCTAATTTTCCTCACTGCCAATTGGTGCTGTTGTCATTAGTCCTAGTAGGGTCAGTTTTAAGCAGTGACAGTGACTCTGAGTTCAAAGGTGAAAGTGTCAACAGCCCTAAAAGATTGTCAACCTCGTCCTCCCTTTACTATAAGGGGGAATATATTTGAACTCCCTTGTTTGCTCTCCTTGGTGATATTCATATCTAAAGGAGCATTTATTTGAGTAAAAGTTACATTCTATTTAGGTAAATAATTCTAGGGTTTGTATGCTTAGTAGGTGGATTGTAATTCACTTTCAGTGTTGGGTATGTTACTTTCTGAATGTAATCCGCTACAGTTACTAGTTACCTGTCCAAATTTGTAATCAGTAACGTAATTTAAGGATTATACAAACTCAGTAACATAATCTGATTGGTTTCAGTTACTTTTTGAATTATTTCCCTTTAAGAGGCGTTAGAAGAAGACAAAAAGGATCCATCAAACATATTTGGTGTGTCAGCATTGCGGTCTCTGAAGTGTGGTTAGAATGCTCAGGTGGAACACACTGATTACAATATTTTTGCTGGTAACATAACTGATTACTGTTACAGTTTTTTTGTAACCAGATTACATGTAATTTATACAGTCTCTTCAGGTGTAACAGGAAACATAAAGCATGCTCGGATCCAAGATATATTGTTTATAAAGTTCTGCAGTGAATGTCTCTTTATTTAAAGTGTGACCATTATTTTTATTTTTTATATATGTGCAGGAATATGTGTGTATATTAATAATACTTCAGAGTAAGGAGACAAAGTTAAATATTTGCTTAAGGGCGTCGGTATACTCTATTTGTTTAAAGACGGGGATGAAGACCTGAGTAACCATATATCTTCTTGAAAATGTTCCAATGTCTACATTTTGAACATAATTTCGACTGAATCACTTAAAAACATACCAGGTGGATCCTAGAATTATGCTTTTTTCTCTCCTGATTTTCGCAGACAGACAGACAGACAGACAGACAGACAGACAGACAGACAGACAGACAGACAGACAGACAGACAGACAGACAGACAGACAGACAGACAGACAGACAGACAGACAGACAGACAGACAGACAGACAGACAGACAGACAGACAGACAGACGAGAGAGAGAGAGAGAGAGAGATAGACAGACATAGATAGACTGAGAGAGAGGGAGACAGAGAGACAGATAGACACAGAGAGAGAGAGACAGATAGACAGGCAGACAGACAGTGTTGGCAGGATTCTTCTGTATCGTTTCCATATACTAATTATAGCATAATTATACTGTAGTTGTGTCATAAATTGGCAGGCAGTTTGCATGCTAAATCACATGGCAGACATTATAAACCTGAATTATGTTTTTGTAGTATTGTTTTTATATATAGAGGACACATCTTTTTTTTTTCAAGTAGCGGTGCTTAAGATCTTACTGTGTGCATGTAAATACAACCAACTCAAAATAAGACAGTTTCAAAATACAGCCACCATCAAAACTTCAGATTACAGGGATTACAGGGATCATATAAAATCTATGCAGGGTTGGGGAGTAATTGATTACATGTAATCCGGATTACATGTAATCCGTTACATGTAAGGGAATACAAAAAAACGGTAACTGTAATCCGTTATGTTATATTACAAGCAAAAATATTGTAATCCGATTACAGATACTTTTGAAAAACTAGATGATTACTTCAAGGATTACTTTTAAATTCAGAAAGGATGTTTGCGAAATAAATCTTTGACACTTCTCTGTTTTCTCAATGACATTCAAATCAGCATTGAAAAAAGGCGCAAATTTAAATTTGTTCCACCTGAGCGAGTCTGACCATAAATCAGGGACCACTATGATGACACACCAAATGTGTTTGATGGATCGCGGGAAAAGAGCAGAACTTGGCTTTTTTAGGCTACAGTCCAAGCTATGTATTCCAATGGTGCGACTGCTGTCGGCATCCAAAGATTATTCAATTTGAATAAACGCTTGGAGGTAAGGATGACAGCAGTGGTGTAGTCTTATTATTGATATCTACATAGCGCATTGATGTGAATCACACTGCTGCTCTCTCATTTAGTTATTTGCGCCTTACGGTTTGTGGTTGTTGTGGATGGCTGTTCACAAATCTAAATGTATATTTGAACTCAATAATGGTTGAATTCAAGAAGTTTAAGCTGCCTATCAATCATTGTTTTTGAAACCAGTGGACAGCCTTTGAAAAATATGCTCTTGCATCAGCTGCATATATGCGGATCCCAGACTATGGAATAAAAGTAGGGCTTTTATTACTGAATCTAATTCATGCTAATAAAACAAATACATCCATAGACCTTATGGACACATGCTCAAACTCACACACTTTTGATAGACTTAAAGGGGCAATCTGTAGTTGCTACATTCATTTTTGGAATTATAAATTATATATATTAGTGTAAAAATATAATTTAATCGTATTATTGTAGTAGAAAGTGATTGGTTAGAAGAAGCCTACATAACCAACGAATAAAGTAAAATGGAACATCCATGTATGGCCAGCTATGTAAATATATATATTTTTATCCTGCAATAGATGTTGTTTAATTGGTGACATACATTTTTGTCTTCTTCTAATGCCTCTTAAGGGGAAAGTAATCTAAAAGTAACTAAATGTAATCAGATTACATTACTGAGTTTGGGTAATCGAAAAGTTACGTTACTGATTACAATTTTGGACAGGTAACTAGTAACTGTAACAGATTACATTTAGAAAGTAACCTACCCAACCATGAATCTATGTTTATTTTAATATGAAATACTGTATACTAATATAATAAAAAGCTGTGTGTGCTTCTATAACCTTGTAATAACATCTTGATAGGTACCAACAACCCCACTAAATGATACAATGAAAACCATTACTATACGTACAGGAAATACATACTACCATAGAGAAAATCACAAAGCCATCCCAAACTGTAATAGCCTTTTATTCTATGGTATTTGACCTGGTCTAGAGGTCCATAGGGAGATAGACAGGCCCACTGCCACATGTTTGGTGTGACAGGGGCAGTAGGTCCCATAGTTAAAACACTTGAGTAAAAAAACCCAGGGAATCTGTTTAAATCCAAAACTCACATTCTTGTGGAAAAGCTGCTTTGTTTTCTGTGTCATTCATAATATTCAGCCATAAGTAGACAATATGTGACCAACTGGGTCATGAACACCAAGTCAAATGTATTTGCTTTGTTGATAATCTCCAGTCCAACTGGACTTTAAAAAAATGTGTCATTCACATCCAACATGGTGAATACCCAAATCGTAACCCAATTTCACAACCCTTTACCCAATGTATCAGGTTATTTTCCATATTTTTCTTTGTTTTGATAGTCTCAAGCGGAGGGGTTGTAGATGGTTTGTAGATGTTCAATAACTGTCAACAACATTTCAACTAACTATCCACTAACCCTAGACCTAAACTTAACCCTTTCCCTAACCTTTATTCTAAACCTAAACATAACCTTAGCAAGCAGTTGCTTATCAACAGATATTTTGTTGATAGTATGACCATCTGTAGAGCATCTATACGGGATTATCCTGATAAAGTGTGACTCCATTATGTCCCTTGTTCTATCTTTAAGAAGGAAACAATCAACACAGTGCCAGACGTTTCTAATATTGATCTATGGAAGGATTTGGTTATTCTATAAGCCAATGGTAAAATTGTTGATAGCCTTGCATTATTTCAATACACCAAACAATCACGTGCATGAATTCTCCAACTGGAGTTGTGCTACCCAGTTCCATGCTATTTGCTTCATCCGATAATGTCCCCCTATTCCCTACATAGAAGCCCATTGGGCTCTGGGCAAAAGTAGTCCACTAAATAGGGAATAGGGGGCCGTTTGGGATGCATACATTGTCTCAGGCCTGTGGTCTCTGAACCGTGGAGAAGCATGATGTTCTGGGCAGCTCTCCCTGTACTGGCTGGACACCAATCCATCACAAGACCATTACCCAGATCTGTGTCTGTCTGTCTGTGAAGAGGCCTGACAGTCCATCTGATACTACTTGGCTAGGATATTAGCTAGTCTCAGGATCAACCCAAAGACTGTGTGTCTATGTTCTACTGGCACCGTATTCCTTATGGGCCCTGGTAGAAAGTAGTGCACTATACAGGGGATATGGTACCATTTAGGATGCAGCTGTGTATCTCAGGATAGACAACACAAGCATGTTGACAGATGTGATCTGGTCTGGGTCCATGTCTTACTGTTTTGAGGCCAGCCAAGAGACATAGCGTTGTAGTGGGTATACACACACCCTACTTCCGACTGGCCAGACATGTTAATAGGCACCTGTCCATGATAGAGTGTGCCTGGTTGATGGAGCCAATAGCCAATAGAGAACAGACAATATTGACCAGACAAGACCTAAAAAGTAGCATTCTGTCAGAGTACGTTTCCCTTGCTCATCCTGAGACTGTGGCTATGCGTTTGGGAGGAGTGGGGCTGGAGGTAGGAGGTAGGGGCATATGGAATGGGGCTGGAGTGAGGCTGGGGGTATAAGTTGGGCTGGAGTGAGGCCTGGGGTATAAGTTGGGCTGGAGTGAGGCCGGGGGTAGGGGGTATAAGTTGGGCTGGAGTGAGGCTGAGGGTATAAGTTGGGCTGGAGTGAGGCTGGGGGTATAAATTGGGCTGGAGTGAGGCCGGGGGTTGGGGGTATAAGTTGGGCTGGAGTGAGGCTGGGGGTATAAGTTGGGCTGGAGTGAGGCTGGGGGTATAAGTTGGGCTGGAGTGACGTGGGGGTAGGGGGTATAAGTTGGGCTGGAGTGAGGCTGGGGGTATAAGTTGGGCTGGAGTGAGGCTGGGGGTATAAGTTGGGCTGGAGTGAGGCCGGGGGTTGGGGGTATAAGTTGGGCTGGAGTGAGGCTGGGGGTATAAGTTGGGCTGGAGTGAGGCTGGGGGTATAAGTTGGGCTGGAGTGACGTGGGGGTAGGGGGTATAAGTTGGGCTGGAGTGAGGCTGGGGGTATAAGTTGGGCTGGAGTGAGGCTGGGGGTATAAGTTGGGCTGGAGTGAGGCCGGGGGTAGGGGGTATAAGTTGGGCTGGAGTGAGGCTGAGGGTATAAGTTGGGCTGGAGTGAGGCTGGGGGTATAAGTTGGGCTGGAGTGACGTGGGGGTAGGGGGTATAAGTTGGGCTGGAGTGAGGCTGGGGGTATAAGTTGGGTTGGAGTGAGGCTGGGGGTATAAGTTGGGCTGGAGTGAGGCCGGGGGTAGGGGGTATAAGTTGGGCTGGAGTGAGGCTGGGGGTATAAGTTGGGCTGGAGTGAGGCCGGGTGTAGGGGGTATAAGTTGGGCTGGAGTGAGGCTGGGGTTATAAGTTGGGCTGGAGTGAGGCCGGGGGTAGGGGGTATAAGTTGGGCTGGAGTGAGGCTGGGGGTATAAGTTGGGCTGGAGTGAAGCTGGGGGTATAAGTTGGGCTGGAGTGAGGCTGGGGGTATAAGTTGGGCTGGAGTGAGGCTGGGGGTAGGGGGTATAAGTTGGGCTGGAGTGAGGCTGGGCGTATAAGTTGGGCTGGAGTGAAGCTGGGGGTATAAGTTGGGCTGGAGTGAGGCTGGGGGTATAAGTTGGGCTGGAGTGAGGCCAGGGGTAGGGGGTATAAGTTGGGCTGGAGTGAGTCTGGGGGTATAAGTTGGGCTGGAGTGAAGCTGGGGGTATAAGTTGGGCTGGAGTGAGGCTGGGGGTATAAGTTGGCCTGGAGTGAGGCCGGGGGTAGGGGGTATAAGTTGGGCTGGAGTGAGTCTGGGGGTATAAGTTGGGCTGGAGTGAGGCTGGGGGTATAAGTTGGCCTGGAGTGAGGCCGGGGGTAGGGGGTATAAGTTGGGCTGGAGTGAGGCTGGGGGTATAAGTTGGTCTGGAGTGAGGCTGGGGGTAGGGGGTATGTAACCTGCCTGTGTCCTTCCTGTGAGGTCATGTGAGCAGCCGGCCAACTGGATCAGATGAAAGGTCTCAGTGGGGGGTGTCAGGTGAGAGGCAGCACTATCTGACAGCTCTCTCTCTCTTTCTCCCTCTCTGTCTCTCTCTCTCTTTCTTTCATTCACTCGCTCTCTCTCTTTCTCTCTCTCACTCACTAGCTCTCTCCCCGCTCTCTCTCTCCGTCTCTCTCCCTCTCTCTCCCTTGCTCTCTCGATGTCTCTGTCTCTCTCTTTCTACCTCTCCCTCAGTCAGCTACAGTATAATTGACCAGCCCAGTAGGATTTCTGGAACTCTCCTGAAAAGAGAAAAGTCTGATATTTCTGGAGAATATGATTCGGTCTGTCAGGGTTTTACATGGAGAACAAGAGTGAAAATGAAGCATGCATTGCTCATGCATGATGTGATGCTTATATCTACAGAAAAGATCTAATAATGTAATAAAGTGAGGTGGTAACCGGTGGGTTGCTTGTATCAAATCCTGTGGCAGCCCCCCACACCTCTCCAAAAAAAACGGTATATGTAAGTGTATATACATGTGTCTTTCTGAGGGGTTGGGTTAATAAAGTGATCTCAATCTTAAAATATGACTTTGTTTGCTCTAATAAACTAATATTGTCTCCTATGTGAACACAACCAACACTAACTGCAGCAGGTGACCAGAGCAGAACAATATTCTATGTGGGACAGGGCAGACAGTCCACAAGACAATGTCCAACACTGAGAATTGCTCACATGCCTAATTCTCTCTCACCCCAATGACATTCCGTGAATTCCCGGTACATTTCCAGAAAGTCGAAGCCGTTTTTTTATCTTACTTTTTTTTTTCTTTTTTTTTAATATACGTGGACGTGCGCTCAGGGAAGACTTCACATCAGTTTTGCAAAACTGATGGGTGGATCCCAATGAGAATTTCTAGCCCGGTGATTTGCTAATCGGGGGCTTTTCCCCTTGTCATTTCGCTGTAACCGTGGGTTTGGTTTGTGGTGCTTGCCCAGCCCTCCTGTCGGTGTGGCTCCTAGGGTATCGAGTGCTCTCTGGGAGTTTTGATTAAAGCCCAAATACCTTCAGTCAGAAGGCTGGGCACTGGAAAAGAAGTCCGTATAGGGGCCTGGAGTGGCTGAGAGAAGAGGCTAAACACTTACTTATGGCTGCTTAGTGTAATTATCCATCACATTTGGGGTTGTGGAAGGGAAGTCATTTAAAATCAGTTGAAGTCAAGTTTTGTTCACTTTTGTGGGCGCCGACCATGGAGATGCAAAGGTGGTCCACAAGGTGGAAAACGAAAAGGTGGCTTATGGATTCCACTGTAACCGCATTCATCACTTTAACCCTGGTTCTGCAGGCTACACATGTCAGAGCAGGTAAGAATACTTTTTAGGATCCAAAAAAGTGTGTGTAAAAGTACTAGAAAGTAGGGACTGTCATTCAACCGCGGCAGAAAACTTGGGTCTGGTCGGAAAACATGATGGAGAGACCAGGGAAGACAAACGGGTCGGGTTTTACCAACTGTATTTTCAATGAGCAACGCAACTAGATGTGAGAGGAAAGGTAGGAAAGAGATTGACCCTATATGATTCAGTCAAGCGGTCTGTGGATGTATAGCTACCAATTAACTCAAGGCAAGTTACAATTGCACCAAAGTGCCCCTCCTCACAAAGTAAAGCGAATCACATATTTTATTGAACATTTAAGTTCAAAGATATAGACCCAAATATACGTTGCATACTATTTACATTGGTTCCAAATAGATGTAGGTATCACTGTCAAGTGTTTCAAAGGGTTATGACGATTTGTGTTTATTTTACATTTATTGAAATGCATTGTAACTAATATACCCTCTACTTATTTTTCCACCACATTTTTATGCATGATTAAATAGCCTTTTATAACCACCATAAAGTTGAAACAGTTACCTCAATTATGCACAATGTTCATTTGGTGCGCGTGCTTTTCTTTTCTGGTACTTCGCTTAGTTTCGTTGTGAAGGAGCCGTTAAAGAATTTGTCTAGCACCCCATTTAGAGACAGCTTTAGAGATTTATGCTGAAAAAAAACTCGTTAGAATTAGTGGTCCGTTAGGTGTGTGTGGAATTCCGCACGGCTTGAGATTGCAGCCTCACAGTTTGTTAACTAATTATGCAGCCAGAGGAGAGGTGTCTGTCAATTGTATTCATGGCTCCGGGGCACGGGAAATGTCAAGACCTGAGTCCGGAGTAGGCTATCCGAATCTCTCTAAAGGACCCGGTATCATTTAATATAGTCCTTATTAGATATTGTCAGTGGTCACATTGCTGTTTTATAATTCGTTAAAACAGTAATGGTCCATTTAGATCCTTTATACTGCGCACATTATAGCCTAGGTATTGAATTCTATTTCATCTGGGCCCATTTTTTTCAACAATTATCTATGTGGATTTCGCCTATCATATAGGATTAAATGTATAGAAAGAATGAATAGAATGGATGAATCATTGACTTGAATCGGGACCCCCTTTCTATTCATTATATTTCTATGCATTTAATACTACCTGATAGGCGAAATCCAGATTCATAACTTTTGAAAACTGAGCCCTGATTTCCATACATTTTACCAGACACAGGAGCAATTAGGGTTAAGTGCCTTGCTCAAGAGCACATCAACAGATTTGGCTTGGGGATTCAAACCAGCAACCTTTGGTTACTGGCCCAACCTGCCTCTCTTGTCCCCCTGTAGCCTAGACAATGCATCTATTTCTGAAAGTGTGGTCATTGCAAGCTGGAATCCATTATTAACAATGAAATGATATTGAATATTGGCATGGATTGATCAGTGACAATGGGGAGTTGTGCAGTGTGGCAGACCCTTCAGACTTATCCACTGGGGAAGGGTGTGTCCAAGCTTCATTTTCATTAGTAATAAGGGGATTGTTCATTATTTAACTAGACTTTATTTATTCGCATTTTTACCTGGCACTGCAAATTTCCTAGCATTATTTCGGGTCATGGTGTATGGCGGCCCAGGAGCGGACTGGCCAACTGGTATTTCAAATACCAGATGGGCTGGTCCATTTTTAGCCTAGTGGGCCGGCCTGTCTAACTTCAGATTTTTGCGCAGAATTATCATTATCTGGCTAATAATGGGAGCCTCGAGGGAAAAAAATGGACTGTTGTGTTAGAAATGCCTGAGCCGATTTTTGGTCCCAGTCTACCCCTGTCCTGTCTGTGCCCGTGGACTTTCTGATAGATTCTGAGTGGTCAAGCAGCACATCACTGACTTGCCAAAAGGAGCACCCTTTCTCCACACTGCCCTAGTCCGCACTGAAGACCAGCGAGAGACTGGAGGGGCTTGTGCAACTCCGTGCCCAACTTTTCCCCCTGAATTTTGCACTTGCATGTTTGGTTTGGGGAGACAAGGCCATGTTGTCTGAGCTCGGAGTGGTACACACTCCCTCCATGGTGGGAATGTTTCCAGTCTAAGTGCTGTGCAGTTATTTGATGATGGTTCTCGTTGCACTTCCCTATTATTTTAGAGGCTTCAAAGGGCCGGCCAATAGTATATAGGCCAGCAGCATACAGTCCAGTCTTACTCCCATAATGGGAGGTGAGTGAGTCACTGACTCTAGGTCTTCAACATCATAGACCTCTTTCTAATTAAACTACTTCTCTAGCATACATGCATCTTTCTTTTACTTAGGCTACACACTTTATTATAGCGTTATGCTCTTGTAGGTATTTCATTAAGAGGGATTCATCAGACCCTATCTAAACCATTGATGACATTGGTCTTTTTCATTCTTATGGCTCTTCTTACTTGCATTCTGATGATTGTACTTGTAGGAACAGTCGATGTATTATATTTGTTCGTGTATATGTGTCGCCCCCCATTCAGTCTTTCAATATTTGCTAATGGTCGTCCAGAGCAGAACAAGGCCTACACAGAACTCGTCATTGTTGAAAAACATATAAGCCGCTGTTTACTATTCACTTCCATCAATTTTTCTGTCCTATAGCCTACTGTATATACAGTATGTGTTTTATGTCTTTGTGAGTTTCTCTGCTGGTGTTTATGGAGCATTAGGCTGTTTCTGAAGGGTGCCTTCTCTGAGCTAGCAGTGTACAGACACGTTTTCACAGCCCCTGGGGCATGGGCTCCTCTCTGGTGCATTCCTGCAGACAAACAGAACCCTCAAAACCCACTCTACTCTACTCTACCCTGATCTCTGCCCTCGGAAACACATCGCTCTCTTTACAATTCAATTCAAAGGGCTTTATTCTCTCTCTCTCTCTCGCTCTCTCTCTCTCTGAAGGGTAAGGAAACATGGACAATCAGGTCTAAAGTGAAGGGGACTTTTGTTCTATTTGTTGTAGGTATTTTCAAGCCCACTGTCTCATCTATGACTAGATTGATTTACATTGTCCTGTGGGGGATATTGATGGGGATTATTTATGTCGGTCATCATGATCACTCCCCCTTTACCTCATGATGGTGATTCTGATTTGACATGATTACATGTTGTTTGGACTGTATAAGCCATGCCTTGTAATTAGGCAATATATTTAGACTTTTTACTTTTTGGGGTATTTTTGAAGTAGAAGTCCGCAAGGTGATATTCAGCTTTGATATTTTATGCAGTGGAATTAAAAGAGTTAAAGAGAGCAGAACAAACACACACTTTGAAACGTGGATCGTTTTCAGTGAATTTTCCTTGGTATGACACACCAGCATAAAGCAGTGTTGTTTGAGCCTGGAGCGTGGAAGTCCAATAGTGGAGAGAGTAGGGGTAGAGTGAGAGAGGGAGGGAGAGCGAGAGAGGAGAGGGAGAGCGAGAGAGTAGGGGTAGAGGGAGAGAGGGAGGGAGAGCGAGAGAGGAGAGGGAGAGCGAGAGAGTAGGGGTAGAGGGAGAGAGGGAGGGAGAGCGAGAGAGGAGAGGGAGAGCGAGAGAGTAGGGGTATAGGGAGAGCGAGAGAGTAGGGGTAGAGTGAGAGGGGTAGAGGGAGAGAGGGAGAGTAGGGGTAGAGGGAGAGGGGTAGGGGTAGAGTGAGAGGGGTAGAGGTAGAGTGAGAGGGGTAGAGGGAGAGCGAGAGAGTAGGGGTAGAGTGAGAGGGGTAGAGGGAGAGGGGTAGAGGTAGAGGGAGAGTGAGAGGGGTAGAGGGAGAGGGGTAGAGGTAGAGGGGTAGAGGTAGAGGGAGAGTGAGAGGGGTAGAGGGAGAGCGAGAGAGTAGGGGTAGAGTGAGAGGGGTAGAGGGAGAGGGGTAGAGGTAGAGGGAGAGTGAGAGGGGTAGAGGGAGAGGGGTAGAGGTAGAGGGGTAGAGGGAGAGGGGTAGAGGTAGAGGGAGAGTGAGAGGGGTAGAGGGAGAGGGGTAGAGGTAGAGGGAGAGGGGTAGAGGGAGAGGGGTAGAGGGAGAGCGAGAGAGTAGGGGTAGAGGGAGAGCAAGAGAGTAGGGGTAGAGGGAGAGGGGTAGAGGGAGAGGGGTAGAGTGAGAGGGGTAGAGGGAGAGCGAGAGAGTAGGGGTAGAGGGAGAGCGAGAGAGTAGGGGTAGAGGGAGAGCGAGAGAGTAGGGGTAGAGGGAGAGGGGTAGAGGGAGAGAATAGGGGTAGAGGGAGAGGGGTAGAGGTAGAGGGAGAGTGAGGGGTAGAGGGAGAGGGGTAGAGGTAGAGGGAGAGTGAGAGGGATAGAGGGAGAGGGGTAGAGGTAGAGGGAGAGTGAGAGGGGTAGAGGGAGAGATATTCTGTCTGAATACATTATTTGAGTCTCAGGGAGCAGCAGGTGAATAGGTATTCTCTTTTTACCAGCCAATTTCACCTCCCAGGGCCAAAACCAACAAAGTTTGGATCATAATATATCCTTCTTACATGCTCCTCATATCTGACTGATGGTCTGGCATGTTTTGTGATGAGAAAAGAGCCGAAGAGCATTTTTTGGCCTCTGTTCCCAGAACTATGTTTTAGTCTTTGTAGAACTGCCAGAAACACGCTGTTTGTCTTGTCTATACATCTGCATGAATATCCATATGTGTTAACTTGACAAGTAAGTGAGGTAACATAAAAACCTGCAACCCATGTATATTTTATGCTAATGTTGCCTAGCTCTTCTTCCCCCCAACCTCATCAATCAGCACACCGTAGACTCACAGGAGGTTAGTGGCACCTTAATTGGGGAGGACGGGTCGTGGTAATGGCTGGAGCGGAATAGGTGCAATAGTATCAAATCCATTCCATTCCATTTGCTCCGTTCCAGGCATTATTATGAGCCGTCCTCTCCTCAGCAGCCTCCACTGGTAGATCTTCTTGAACAGCCAATAACTGAGCAACAGTGGAGGCCCCTGTATGTGGATACTATGAGTTGGCCCTTTTCCCCTTCGGATTATGTAGGGCCCCTTTCCTTCCCGTACCACCTAGGGATTTGGACTGGGAGATATGTGTCCTTATTTGCACAGCGGCCATGAGCAAACTCACACCAGCTCCTCAGATGGGTGGTTTTAGAGACTTCACACACTCATTTGGTGTTTTAATGGATTTGGGTGTATTGACGTTTTTTTGGCACCTGGGTGAGGGGGTCGCCCACTGGCCAAATTACCACCCATCTGGAATATATGAGGCCTTGAGACAGTTAGAGCTGACTGAGAGAGAGAGAGAGAGAGAGAGAGAGAGAGAGAGAGGTGCTCTCTTGTAATAAAACTCACTCACAAAGAGCTCTTCAGTTCAGTTAGAAAAGCCCTGTAGCTGCCTGGGTACCTTTCACAGTATACAAAATAACCAAGTGGTCTTGGAGATGATATCCCTATCACCCTCTCTCTCAGAGTAACGTTATATTCTTCTGAGATTCTTTTCAACTTCGTCTATGGTTTTTTGTTCCATTTTGAGTCCATTTTGAGTAGCTAAGTCTGTCTCTGTCTTTCCCCCTGGGTGAGTGATTCATTCAGTCATATATAGGGGCTATAGCCTTGGTGTGATGGAGGGGGAGTTGGGGTATGGTTGGTTCAATGGGCAGGCAGACTGGTCAACACAAAGAAGGTTTCCTTTGGGACACAGAATAATAGATGTGACAGACCTTTGCTTTTGAGAGATTTAAGGGGGTCATGAGTGTGTTCTCAGCCTGGGGAATGTGCTGCTGGTGTGTGTGTGTGTGTGTGTGTGTGTGTGTGTGTGTGTGTGTGTGTGTGTGTGTGTGTGTGTGTGTGTGTGTGTGTGGTACTCTGCCTCTGCAGACTCTCTCAGACATTGTTTATTTTTCTTGTCTTTTTCAACCCAGGCCTCAGAGCATAGATGAAGGAGAGTGGTTGCTGATTCATTTAATGCTAGACTTTTTGGGAGAAGTCGTTGTTTGGTGATGTATGAAAATAGCTTTTTCCTGAGTCTATTCTGAGACATGTTTTAATCACGGTAGCTGTCTGTCCTTTATGAGTCAAGAGACCCAGATATGAACTTCCTGTGGGCGGGTGCACTAATCATTTAGCATGGGAATGGGAAAGATACAGGTATGACCTATGACCTATGGGAGCTTCTCCCTGACACCTGTCAGTCGTTCATTAAGCACCGATAATAAAGGTTAAATATACTTAATACATTGATTTCAGGTCAAGCTTTAAAGCCTGGAGAAAGTTGCATGACGGAAACTTTGCTGAATCATTTTTTGTTGTTGAATACAGTAAATCTCCGGCCTCTCCTTTTCTTTAATCAGTGACACTCACACTTTCCTTTTCTTTAATCAGTGACACTCTCACACCCCGACTAAAAACAAACTGATTAGATTGTCACTAATGGTGATGTTGATGACCCAACGAGATAAAGGCAGAAACAACATCTCATGCTGTGAAATATATAACAGTCATAGTGAATATATTACAGCAGGTCATGCGCTTAGTTTGAGGTGGGAAACCAACTCATTATGGACTTAGTTAGAACAGCTAGTTCTGGCTCAGTACTCATGTATGTACTGTATATGTCATCTAGTTAGTACGGGAACAGGGACAGGATTCTCCACATGCTCCATTGAGCAGCATGAAGCACGTCATTATAGTTTGCTTGTCCCTGGTGGTGCTGGAATGTCTTTCTGAGTGTGTCCCGAGGAAAATATACATTTTTATAAGATCTCCTTGTATAATAAAGTAGCTAAAGAAACGTATGAAAGATCTGATTGGCGCGTGCCAAAGCAAACAGTGGTTTTAGACCAGCCACTTGCTGATGCCTTTAGACAGGGCTGGTTCTGCACCGTGTAAAAACAGATTAAGGTTCAAGCCCCTTAACAATCCAGTAGTGTATTGCCTGTGTAATGTGTATATTATTCTATAGCACAGTCTGAAACAAGTCTCAGTTTCAATTCCTCACTCATGATTTTGAGTCTAGGCAGATTTTTTGTTCTCTCTTAGCAGTCTACTGTTTTCTATGCTATACCAACACTCCATTTTGAACTCTTGGGAACAACGTGCTACCTCCCAGTCTCCCAGCCCTATCATGGAGCTGATGTTAACACTGAGAAGGTGTTTTGATAAACAGTCTGATCACCACCCCAGTTTTCCCATGGGTCTGTCTCACTGGGGTGTCAGATCAAACACAGGTTCCTTTATGTAAAGAGCATCAGATTGGAGGGTATGGGAAACCCAGAGTGCAGGCTCTGACTGTGACCCTTATCAAAGTATACCTACATCCACAACATTGTGTTATAAGATTGGCCGGCCGTGGGAGCATTGTTTATTATGCTGCTAGTGGTCATTCTGCTTTGGGATGGAGATACTTCCTGTCACATGGTCCCGTACAGTGTTAGCTGGGCCTGCAGATCACACAGATGTGTCACAATGGGCTCTTGTTTTTTTTTGGTGGGGGGTATAACCAGTGTGTAGCCCACTGGACACACACTGGTTGAATCAACGTTTTTTTCCCCCCACATAATGTCAACAAAATGACGTTGAACCAACGTGGAATAAACGTTGAATTGACATCTGTGCCCAGTGGGTGATTTCTTCTATGGTTTATGCCGCATCTGACATATTGTCCAATGCTTCTGTCTATGTTCAATTATTTGATTGATTTCCTCATCTGGTTATCACCAGGATGGGCTATTCAGTAGATAGATATGGTGTCTTAATTAAAGAGCGAGCTATTCGGTAAGCACTTTATCTGATGAGTCACCTTACACATGGTTCGTTGGATTGAAATGTGCTTTCTATTGAAGGCTATAAGACCAGGTTCAGGAATGAAACAGTAGTTTGGTATGACGTGACACATGCGTTTTATGTAAATGCGATGGATTATGGTTGCTTGACATTCTAACTGTTGAAACGGAGTGCTGGGCCGTCTAGATTCACGTGCCCTCTGAAGTTCTTCTCGGATTATGTACCATGTTGTATCTGCTCTCTCTCTCTCCAACAGCTGAACCGGTGGACGTGCTAAAAGTATTAGAACTTCACAATTCCCCCGAAGGAGTTCGGAAAACATCAGGATTTTGCACAAACCGAAGAGCGTCTAAGCCGGACACAGCCTACAGAGTTGGAAAACAGGTCCAGATCAGTGCCCCCACCAAGCAGTTATTCCCAGGTAAGACGAACCCAATCCCTCTATCCCCCCCTGTCTCTCTCTGTCCTGCCCCACATCCTGGCTGTGCAGAGCGGAGGGAGTGGTGTTTAAATGTGTCTTTTGTTGGTCCTGCCAAGGCTTTTGACAGGAGATGCCATCCCTGATCTGATTATGCAGCAGTGCTGTATTTCTACCTCAGAGTGTTTGTAATACACCAACCCCAGAGAGAGAGTATCTGGCTGAGAGAACTAGCTCGGCTAACTACAGTACAATGCAGGTTCTTTTGCAGTCTGAAGCACAGTAGAGTTGGTGTACTGTACTTTGCCTGCTTCTGTTTGGTTAATAAGATTTAGAGACCGTTGGTCACATTTCTATCGCTCGACAGGGCTGGAATGAACAGGTTCAACAGTTGTAACTCACGTAAAGTTGTATGCATTAAGTCAGGTAGTGAAGCTCCTACAAACAGATCAGCAAAAACATAGACCACTGAATGGATTTACATGACAAGGGAAAACACGTGTCAAGCTTAGTGCCTATAGGACAGGGTTGTGTGGAATGAAGAAAATGGACTCAATGGAAGACGTGTAAAAATGATAAACTATTATTATGAGTCTTGATTATACTGCAGAGGGTATTATAGCTGTTTTATGAGAGACAGTAAGATACTTTTTTATACATCTATGACTCATTCATAGATCTGTTGAGTTAGAGTAACTATGTCCTCTTAAAGTTTTGTAGGATATTGTTATGACGTTTATTCCTCTTTGGCAAAACGTATGAAATCGCTAATGGATCATTTTTGCCTAATAAACTACGAAAAAGATGTCAATAAATCAATTTTATTGTGCAGACATTGGTTGCCTTCCAATTTGGCTCTTCCGAAAGGAAAATGTTATTCTAAAGACCTGGGATTTTTCATATTCATTATCATTGTCCTCCGAAACGTATTGAATTGTCCGCAAGCCTGGAAATGTACATGAATAAAGTAGTAGACGATTAGCTCATGTCTATGTGGATGCTTGAAGTATTGTAAACCTGGTGGTAGTCACATTAGAACAAATGAGACCTTACACTAAACAACATAAAAGCAATGTGTATTTATAAGAAACTGTATACATTTATGTGAGAATGTAAAGGGTAACTGAATCCAAAAGTCCTCACCTGTGATTTTCTGAATTCCTCACCTGTGATTTCCGACTGAGTCAGTCACATAGTGTGTTCCCTGTGTATTTATAACCTGATCTAACCTGCGTTCTGTCTATTGTGTAGGGGGTGTCTTACTGTATCTCTGTATTTCTAACCCAACCTGTGTGTTCTGTAGGGGGTGTGTTCCCTGAAGACTTCTCCATCCTGACCACCCTCAGGCCCAAGGCTGGCCTCCAGTCCTTCCTGCTGTCTGTCTACAGTGAGCAGGGCGTGCAGCAGCTGGGGGTGGAGGTGGGACGCTCACCCGTCTTCCTGTATGAGGACCAGAGTGGCAAGCCTGCTCCTGAGGACTACCCCCTGTTCCGCTCTCTCAACCTGGCCGATGGAAAGTAAGTCAAGCCTGACCTACCACTCCTGCTGCTGGTTGGTCTCACAGAGACCAGGGGGAGGGAGGTAGAGGATGGGTGGTAGGGAGGAAGAGAGACCATCGCTGCTCACAGAGACTAGAGGGAAGGAGGGAGGGATGGATGTTGAAGAGGGACGGTAAAGGGATAAAAAAGAGCTTAGTTAAGCTGGTGCATGTCTCTCCACTCTGACTCTGTCCATACTCAAACCTGGTGTGTCTCTCCACTCTGACTCTGTCCATACTCAAACCTGGTGTATGTCTCTCCACTCTGACTCTGTCCATACTCAAACCTGGTGCATGTCTCTCCACTCTGACTCTGTCCATACCCAAACCTGGTGTATGTCTCTCCACTCTGACACTCTGTCCATACTCAAACCTGGTGTGTCTCTCCACTCTGACTCTGTCCATACTCAAACCTGGTGTGTCTCTCCACTCTGACTCTGTCCATACTCAAACCTGGTGTATGTCTCTCCACTCTGACTCTGTCCATACTCAAACCTGGTGTGTCTCTCCACTCTGACTCTGTCCATACTCAAACCTGGTGTGTCTCTCCACTCTGACTCTGTCCATACTCAAACCTGGTGCATGTCTCTCCACTCTGACTCTGTCCATACTCAAACCTGGTGTATGTCTCTCCACTCTGACTCTGTCCATACTCAAACCTGGTGTGTCTCTCCACTCTGACTCTGTCCATACTCAAACCTGGTGCATGTCTCTCCACTCTGACTCTGTCCATACTCAAACCTGGTGTATGTCTCTCCACTCTGACTCTGTCCATACTCAAACCTGGTGTATGTCTCTCCACTCTGACTCTGTCCATACTCAAACCTGGTGCATGTCTCTCCACTCTGACTCTGTCCATACTCAAACCTGGTGTGTCTCTCCACTCTGACTCTGTCCATACTCAAACCTGGTGTGTCTCTCCACTCTGACTCTGTCCATACTCAAACCTGGTGTATGTCTCTCCACTCTGACTCTGTCCATACTCAAACCTGGTGTATGTCTCTCCACTCTGACTCTGTCCATACTCAAACCTGGTGCATGTCTCTCCACTCTGACTCTGTCCATACTCAAACCTGGTGCATGTCTCTCCACTCTGACTCTGTCCATACTCAAACCTGGTGCATGTCTCTCCACTCTGACTCTGTCCATACTCAAACTTGGTGCATGCTCAGAGTGCCTTGGCAATCTATTTGGTGTATGTGATTTGTCTTACTAGTCATCATTGGTTCTATGTTAACACTGCAAGACAGAACATGGTGGTATTTGAGTGCCTTTCTGTCATGCTCAGCTTGACGTGACTAGTACTGCTGGGATGTTTGTCAGGGGGCATGTAATATATAAAGCCAAGGTACTGCCAGGGCCTGTATGATAATCCTAATCATACTTACTTGCTGCCATGTTCTCTGTATTCACTAAGAAGCAGAAAACTTCTTCACCTCATCTCACCACAGGTGCCCATCACAGGATTAGGTCTGAACTGGTCTGTCCCAGGGGTTAGGGTAAGATCCTGGGCTGCAGCACGGGGGATATGAAGGGTCAGGGGGGTCCTGGGTAGTAACAGAAGTACAAGGGGATTCGAGGGTCAGAGACAGTGGATTAGTTGGGCGCGGAAGCGACTACCATGGGAACTCTGACCTCAGCCATGAGAGGAAAATGGAGGCGAGGTTGGAGGAAGGATGTTATCTTTACATTATTAACCTCCTGGATTACCTTATCCAATCAGATTCCGTGCAGAGTCTCTTAGTTTCCGTCAGTGGATGCCTGATTATCCGCTCGGGGTTTGGAAATCCATGAATTCTCCCTGAGAGCTGTAGCTTAGTGTACATGAGCCGGTGGCGAAACACGGGAGAACAAACAAACAGAGGAGACGCTGAGAAAACGCTCCGTTTTTTTATCTTAACAAATAGTTTTATTATGTCTCTCTGTGTTGTTTTCCTAAGCAGCCAAATGTTGTTTTTTTTTTACAGACTAGTTTGTTTTCCTGGGCTTGAAAGAAGCCGTAACCCGGTCAGTGGACATTTGTGGTCTAGATAGATATTAGAATGAGATCTTCCGCTTAAAGTGTAACGTCATGTTTAGATACATCAAAGGTCCTTAGTTTCATGAGAGAAAATCGTTTTTTTTGTTAGTTTTGTGAAATGGTATGTCTAACACCACAGAGTAAGAGTAGAGATCATGCTACCATTCTTCCACAGAGTAAGAGTAGAGACCATGCTACCATTCTTCCACAGAGTAAGAGTAGAGACCATGCTGCCATTCTTCCACAGAGTAAGAGTAGAGACCATGCTACCATTCTTCCACAGAGTAAGAGTAGAGACCATGCTGCCATTCTTCCACAGAGTAAGAGTAGAGACCATGCTGTCATTCTTCCACAGAGTAAGAGTAGAGACCATGCTGCCATTCTTCCACAGAGTAAGATTAGAGACCATGCTGCCATTCTAACACCACAGAGTAAGAGTAGAGACAATGCTGCCATTCTAACACCACAGAGTAAGAGTGGAGACCATGCTACGATTCTACCACAGAGTAAGAGTAGAGACCATGCTGCCATTCTAACACCACAGAGTAAGGGTAGAGACCATGCTGCCATTCTAACACCACAGAGTAAGAGTAGAGACCATGCTGCCATTCTAACACCACACAGTAAGAGTAGAGACCATGCTGCCATTCTAACACCACAGAGTAAGAGTAGAGACCATGCTGCCATTCTAACACCACACAGTAAGAGTAGAGACCATGCTGCCATTCTAACACCACAGAGTAAGAGTAGAGACCATGCTGCCATTCTAACACCACAGAGTAAGAGTGGAGACCATTCTACGATTCTACCACAGAGTAAGAGTAGAGACCATGCTGCCATTCTAACACCACAGAGTAAGAGCAGAGACCATGCTGCCATTCTAACACCACAGAGTAAGAGTAGAGACCATGCTGCCATTCTAACACCACAGAGTAAGAGTAGAGACCATGCTGCCATTCTAACACCACACAGTAAGAGTAGAGACCATGCTGCCATTCTAACACCACAGAGTAAGAGTAGAGACCATGCTTCCATTCTAACACCACAGAGTAAGAGTAGAGACCATGCTGCCATTCTAACACCACAGAGTAAGAGTAGAGACCATGCTGCCATTCTAACACCACACAGTAAGAGTAGAGACCATGCTGTCATTCTAACACCACAGAGTAAGATTAGAGACCATGCTGCCATTCTAACACCACAGAGTAAGAGTAGAGACCATGCTGCCATTCTAACACAACAGAGTAAGATTAGAGACCATGCTGCCATTCTAACACCACAGAGTAAGAGTAGAGACCATGCTGCCATTCTAACACCACAGAGTAAGAGTAGAGACCATGCTGCCATTCTAACACCACAGAGTAAGAGTAGAGACCATGCTGCCATTCTAACACCACAGAGTAAGAGTAGAGACCATGCTGCCATTCTAACACCACAGAGTAAGAGTAGAGACCATGCTGCCATTCTAACACCACACAGTAAGAGTAGAGACCATGCTGCCATTCTAACACCACACAGTAAGAGTAGAGACCATGCTGCCATTCTAACACCACAGAGTAAGAGTAGAGACCATGCTGCCATTCTAACACCACAGAGTAAGAGTAGAGACCATGCTGCCATTCTAACACCACAGAGTAAGAGTAGAGACATGCTACCATTCTAACACCACAGAGTAAGAGTAGAGACCATGCTGCCATTCTAACAGAACAGAGAAAGAGTAGAGACCATTTTGTGGCAGTTCTGCGGGGTGCTTTTGTCCACTGAGCAGTTTTGTGACCTACTGTCTGAAGAGCAATGTACTCTTTGCAGGATTTTAGCACTTAAGGACCTGGATGAAGTCCAAGACAAGGCCTTTTCCAAATCACTGACTAGGCTGTAACTAATGCTGCCGATCTACCCGACCAGCCCCTTCAGTTAATGCATTGTTATAGAGATATACTGTAAATGCGTACTTAAACAGTGGCAAAATGATAGTATTGCTGTAGTGTCATTCAAAGGAAAGACATTCAAACATTTCCAAGGTATCAGCTGAAGCAACCGTCAGATGAGAAAGTGGAATTCCTTTATAATTATTGCCAAAATCAAACATGTACATAATGACTGATTAACTAAATGCTTGGGTTGCTATCATAATGAGAGGTACACAGGAAAAGTGTTGTCATCCAATGGCAGCCATATTGATCAGTATTGCTGACTGACTGGTTCTTGAAGCGCCTTGGCTTGGCTTTTGGTCAGTGGGATCTGATCAGTTCCGGCCCTCCTCCTCATCTCCTCCTCCTCCTGCTATCTCCTCCTCTTCCTCATCCTCTTCCTCCTTAGGACAATGTTTTGACTGTGCACCTTCTGCTTCCTTTTGCTCTTTCCTGACACACACTTTCCACAATGTTCAGCACGTCTGTCATGTTGAGTAACCCAGAAGGAGGATTAAGTTTGGAGTTTAATGAGTATAATCCCGTGTTAAACAGGGCCAGAGTGTGGGGGCAAAAATGTTCTCCGCTGCCTGGCCTGGCTGCATGGCCTGAGCTGGAATGTAATAGCCCAAGTGCGGCCGGTGGCAAACTGTCCTGAAGGGGGCTTGGGAGGTGTTGGGCTTACGCGTGACCACGCCAGTTAACCCTTTGAGTGTGTCTCAAATGGCACCCTTTTCCTCATATAGTGCACTACTTTAGACTATGGACCCTGGTAAATAGTAGTCCACTACAGCATATAGGGAATAGGGTTCCATTTGAGACACAACCATGGTCTGTCTGTTTGTGGAGGTTTTTGTTGGCCTGGCTAAACGCTACAAACGACTCCACTGTTTGACTTCAGTCAAACGACTTCAGGCAACGTTCAGTCTGGTTTAAGCAGACTAGCTTTTTGCAGAAGTCTAATCTGAACATCTCTCACCACATATCTTGTTTCTGTTGTTCCCTCTAACAGGTGGCATCGTGTGGCCATCAGCGTGGAGAAGAAGACTGTTACCATCATCGTGGACTGTAAACAGAAGATCACCAAACCCCTCCTCAGGAGTGACCGTGCCTCTATTAACACCAACGGGATCACTGTGTTCGGAACCAGGATCCTTGACGAGGAAGTCTTTCAGGTAAACACATGATGTTGGATAAAAGGCTGTACTGTACATTCTGATTGGTTGGTGTAGCATGTGTCGTATTCATTACTGCACACCGTAGCAAGCCACAACAAAACGTTTTGCAGCGAAAATGTGAGTTTCTTATTAGACAAGTTCAGGTAGTCCCTCCCCATTTCAATCTGCTTTCTTTAATTTGATATCTTGTGAATACAACCATGCTGATGTATGTTACAGTTCACACTGGGCCATTATATATTTGAGAGAGATCTGGGAGATTCTAAATTGGAACTAGTTTGTAGTACCAACAGTCTTTGTCCTTACTGACTCAAGCTTTGGAGACATACAGAATCATTGGTGTCTTTTTTATCATATAATCAGTTGTAGTTCATCGTTGTTGATATTTCATCACATTGCCAAATCAGAGAGGGAGACACTCTGCCGGTGGGTGTCTTGATTACTCTTTGAAAGGGCCTTGAAGGAGAGACAAGCATGCAGGAGGCTGCATGATATACATTCATTATTGCACCAAGGGTGTTCATGTTTTAACTTAAAATAAAAAAGCATGCATTGAAAGTTGAATGTCTTTTAAATGATGCTGTGTCTTTAAAATCCAACCAACGTAACAATGACTAATGTTTGTAGCCCATTGATTTAGAATGCAAGAAACATTTCAAACATCATGTTTGATTGTACAGTACATCAAACAACTGCAACCATTAACAGATGCTTTAATCCAAATAGATTGACAGTACAAAACGTGTCCATGATCAAACACTGTTGTTTCTTTATGACTTTGGAGGAATGGCGTCTGTACAGAATACATTGTACTAATCAGCCACAGCTTTCCCTCTGTTATGTGTAGCTAGCTCGCCGCTCTTGCTGCTCTGCTGTGTGAGAAAAGGAGCGTGGAGTGCTCACCTCCATGACCATGGTTGTGTCCCAAATGGCACCCTATTCCCTATGTAGTGCACTGGGCCCTGGTCAAAAGAAGTGCACAATATAGGGAATAGGGTGCCATTTTGGTACACAATGTATTGTTACTCTCCTTTGATGTAACCTGGAGGAATTTGGTGGTAATTAGACCAGTCTGCTCAGTGTCTGTCTGCCTTATGTGGGCTCAGGAATACTGTACATTCAACACTGTTAGACACCTTACAAAGGACCAAGCCAGATATTTCTACTAGCAGAAGGAGACATTGGATGTCATTTAACTTCATGATGATCATAACACAAAGGCCAGTTCCAGATGAACAGCGGTCTGTCTATGGCTTCTGTCATTAGACATACAACTAAATATACAAAAGTATGTGGACACCCCTTCAAATTAGTGGATTTGTCTATTTCAGCCACACCCGTTGCTGACAGGTGTATAAAATCGAGTACACAGCCATGCAATCTCCATAGACGAACATTGGCAGTAGAATGGCCTTACTGAAGAGCTCAGTGACTTTCAATATGGCACCATCATAGGATGCCACCTTTCCAGCAAGTCAGTTCATCATATTTCTGCTCTGTTAGAGCTGCCCCGTTCAACTGTTAGTGTTGTTATTCTGAAGTGGAAACGTCTGGGAGCAACAACAGCTAAGCAACGAAGTGGTAGGCCACACAAGCTCACAGAACGGGACTGCTGAGTGTTGAAGCGTGTAGTGCATAAGAATCATCTGTCCTTGGTTGCAACACTCACTACAGAGTTCTAAACTGCCTCTGAAATCAACTTCAGCACAAGAACTGTTCGTCGGGAGCTTCATACAATGGGATTCCATGGCCGAGCAGCAGCACACAAACCTAAGATCACCATGCGCAATGCGAAGCGTCGGCTGGAGTGATGTAAAGCTCGCCACCTCTGGAGCAGTGGAAACGCATTCTCTCGAGTGATGAATCACGCTTCACCATTTGGCATTCCGACTGATGAATCTGGGTTTGGTGGATGCCAGGAGAACACTACCTGACCAAATGCATAGTGCCAACTGTAAAGTTTGGTGGAGGAGGAATAATGGTCTGGGGCTGTTTTTATGGTTCGGGCTAGGCCCCTTAGTTCCAGTGAAGGGAAATCTTAATGCTACAGTATACAATGACATTCTAGACGATTCTGTATTTCCAACTTTGTGGCAACAGTTTAGGGAAGGCCGTTTCCTGTTCCAGTATAACAATGACCTCGTGCACAAAGCAAGGTCCATACAGAAATGGTTTGTCGAGATCGGTGTGGAAGAACTTGACTGATCTGCACAGAGTCCTGACCTCAACCCCATCGAACACCTTTGGGATGAATTGGAACGCCGACTGCAAGCCAGACCTAATCTCAGTGCCCAACCTCACTAATGCTCTTGTGGCTGAATGGAAGCAAGTCCCCGCAGTAATGTTCCAACATCTAGTGGAAAGCCTTCCCAGAAGAGTGGAGGCTGTTATAGCAGCAAAGGGGGGACCAACTCCATATTAATACCCTTGATTTTGGAATGAGATGTTCGACGAGCAGGTGTCCACATACTAATGGTCATGTAGTGTAAGTAGCCTCGTATTAAACCTCTGGTAGGCTACTAGGCTACATTCTCATCTACATTGAAGCGTCTCCTGTAGCTTGCAATTAAAGATCTAACCCTAACCCTACTGTTTGACAGAGTGCAACTTCAGGGGTGATGAGTTCACTGAACACACAACACTGGACTGTAGGAATGTTTGGTTGTCTACTGCAGGTGCTTTCAATTTGGAGGGAACTTCAAATGGGCACTGAAGCTGTGAGGGAAATGTGTAGTAAACTGTTTTTAGTGGTTAAAAGAGGAGTGTTTTATGTTTTAGTTTGGGTTTTTTTTTGTCTAGAAAAGAGATCTAACATACAACTATGTTGAGTTTACGTAACTTTATGTTTCCTGAAAGAACTTCAATTGTGGAAGTTTTAGCGGTATGGCATGACATTGACTCACGCAAGTTAAGGTGATTATTGTTAGAATGTTTTAGTGTTTCTCTGACTTCATCACGTCTCCCTTTAGTGATGTGTGTGCTATCTCGGTCCGGGGCCCTGCAGTTCAGGCAGAGGTGGACGGTATTGGATCAGAGTGAGTTAGGATGTAAATAATGTCTGACAATGGGCTGATTGTCACGTGAGATAAATTGAAACACATGGTGTCTGGGGGGGGGTAAAGGTCACCCCTGTGGTGTGAATGCAGAGGACAGGGCTGTGTTTGCCTGTGAGAGAGTGTGTTTGTTTATGGGGGGCTGGGTGGTTGGGGATTGACTCCTCATCATTCTCTGGCCCTGCCTAACCCTGGCTGTGGGCTGATCAACTCTGCTGCTGGCTCTAACCATAACCCTAATAACCCTGGCTGTGGGCTGATCGACTCTGCTGCTGGCTCTAACCATAACCCTAATAACCCTGGTCTGCTGCTGGCTCTAACCATAACCCTAATAACCCTGGCTGTGGGCTGATCGACTCTGCTGCTGGCTCTAACCATAACCCTAATAACCCTGGTCTGCTGCTGGCTCTAACCATAACCCTAATAACCCTGGCTGTGGGCTGATCGACTCTGCTGCTGGCTTTAACCCTAACCTAACCATGACTCTGGGCTGACTCAGCTAATGCTACTGGCTCTTGAAAGCCATTTCACATAGTGCCGTGTCATCACCCCGGTGATTTGGTGTGTGGTGCGGTGTGGAGGGAGCCTCAGTGGTCACGTTGTTGCATTGTGTGTTGAAATGTGGCTTGCTGTGTGATTATCTTAGTGTCGCCTTGTATGTGAATTGTTTTTAGGTTGCTGATATTAACTTTGATGGAGTAATAGCAAAGTGTGGTCATAGCACATGTGCTGTTCAATTTACATATGGTGTGAGTGTATCCCAGTTGCATTGCAGTTCACACTAAACTATTCCATTTGTTTCATACATTCAATACACCATAACTACAGTATCAGCTTGAAATCTTTCATTCCCCCAACATGAACAGTATTGAAAGTCCCTCTGCCTTTATATTCCCTGTCAGTTTTGATGAGATGTATTAGCTGGCCCAGAAGCCGGCAGCTGTATGAAATATAGTTGCCCAGCTCAGGATGAGACCCATAAGACCAAGGTAACAGAGTCTGGAACAGAACTTCTGTCTGTTCTCTATGCGTAGTAATCACCTAGCTTCACAGTGTTGCATTCTGGGATATGTGCAGAGGAAATACCGGAGTATTCTGTGTGGGACTCCCAAATCCCAACTGTATGTGGAAGGAGGGTGAAAACTAAGAAACCAAAAGCTAAAGTCATAATATTTTAAAACCGGACCTTTTATAACCTATTATGTAAATGACATATTAAATGCACACACGTCGTTATGTCTCTAGCTCATACTTTCAACTTAGAATGTTCCTTGTAAATCGGCTTAACTCTACAATATGCTGCTGTTAGCCTATGATACCTGCTTCACGGCGTCTGAAGGACCATACAGGGCTGAGTGGATGAATGAGAGCCTTTCATTGCCCCTTCAGACCTTCCTCACCCCACTGTTCCCTTCTTCCCCACCTCCTCCCCTCCTTCCCTCCTTCCCTCCTTCTCCGGCCCCCCTACTGAGCCACCGCCATGAGACCGTCTATTCATCCCGGGCTGACATTACCCGTCAGCGGCACAGACTTTAGCCCTGTATACCCCCCACCCCTCCCCTCCTTCTCATCCCTCTCCTCCCCCTTCCCTCTCTCCTGTATCCTCTGTTCCTGACAGCCCAAAATTCCTCCCTGCTTTAATGTGTCCCTGTAGGACGGTACGAAGGTGGCCCACTGACTGTTCTGTCCGCTGGTTGTTACTTTTCCTGGACTGTGAGAGAAATGTGGAGGTTGTAAGGGATGGGGAGGTTATGTGAGTACACTGACAAGATTAGATGAAGGGGGCGAGGGTCTGAAAAACCGAAGTTTGGACGTGTTTCTGAGGCAAAGTCACGTCTAGGTTAAGTGCTGTTGAAGTGAATTAGCTAACTGTCTGATCACTTCTCTGTCTTCACTTACACCTCATAAAATAAACGTCTCTCTCCTTTCCTCTTATCTCTAACAAGAGCTGTTTTTGATATCTAGCTGTCTTTATCTTCTGCTTCTATTGCCCTTATATAGCAATCTGCAACTGTTAGACAGATTCCTTTAAATAATTGGCTAGTTTAATCAAACGTTTCCGGTGTGCACCCGTCTCTGGTCCGTTAAGAGTATGTGTTTTGGTGGGATTGAATGGGTGGGTGTGTAGTGGTTAACTGGGTCGGGTGTGTGTTTTGTTGCCCAGGGCAAGGGTACATCAAAGGTCACATGACAACTCCTTTTGTTTTGATCTGGCCAGTGTTGCTGCTCCCATCTTGCTTCACTCTGTAATTAAACATGTACACTATGCAAATGTCAGAGAGAGAGAGAGAGAGAGAGAGAGAGAGAATCACAGAGCGAGAGAGACAGAGACAGAGAAGGACCGAGGGAGAGAGTGTGTGAGAGAGAGAGAAAGAGAGAGAGAGATTGAACGAGACAGAGTGAGAGAGAGACAGATAGAGAGACAGAGAGAGAGAGAGAGAGACAGACAGAGTGAGAGACAGAGTGTGAGACAGAGAGATAGTGACAGAGACAAAGAGAGAGAGAGAGAGAGAGAGCAAAATAAAGAGAGAGACAGAGAGAGAGAGAGAGAGAGAGAGAGAGAGAGAGATTTGTCTGTGTTTTGAACAATGACAGAGAGCTACCTCACATATACATAAACAGGGAGGGAGTGCAAGGTGAGAGAGCAGAGAGAGAGAAAGGTGGAGAGCAGAGAGAGAGCGAGAGAGAGAGAGAGAGAGAGAGAGAGAGAGAGAGAGAGAGAGAGAGAGGATTTGTGTTTTTAACAACAATGGCATAGAGCTAAACACTTAGTAACCAGGGAGCCTTACTTGTCATATGTCATATTGGCTTTTAACTTCCAGAACCCAGCAGGCAATGAAATGTTATCCACTATTTAGCCTACTGTTTGAAACATGATTGGTTTCAGACTGGATGTTAGACATTCTTTACTATAGACACGCCCTTAGACTCAGTGATATTATGGTAGGTGTCTTTATCGTAATGCCCTGCTTTTACCTTTGACCTCTTGACACATGATGTATTTATATCTTATGGTTCCCTGTGGTCACAACGAGGTCAAGTTGTAACTTGGATGGCTGTCACTATTTAAGAATGGTGAACCACGTCATTGGTTTAGGGAAGCAGGTTCTATAGACTAAGACAAAGTGAGACACCGTAGACAAGGTCAGGTTGTCGTTCATAAATTCACAGTCGTTTTCAGTGTCTGGTTTATGTACGCTTCTTTGCTGTCTCTTTAGCATCCTGATCTCTGCCCTTGAAATAGGGCAGAGTTCAATTCCTTCCTTTCGAAGGGCTTTATCTCTCTCTCTCTCTCTCTCTCTCTCTCTCTCTCTCTCTCTCTCTCTCTCTCTCTCTCTCACTCACTCACTCACTCACTCACTCACTGACTCACTCTCTTCTCTATTCTCTCTCCCTCTCTCCCTCCTCTCTCTCTATATATATATATATATATTCAACTCCCACTCTGTCCCTTAATCCCTTAATAACCTCTTCTTAATTCTTCCCTTGTTCACGTTATGAACACTTGTCTTTGTCTCATTGTCTAAAAATTATAAATGTTTCTTACCCACTTACCAAACATATATCCTTGTAGACTTTAATTACTTCAATTGTATTACGACAGTGCCAAACGCAACAAAGTTGAATTCGTGTCACTGCAAGTTCTCTGATCTCTTGTACTGTACCTGTGAGAAACAGCAGTCATACAGTCCTTTCTTGATCCCGTGTCTCTGGCCCAGTCTGGGCCTTGGCTGTCTCCGTCTCTGGTCCTGTGTCTGTCTGTCCCCAGTCTGGCCCAGGACTTGGTGTCTCAGCGTCTCTGGTCCCTGTTTGTGTGCAGACAACCATCTCTCAGGCATATCCTAATGAAAGCTGACTATAGGCAGGGTTCAGCCACTCTCTTTTGGTGTGTGGGTGACAAATGAGGTAATGCATGTCAATTTAACTCAGACCACAGCTTGATCTCAGCTTGGTCTCTCCTGTGTTCTCCTCACCCCTTCCTCACCCCTCCACCCCTTCACCCCCTCACACCTCCACCCCTCCCTCACCCCTTCACCTATCCACCCCTCCCTCACCACTCCACCCCTCCCTCACCCCTTCACCTATCCACCCCTCCTTCACCCCTCCTTCACCCCTCCACCCCTTCATCTATCCACCCCTCCCTCACCCCTCCCTCACCCCTCCACCCCTCCACCCCTCCCTCACCCCTCCACCCCTCCCTCACCCCTCCACCCTTTCACCTATCTACCCCTCCCTCATTCATCCACCCCTCCCTCACCCCTCCACCCCTTCACCTATCCACCCCTCCCTCACCCCTTCACCTATCCACCCCTCTCTCATCCCTCCACCCCTCCCTCACCCCTTCACCTATCCACCCCTCCCTCACCCCTCCACCCCTTCACCTATCCACCCCTCCCTCATTCCTCCACCCCTCCCTCACCCCTTCACCTATCCACCCCTCTCTCACCACTCCACCCCTCCCTCACCCCTTCACCTATCCACCCCTCCCTCACCACTCCACCCCTCCCTCACCCCTTCACCTATCCACCTATCCACCCCTCCCTCACCCCTTCACCTATCCACCTATCCACCCCTCCCTCACCCCTCCACCCCTCCACCTATCCACCCCTTCCTCACCCCTTCACCTATCCACCTATCCATCCCTCCCTCACCCCTCCACCCCTCCCTCACCCCTCCACCCCTTCACCTATCCACCTATCCACCCCTCCCTCACCCCTCCACCCCTCCCTCACCGTTTCACCTATCCAACCCTCCCTCACCCCTCCACCCCTCCCTCACCCTTTCACCTATCCACCACCCTCACATCCCTCCATCCCACCACCCCTCCATCCCTCCACTCCTCCTTCAGTCCTCCAGACTCCTTGGCACAAGGATTGTGTGAAATAGGTGGCCTGTGATCACAGGTGATCAACTTAAATGTGGCTTATAAAAATATATGCTTTGGCTCTGGCATGGTATTTTCATTGGTTTAGGCAGTAGGTGCTTTGGAGATATGTGGTCCATTAGGTGGTCTGTTTTGGTTTTGATTTACTGTATGTACGGGCCGGAGAAAGGGATTTTGATTAAATTCCAACCTGGTCTACAGTGAGATTTTTTTAGGATGTTCTGTAGTGTGGAACTGCAGTTGTACAATGAGCTGTTGATGGATTGTACCCTGGGATTGTCACAGAGAGAGAGAGAGAGAGAGAGAGAGAGAGAGAGAGAAAGATGGGGGAGACAGAGAGAGAGCTAGAGAGAGAGGTGGAGGGGGGAGACAGCGAGAGAGAGTGAGAGAGAGGGGGGAGACACAGAGAGAGAGAGAGAGAGAGAGAGAGAGAGAGAGGGGGGGAGACAGAGAGAGAGAGAGCGAGAGGGGGGAGACAGAGAGAGAGATAGAGGGGATAGAGGAGGGAGAAAGCGAGAGAGAAAGAGAGATAGAGGGGAGACACACACAGAGAGAGAAAGAGGGGGCAGAGAGAGAGAGAAAGTGGGGGAGACAGAGAGAGAGAGAAAGCGAGAGAGAGGAGACATAGAGAGAGATAGAGGGGGAGGGGGAGGGGGGAGACACAGAGAGAGATAGAGAGAGATAGTGTGGGAGACGGAGAGAGAGAGATAGAGCGATAGAGGGGGAGACACAGAGAGAGCGAAAGAGAGAGAGAGAGAGGGGGGAGACAGAGAGAGAGAGGGAGAGAGAGAGAGTTAGAGAGGGGACAGAGAGCGAGAGAGAGCGATAGAGGGGGAGACACAGAGAGAGAGAAAGAGAGAGAGAGAGCGAGAGAGAGAGAGGGGAGTCATAGAGAGAGAGCGAGAGAGAGAGAGAGAGAGAGAGAGAGAGAGAGAGAGGGAGTCATAGAGAGAGTGATGGCGTATTGATAGAGAGAGAGAGAGAGAGAGAGAGAGAGGGGGGGGAGTCATAGAGAGAGAGAGAGAGAGAGAGAGAGAGAGAGAGAGAGAGAGAGAGAGAGAGAAAGAGAGAGAGAGTGAGAGAGGGGACAGAGAGCGAGAGAGAGAGATAGAGGGGGAGACACAGAGAGAGAGATGGCGTATTGATGTTTATGCAATACCTGTCATGGATTCAGAAATATGTTTTGTTAACATGGGTGACACACATGCACGCATACCCGCATGCGCGCCCTCATAAACACACACACACACACTTTCTATACACAGTCCACAGTCCACTTAGCTTTCGACAAGTTATAGCCTGCTGCCTTCCACTTCTGTCTCTCTGCCAAACTTCTGCTGCTATTCCATGTATAGTGTGTGGCAGAAACACTGTCTGACATGCGCGTAACGGGATCAGTCAGCTTCTTTTCCTCTAGGCACAGTACTCGTCTGCCAGGCATGAGAGTTTATACTCCTTCAAGTTCCCTTCCAGCTGTCCTTCAAAGGTGTGAATAAGTGCAGGAAACTTTGTTAGCAATTATAGATTGAGAAGAATTCAGATGATGCAGCCAAGATGTACTGTATGCAGACAAGAGTGAGATATGATCTTTATGTGCTTTGGCTGTATCGCCCCTGTTGGAGATCAGCGATACAACGTAGATATACCGTAGATCTACTGGAACAGATACAAGGTAGAGAATTCTGGAACAAATATAACCTAGAGACAGTTCTGGAACGAATAGAACCTAGAGACAGTTCTGGAACAAATAGAACCTAGAGACAGTTCTGGAATGAATAGATCCTAGAAACAGTTCTGGAACGAATAGAACCTAGAGACAGTTCTGGAACGAATAGATCTTAGAGACAGTTCTGGAACAAATAGAACCTAGAGACAGTTCTGGAACGAATAGATCCTAGAAACAGTTCTGGAACGAATAGAACCTAGAGACAGTTCTGGAACGAATATATCCTAGAGACAGTTCTGGAACGAATAGATCCTAGAAACAGTTCTGGAACGAATAGAACCTAGAGACAGTTCTGGAACGAATAGATCCTAAAGACAGTTCTGGAACGAATAGAACCTAGAAACAGTTCTGGAATTGATAGAACCCCAGAGACAGTTCTGGAACGAATACATCCTAGAAACAGTTTTGGAATTGATAGAACCCCAGAGACAGTTCTGGAACGAATAGATCCTTGAGACAGTTCTGGAACGAACAGAACCTAGAGACAGTTCTGGAACGAATAGAACCTAGAGACAGTTCTGGAACGAACAGAATCTAGAGACAGTTCTGGAACGAACAGAACCTAGAGACAGTTCTGGAACGAATAGATCCTAGAAAAAGTTCTGGAACAAATAGATCCTAGAGACAGTTCTTGAACGAATAGAACCTAGAGACAGTTCTGGAACGAATAGATCCTAGAGACAGTTCTTGAACGAATAGAACCTAGAGACCGTTCTGGAACGAATAGATCCTAGAGACAGTTCTGGAACGAATAGAACCTAGAGACAGTTCTGGAACGAATAGATCCTAGAGACAGTTCTGGAACGAATAGAACCTAGAGACAGTTCTGGAACGAATAGAACCTAGAGACAGTTCTGGAACGAATGGATCCTAGAGACAGTTCTGGAACGAATGGAACCTAGAAACAGTTCTGGAATTAATAGAAACCCAGAGACAGTTCTGGAACGAATAGATCCTAGAGACAGTTCTGGAACGAATGGAACCTAGAAACAGTTCTGGAATTAATAGAAACCCAGAGACAGTTCTGGAACGAATAGATCCTAGAGACAGTTCTTGAACGAATAGATCCTAGAGACAGTTCTGGAATGAATAGATCCTAGAAACAGTTCTGGAATTAATAGAAACCCAGAGACAGTTCTGGAACGAATAGATGCTAGAGACAGTTCTTGAATGAATAGATCCTAGAAACAGTTCTGGAATTAATAGAAACCCAGAGACAGTTCTGGAACAAATAGATCCTAGAGACAGTTCTGGAACAAATAGATCCTAGAGACAGTTCTTGAACGAATAGATCCTAGAGACAGTTCTGGAACGAATAGAACCTAGAGACAGTTCTGGAACGAATCGAACCTAAAGACAGTTCTTGAACAAATAGAACCTAGAAACAGTTCTGGAACAAATAGAATCTAGAGACAGTTCTGGAACAAATAAAACCTAGAGACAGTTCTGGAATGAATAGAACCTAGAAACAGTTGTGGAACGAATAGAACCTAGAAACAGTTCTGGAACGGATGTCAGTCATTATGGCAGCCAGAAAACATGCTAGTGAACTCGCCAACCATGGAGGCTTTTCAGTATGTTTTATCACTCTGTGCAGTGTGATAATTCTATGCTATTATACTTTCTATTCTTACAACCTCCATTATTCTGTTTAAGATGCGTGTGTTTTCACCACCTAGACATCCTCCCAACGTTCTCAACCTTCCCTGAGGACATTTCGAGGGATGAAGGGTTCCGTCACAACCACACAGGATGCATCCCAAATGGCACCTTATTCCCTATTGAGTGCACTACTTTTGATCAGGGCCCTGTACTATAAAAGGAATAGAGGGCCATTTGAGACGCTGCTGTGCTGTGACACTCCCAAGGCGTAAAGTGCAGCAACCACTCTGGCTATACTTGTGGCCTTGTGGCTATAGTTATGGCTATAGTTAACTCTCCAGCCTGGGCTTGTGGTATGGGGGTGAAAACTACCTGGTTTAGATCCTACAGAGATGAGGCTACCAGGCTGGGCCATGAACATTTAGCCCTGGCCCCTGGCCCCTGGCACTGGTGTAGTTTAAAAGGTTCATCTGGTTTCACTCACGTTGAGTACCCTCAAAGTACCCAGGGGTATACTACCCCCTCTAACCAACCACCTCAACCCTTATTAGCTCTACCAATAAATGTTGAATTGGTGTTTAGCAGCAGATTCATGAGCTCTGCAATGCTCTTTGTTCTTTTTTCCCTGTCACAACAGTACAGTGCCTTGCAGTCTCTGCTGACATTTTGTCTATCACAGTCTGACACAAGATTGTAAATACTGCACTTCCATCATTGGTTTTCTCTGTCTGTCTGTCTGTCTGTCTGTCTGTCTGTCTGTCTGTCTGTCTGTCTGTCTGTCTGTCTGTCTGTCTGTCTGCCTGCCTGTCTGTCTGTCTGTCTGTGCTCCATCATAAATCACACCTTTGCTCTTCCCGCTGCTCAGACAGCACACATGGATTCCAGGTGTTTCGTCCTTTTGTCTTCCTGATGGTACGTTTGTTTGATTTCCATGGCTGGGTAAACCCCAGTGGTAAGAATAATAATTGACTTACCCAGCCAGTGTGTAAACTCGATTTCCTGTGCCCTGTGGATGAGTGTCTTGTGGTATGTGTCAAGCTGTTTAACCAGTGGGCTAGAATCACATTCCATTTCCCTTACTACCCCTTGCTAGCCTGAGAACTCTGAGACTGCACTGCCACAGACTAGCTCCTATAGGGGGGTGATGGGATGAAATGTTATCTGTATGGTTATGACCTTCTGTCTGTCCTCTGTACTTCCTGCTATGACCTTGTTTTATCTGATGTGAATATGTTCGGATGATAGACCGTTTATTGCTAACTCTCACCAACTGGAAGGGTTAGAGGTAAACAGGATTTTCCCACACCTAATCCTTCTTCATTTCCTTGTTGTCTTTCTGCAGGGTGACATCCAGCAGCTGCTGATTGTGGCCGATCCTAAAGCAGCTTATGACTACTGTGAACACTACAGCCCCGACTGTGAAACTCCCCACGGGCACTCCCTGCAGGCCCAGCAGCCCGAGGACGAGGTCAGTATGCTGAGGGCCACAGGGCTGTGGATGGGGGGGGGGACCCACTATGGGGGTCCCAGATTCAGGCCCCCAGTGTGAATAAGTGCACCTTGACCCATTCTGGCGCTGCCAGCTCTTCATGTCCTTATGGGACCCTATGCAGCAAATCATAGATCCTAGACACACAGGACATACAAAGACTCACTAGTCCATCTTAGAGCATCATTAGATGTGTCAATGAATTGCAGTACTTCTATGGTATTTACTTCCTTTACCTTTAACGTCAATAGAGGATGGAGCAAGGCGATTGTAGTCTTGAGGGTCTTAACTCAGTACAACACCTAATGATCTTTTCAGAACACTCTTGAGGTACTTGCTCTTGAATTTCCTTACAGGTATTACAGGTATTTTTCTTTGAATTGGACCACAGTGGATATGATTTATATGCCACGATGTCTGTGTCCACTTTGGCGAGGAGAGTTCTATGGCTTGTTCGTCTAATGCGTTTCACAAATCCACCGTAGCACCAGAGCCAAACCGCAGGAACAGAACACAGAACACAGCCATCCACGTGCTTTAACACTGTCCTGTAAAGCGATACATGACATCTGTGTTATCCACAGATAAATAAATGAGTCATTTATACACCTATTAAAAACACTTAGAAACCCACAACAGAACAATAGGGGAGACCACAGGAGAGGGAGGGACACCTCTCTAACAGTCTGCTGACAGTACATATTAATGCCCCCCCAGTCTCCTTGAGGGTCCAGTATTTACTCAGAGTGCCTTGCTCTTGGTGTCCTGTCTGAGCGGTGCCAGGATGTAAATCTGTCGACTCGCCTGGACGGGATCCTCCATGTGGCCTCTCTCTCTCTCTCTCTCTCTCTCTCTCTCTCTCTTTCTCTCTCTCGCTCTCTCTCTCTCTCGCTCTCTCTTTCTCTCTCTCTCTCCCTCTCTCTCTCAGGCTCCCTCTCTCATTCTTTGTCTCTACCATCTATCTCTCTCTCTCTGTCTCCCCTCTCTCTCTCACTCTCTGCCTCCCCTCTCTCTCTGTCTCTCTCTCTATGTCTCCCCCTCTATCTCTCTCTCCCCTCTCTCTCACTCTCTCTCTGTCTCTCTCTCTCTCTCTCGCTCTATCTCTCTTTGTCTCTCTCTCTCTCTCTTTCCCTCAATCTCTATCTCTCTCTGCCCCCCCTCTCTCTCTCTGTCCCCCCCTCTCTCTCTCTCTTTCCCTCTATCTCTCTCTCTCTGTGTGTCTCTCTCTCTCCCTCTCTCTCTCTCTTACTCTCCTATGAGCCCATGGAAGACATCTCATCAGTCCCATTATCAGCTATGCAGCTGGATGGGGACTAACACTGATTCATCTGTGAAGGATGCAATTATTTTAACCCATGTCAAACAGTCAAGTTAAACCTCTGACAGTTTGATATACAATGTTATCAAAACAATGAGTTTCATCAGATAATGTAAAATGTCATGTATATTCAGTACACAATTTACTCCAAAAGTATATGTCATTTTACATAGCTCATCATTGATTATGCACTTGAACATGTTCAGTCTTCCCACCTATAACTACCAGGATGAGGAAAGGCTTTTACTGCCTCTGTTCATTTAATAAATCCCTTCTCCACTTTCCACTTCCTCTGAGTCATACGATAGTGTTTTATTATGTTCACTGGGGATGCTGTTAACGAGAGCAAGCCAGTCACACGTGCAGCTCCTCATTGTAACCACATATAAACCACATATAACCGCAGGGAAAGAAAGGGAAATCAAAACTAGCAGGAAGTTACACGTTCAGTAAATCCCACTCTTTAATCTACTCTGCTTCAGATGTAGGTGTTATAGGATGGAATTGAAACCGCTGCTATGACGGCGAAGCTCCATTAACCAAGCCCTGCCATATTACATGCAGCTGGTGTTGTTCTCATGGCTTTCCCTGATGTACACCTCAGCTTTTTAATAGCTTTTGCACACCCCACCTGTTTACACATCTGTAGCTCTCACGTGGTTTCCATCATGTGCTGTTCTTAGTGTTTATTTCCATGTTTGGAGCGTTAGCCATCCTTTTAAAGATCAATGGCCAACTGATGCTTAACCCTAACCTTGCCATGCAGATGTATTGTTTAAGAGCTAGCTATCACTCCTAAATCATATTACTATAATAGCAAAGTATTGTCTCATGCTGTGCAGCTACACCTCAGCTTTGTAAACAAGCGTTAGCCATGGATTTTCATTGGCAGAAAAGCTACACAGCATATCGTTGGAGACAATATTTTGATGACTTACAATATGCCATGCTAATTATTACATTGTACAATATTATTCATATTTTTTGTGAATAATGCAATCTAATGAATGTAACTTGTTACAGTTTTGATTCATAATATGTCCACGACGGACATGTTATATTTATATCATATTTTCTCTGTTCTCTGTTATGCTAATGCTAATGCTATAACATGCTAATCCTAACATCTCTCCCTCTCCCCCCTTCAGTACACTACTGCTGATGACTTAGATTACACTCAGTTCTATGATTACTCTGAAGTAGAAGGAGAGACAGAGAATGTTCCAACAGACGAGTACGAGGCGGGTAGTGACCCTCAGGTAAATGAAACACTGAAAAGAAAGAAAAATAGGCTTATTTGTCCTGTGGTGTCTTATTGTCAGTTATTTTGGCACCTCTTGTGCCCTCCCTCCCTTTCCCAACTCTTCTGGTTGACTGTTCTAATGTATGTCTTGATGTGTCAATCAAACTTGTATTCATAGCTACAAGACCCGCCCTCTGCTCTCACACGGCGAATGCCAGCTTTGAATGTTTGTCTTATGTTCAGTTTGTAGCTCAGGTTGAAAACATATCCCACAATTTCTGGTGTTGTTGTTTATTTTCAACCCCACCTCTTCAACTTCTCAATGTTGTTATGTGTTGTCTTGTTCTTCTATCACCATAACCTTCTTCCAGAGAAAGAAACGTAGTGTCTACATGAAAAAGAAGAGGACCCGAAAGTCCCTTAAGTCTAAGGCTAAGCCCCTAAAGTTCCAGGCCTCTAAAAAATCTGCAGCTAAAAAGTTAGCGGTCGCTAAGAAGAAGAGACAGATGAATGGCTATCATGGCTATCAAGCTACCGCGCCGGAGCTGCACCGATACAGAGTATTAGGGGTAACAGTACCAGTAACGAAACATCAGATCACATCCAGATCTTTCCTCTGACGTTTTCTGGGGAAAATCTGTGATGCTAGACTGAAAGCTATACCTAACCCCCCCCCCCCTACACCGTCTCTCTAGACCCAGCAGAGTTGTAGCCAGCTGGACAGGCCCAAGCGAATAACACCTTGTGTTGTGCTCGTTCTGTTTTAACCCGCTTCTATGTTCTTCTTCTTCTTCTTCTTCTTTCCTTTTCGATGTGACACAACTTCAGCTAAACAATGTAGACGGAGAATACACTGAGTATACTGACAGTGAGCTTGACTACGGAACTGTAGAGGGTACTCAAACTCAGTCTCCCATTGCCACCAGTGGACCAAACGAGGTAACTTTTTACATTTCATATTTAGTTTTTTATTTACTTATTACTACAAGAAAGAAAGAGCAGTTTTGGGGGAGTAAAAGAAACCAGGAAGACGTATTACCAAAGGAAGTATCTGGTATGAAATGACAAAGACAAAACAATTCAAATGTAATTGTTCTGTTTTGAACATGATGTTTTTTTGGGGACGGCAGAACTATTGGATAGAGAATATTATTAAGCATCAGAAAGCTACAACAATATATAATTCATGGCTTTATTCAATCCACTTTAGTACTATCCACTGACCTGTAAGTCAATTTTGCATCCTATAATGTAGTCTCAGTGGATTGTCATGCAAATAATGTGTAGCTTTCTGTTATTTATTTCAATTCTGGCTAAGGCTGCAGTTTCATGCGTATCTAATATTTATGTATGTATGTACATTACACTTCCTCAACAGTCATCTTAGAGGATACTGATTAATTCCGGGATAATTTTTGTACATTGAAATAATAATCGGTTATCTGCCTACCTCAGTATAGATTGATCTATTAGATGGTAATGGTATTATAATGGTATTATAATGGTATTCCAAATACAGTATTTTGGCCATTTATATTATTCTGGTATACTCACAGTACCAGTTATATGACAAGCAATAAGAACTATATGTGAAATAAACTGGGTCACAGCTGAAAGGAGAAGTAAGATAGGAATATATTTCATGACTGTTTTTGATTAGAAGAAAATACATTTTTCTTTAGTCTGTGTGGCTCTAAGACTTATCTAGAAGCCTTTTGTGAAATAAGTGAAGCTATATGTCGCCAGTTTAGAGGGCCAACAAATGGATTCTCCATATACACTGCAGCACAGTCTGCGTTCAGAGGCATCACAAACCAAAATAATCCAATCGTCAAAGTCACATTTGGTGTTACTTCATAGACAAAATGTACCTTTTACTTTTAGGAGTGGTGTACTTTTCTGTATGAGATTGATGGTACAGTAGGTAGGTAAAACGATTTGATTTGCAGCCTTACCCATGATTGACAGTATGCAATGGCCAATCATAAAAGGGCAAATTTCTCTCTGTGGAGAACCAAGCCCCTCCTTCTAGCCATCAAGTTTCTGCTGAGTTAAACATGGGGTTTGTGTTCTGTCTCCAGTGAGATATGGGTGTCACAGCAATCACCCCTGCTCAGCCGTAGATGGCCAGCCCGCTGCACAGCTTTTGATGAATAGTTCTCCCAATCGCACCAATAGAACTATGATCAACCAAGCAGAGGAATCTTCACAGCCGATTATGATACTTGTTGCACTGCGTTACTGCAGTAGCAATATGTTCCACATGGATGTGATTTCACTGGGTTATCTTTCCCTTGATTGCATATAATTTAAATTGACCATAGGGTAGAATGGAGTAAGCTGGGCCCACTGGATCATCTTCCCCCGTTCTCCCCTACATGCCAAGATCTGGTTCTCCCTCACTAAATTTAGTCTGATATTATCAGCTCAGATACCTGTGTCATGACATCCATTTTGTTGGCTTCCATAGCGAAGTCCACAACGATCACTCGTTATGACAGTGCTGTCAGATAGTGGTTGTTGAGCTTTGCCAAATGCAGAGTATGTCATAAATAATACAGTAACATGATAAACATTTGGTATCTATCCACATCATCTAGTAAATTCAACATCAAATCCATGGTACACTTATGTACTCTGCATTGAACTTCAAATCCCTAGTACACTTATGTACTTTGCATTGAACTTCAAATCCCTGGTACACTTATGTACTCTGCATTGAACTTCAAATCCCTGGTACACTTATGTACTCTGCATTGAACATCAAATCCCTGGTACACTTATGTACTCTGCATTGAACATCAAATCCCTGGTACACTTATGTACTTTGCATTGAACTTCAAATCCCTAGTACACTTATGTACTTTGCATTGAACTTCAAATCCCTAGTACACTTATGTACTCTGCATTGAACATCAAATCCCTTGTACACTTATGTTCTCTGCATTGAACATCAAATCCCTGGTACACTTATGTTCTCTGCATTGAAAATCAAATCTCTGGTACACTTATGTACTCTGCATTTTTGCACATTGCTATATTGTAGATTGACCATTTATGAAATATGCTTGTAGTGTCATTTCAGATTTACTTAATCTATTTCAGTCTTTTTTTCACCATTGTACATATATTGATATTTTGATGGTATGTATTATGTTTGTGCAAAAAATACTGAAATAATCTAAAGACTGAAATAACCTAAAGACTGAAATAACCTAAAGTCTGAAATAACCTAAAGTCTGAAATAACCTAAAGTCTGTCTTAGACTTGACTGATTGACGTAAATGTGATCATCTAAATTGATAATGCTTTTTTTGAAGTCATCAAGGTAACACTTTATTTGTCCCTTTTTGTTTTAGGCCTGAAGTCAATACTGGACAATGATAATATCTGTTGCATGTCACACGTACAGTGCATAGACATTACAGAGTAACAGACACCAGTTTGTTTCACTGTAAGAGACTAGTCTTCAACGTAATGACTTACAGAGTAACAGTATATGGCTAGACTATAATTACACACTATCATAAAGTTAAATCAATATCTTACCAACAAACATATAGATTTCCACAAGGGTAAATGGGACTTAAATAAGGTGTTACCACATTACCATAGCCTTCTCCATGGATCACCATGCTCATTTCATTTTGACCTGCTAAGGCTTTACATAGACAGTAGTCTCCTCTACCTACCTATGACTTAACTGCTTGACTAACAACCCTGTTCCCTCCGTTGCTCACCCCTCCACCTCCCCCATCCCCTCAACGCTCCGCTGCTTGGGTAACATAAGGCTGTCGAGGAGGAGATTGTTGCTGGTGACTATGTTGTCACTGGAGCCGCCCCACTGAGTCAGGAGCCCACCGGTGCCCCCGAGGCTGGCCTGGACAGTGTGGACCCCGGAGTGGACGAGTATGACTTTAAGGAGTATGACCTAGGGGGCGTGTTGGACAATAAGCAGTATGAGTATGGGGTGTATGATGAGTATGGAAATGTGGCCGCTGAGCTACCCAACCACATGGATACTGTTGAAGAAGAGGTGGGGCTGGGGGTTCCCGCGGAAACGGAGGAATTCACCCAGACTGCCGTAAGTATGGCCCCCCGACTGAGGGGTGTGTGCATGAACCAGGGGTGTGCGCCGTGGGGCCCCAACCCGGCCCACGGGCTGTGGTTATGGAAATCACAACTCTCTCACTTCAGAAGCATTGTGGCTCTAGTTTGTCTTGGCATGGGGAGTTTGTCTGTCATTGTCATGCTGTTTGTGTGTGTGGAGGCTGTGTTAGCTTGAATCATCCACCTCACCTTCCTTCCCAGTCGATGAATGCGTTTGTCTGCCTGCGCTGTCCCACTGTCTGGATGGGCTAGACATTTTAGGGGTTGGCCCGATAGGGAGAAGGAAAGTGCATGACACTTTTAGGTAACAGCTTGCCTTCGACTTAACTTCAGCACAGCCTAGATCTGAGGGAACGTCAATTACCCCCTACCGCGCACACACACACACACACACACACACACACACACACACACACACACACACACACACACACACACACACACACACACACACACACACACACACACACACACACACACACACACACACACACACACACACACACACACACACACACACACACATAACCTCTTCTACCCACTTTCAGCTCACACACACCCTGCTTAGACCCTACCGAGTTCACCAGCTAAACAGACACCCAGTACAGAAACGGGCTTCTTACTGAGCAGTATGTGTGACTAGTTCAGTGGAGAACACAAAATTGTAGAATCCACCACCCAAACAACCTACCACAGAAGTAAATAACCATAAGACAGTGAATTCTGCCACTTCCTCTCCACATTTCCATTTTGAGTTATGTCTGTTTTAATGTCTTCTAGACAGGAAATCATAGAGCCCATGGCCGTCAGTGTCTGAGACCGTCAGGCCGAAGCTCTCATGGCAGGAGACTTCTACTCAGTATACTTGCCTTGTCGCATATGTTATATATTAAAACCAAGTCATTGGTGTTGATTCCCTGTATGTTTCATCCAGTCATCCTAACACACGGTCCCATGTGACCCATATGAATGCAATGACACTGCTTTCCATTTCACGCATGTTGATCCATCCTCCTTCATTGAGACTAACATGTTCTACCTGTTTCTCTCTCTCTCTCTGCTCTTCATTCCTTCATTCCTGTAGTTGTTGACTAGCTCATCACACATCACTCTATTAAATCTGGTGTGTCCATATAAGAATATGATACTGGATTGGCACGATTGTTACACTTTTGTCCTTAGCATTATACTATAGTAACAAATATCATATTCCTATACGCCGCGCATCGATAAGATTGTGCTCTTTGCTCGTGGAATTGCCTCTTTCACTCTTCTCACCCCTCATTCTGCCCATCCCCGCTGGTCATTGATCCAGTGACTGTAGCTCCATATGAAGAAGCTCACACAGGTGTCCTTCCTATCTTCACAGGTGGCTGGTGGTGGGGAGAAAGGAGAGAAGGGCGAACCCGCTGTGATCGAACCTGTAAGACCCTAAACACAACACTGCTGGTGTTGAGGGAATATGTGTACCCAATCAAATTGTGTCATACAGGAAGTTGAAATAACTGTTTGGTTATGAATGAATGTGCTCCTCCATGCTGTGTTGTGTTGTGTAGTGCTGTGGTAATTGCTGCACCATGTTTGTGTTTCTCCTTGCTGTCCCGTTTATTCATTCATGTTGTCTGTCAATCATGTTTAGGGCATGCTGATTGAAGGACCTCCTGGACCTGCAGGCCCAGCTGTGAGTAACACATCTATTCATCCTGAGGCTATGGGAACGTCCATAATGCCCCCCTGTTCCCTTTATAGTGTACAACTTTTGACCAGGACCCATAGGGCTCTGCTTTAACGTAGTGAACTATGGTGTCATTTAGGATGTCAAAAGAATGGGACAGATCTTTTCTCAAACCTCAATGAAAATGTTCTGTTAAGTAGCATACTGTACATGATTTGTGAGTCAGCCTCAATGTATAGGGATCTATCTCAAGTCAGGGTTCAGGCCTATGTAACAACATTGCTGTGCCTTGTTTTGACTGGGTTGTGTTTCTGTAGGGTCTACCAGGCCCCTCAGGACTACAAGGACCCCCTGGTGTTGCTGGAGATCCTGGTGACAGAGTGAGTCTCTGTTCCTGTATACTCCTCGTTCTATCTTAATCTCTCTCTTGCTCTCTCTCTCCCTTATTCTCTCTATCTCTCTCACTCTCTCTCTCTCTATTGCTTTCTCTCTATCTGTCTCTCACTCTCTCTCGCTCTCTCTCTCTCTCTCTCTCTATCTATCTCACACTCTCTCTCTCTGGCTCTCTATTTCTTTCTATCCCTCCCTCCCGCTCTCTCTCTTTTTATTTCTCTCTCTCTCTCTCTCTCTCTCTCTCTCTCTCTCTCTCTCTCTCTCGCTCTCTCTCTGTGTAAGCATGTGTGAATGTTTGTGTGTATGTGTGTGTGTGTGCGACCTCTGGGAGAAAGAAAGTGTAGAGGGAGAGGTGGAGAGGACGAAAGATGGAGAAAGATGGAGGAAGTGGGTGAAGTGGGGAATTCCCATGTCAGGTCTGTCGTCAACTGTGTTGCTTCCTGGGGCTCAGTCAGGAAGCAACACATGTCTTGTCATGGTCAATCTGTGTGGTCCTGTCACATAGGACAGTCTCTATCTGAGGGCAGTTTAAATAATCTTGTTGTTGTAGTTTTTATGTTTGGCAATGACTACAACTGGTCTACAGTGAAATTACTGTAGCACATGAATATATACACACATTCAAATCTGAAGAGACAGTTGAAAAACATTAAATTAGAGCGAGAGAGAGAGAGAGAGAAAGAGAGAGAGAGAGAGCGGGGGATGAAACAGCAAGGGAGAAGAGAGAAGGCATGTGCAGCTGGATGAAGAACTAGGGAGACAGAGAGAGATGAAAGGATGACTGTAGGGTGGAGAGGAGGGGAAACCCACAGACTGTTAAAGTCTTGTTTTCATTAGCTCCAACAGTACAGCTGATTCCATGTATAAAGTCAACATATTGTATTTTCAGGGCCAAATTTCATAAATGATCTCATAGTAGGTTTGCTGATCTAGGATCAGCTTTGCCTTTTAGATCCTAATGAATATGATTACTTGGACAAGGGGGACCTGGTCCTAGATCAGCACTTCTACTCTGAGATGCTTTAATGAATGTGGGCCCTGTTATAGACTAGTAATCAGCATTAAGCTGTGGCAGAATACTTAAAAATGGCTTCCTTTCTTAACTCACCACAGACTGACAGTTAAGGTACTTGGTTAAGGTCACACCACTTTGATTTCCTCAATTCCTACATAACCAGATTATTTGGAATAGTAAGGTAAAGTTATGTACTCAGAGCAGGTATTAGTTATCATTGTAATCGACCGTGGAACAGTGTAATACATGTGCTGTAATTCACTAGGTGGAAGTATGTCAGTTTGCTCTATGCATGGAAGAATGAACCAACTAACAAATTCATGAATGAACGAATATATTCCAGTGATTATAAAATATAATTAGTGTTTCATTTAATATTATTGAACATAATTAGTACTGTCAATAGTAATTAGCATAAAATCAGTAGCTGAGAGTAATTTACCAATATATTATTTGAGTTTCCATGTATGCATTTCTGGTTTAAAGCAAACATTTAACCAGTGGCAGCCTTAACATTTTTGTTCTGTTTTTCTTGGAATGGCTACAATCGATCACACACATACACACACGCACGCACGCACACGCACGCACACACACGAACACACACGCACACACACACAAACACACACACACAGCCAGGCATGCAAGTGGCTGTTGGTTTTGGAGAGAGGACAGAGCCATGGCTCACAGAGAGGCCAGGTTATTCTGGTTGTGTGAGGAGGGAATGGAAGAGGCATCCTAATGATGCCAACCGTCCCTGGGCAAACACACCTCTGCCATTTACTGTGTGTGTTTGTGTAGGCCTATCCCTATGTGTGTGTAGAGTTATATTTACTGCTCAAAATGATCATTTCATATTGATGCTTACTCATTTTGCATAATAATCACACTTCCTGAACCAAAGTAATACCATACACCTCATACAACCAACCTCCCTATAGCACCTCACATAACTAGACTTAGTACACACTTGCCATGTGTACCATAAATTATTATGTCTTTGTTCAGCTGCAAATGTCATTCCCACACAACATGACACCACTCTGTGGCCAGTGTAAGTGAAGGAAATGGGTCAGGCCGAAAGGACAGGATAATCACCTGGGCTGCTGTAGAGTCCTCTGCTCTGATACTTTACTGAAGTACATATGGTAAAGTAGTTATTACAGTACATTCCTAGATATTCCAGCTGAGTACAGTCACTTCCAGCCACCTAGTAGTGAGGTTATTCTCCTCTCCTTATCTTTCTGGTGTTGTAATGATGGATGGATGAGAATGATGATGAGGATGTTCTTATTTTTCCCTTTGAATGGTGAACATAGTGTGTATGTTTATCTCCTCCCTCCCTCCCCTCCCTCCCCCCCCTCCCTCCCTCCCTCCCTCCCTCCCTCCCCTCCCTCCCTCCCTCCCTCCCTCCCCTCCCTCCCTCCCTCCCTCCCTCCCCTCCCTCTCTTGCTCTCTCTCTCTTTCCCTCTCTCTCTTTCCGTCTCTCTCTCCCCCTCTCTCTCCCCCCCCCCCCTCTCCCCCCCTCTCTCTCTCTCTCTCTCTCTCTCTCTCTCTCTCTCTCTCTCTCTCTCTCTCTCTCTCTCTCCCTCCCTCCCTCCCTCCCTCCCTCTCTTGCTCTCTCTCTCTCTTTCCCTCTTTCTCTTTCCCTGTCTCTCCCTCTCTCCCTCTCTCCCTCTCTTTCTCTCCCATCTCTCTCCCTCCCTCTCCCTCCCCTCCCCCTCTCTCTCTCTCTCTCTCTCTCTCTCTCTCTCTCTCTCTCTCTCTCTCTCTCTCTCTCTCTCTCCCTCCCTCTCCCTCCCTCCCTCTCTCCCCCCCCCCTCTCTCTCTCTCTCTGGGCATGTTCTAACATGGCATCTTTCCATCCTGATGGTTGTTCATTCTGATTTATCACCTTCTCTCTGTGACTCCTTTTCCAAGGGTCCCGCAGGGCGGGCAGGTCTGGCAGGAGCCGACGGTTTACCAGGTCCTCCGGGTACCATGCTGATGCTGCCAGTAAGTACCAGACCTGACATAATGCTTAATACATACAATCCAACAAACACTAATGTCTACCAGTATTTAAATGTATTGGCAAATGTAAAGCACTTTACGACAACTACTGATGTAAAAAGGGCAAAAATAAATGAAATTGATTGATTGTCTTGCTTGATCTTGATCCATATGTTGTCTTTCTTGGTCCATGTCCTTGATTGATATTTAGATGTTTGTTGTTCACACGCAGCATGATTGTGATTTGTCTTTTGTAAGGCCTGTGTTTCTCTGTGTGACAGTTCCGTTTTGGAGGGGACGGAGAGAAGGGACCCGTAGTGTCTGCCCAGGAGGGCCCAAGCCCAGGCCATCCTCTCCCAGGCTAGAGTGAGTACACCAGGGCCGTAATTGGCCAAAGAGGGCCGAATGCCATTGCTGTAGCAGGCCGAAGGGGGGCCGAAGCAGGCCGATGAGGGCCGAAGCAGGCCAAACAGTGCACCAGGGCTGAAGTGGGCCAAAGGAGGCCAAGCGGCTCCAGTGTAGCCTTTGGGGGGGGTGGGGGGGGGGGGTGAAATGATTAAATTTTTTTATTAAAAAGATAACCTCTTTGGCATTTCAGCTATCTTGCTGGGGGGGGGGGGGGGGCTGAGAGAGGTGCTGAGCAGGCTGCATGCAGGACCACAGCCTGTTTGGACAGATGCAGGAGGCATTTAAAAATAGTACAGGAGTTCATGACCCACGATTGGGCCATCCCAACAGACCAACAGGTGACTGAGGAAAGAGAGAGAGAGAGAGAGAGAGAGAGAGAGAGAGAAGAAAAGGATTGGGTCTTGTACGAGTGTAGGCCATTGCGTCATCATGTTTCACTTACGGTAGACCCATGACACCACAGAAGAAGAGTAGTAGTGGGCTATAAGAGAGTATTTGAGTTAGGATGTTAGGATGTCTGTGGGGCGCTGTGACATATGGAGGGTGTCTCGCTCTGACTGGTGATTTGTCATCCCTTCCCTTCTCCACCCCCTCCACCCTCCCGCCGTCTACCCCACAGCTCGCCATGAGAGGGTCCCTCAGGTCCAATGGGTCTCACAGGAAGATCCGGTCCAGTGGTAATTTTTCCGTTCTTCCACCCGTCATAACACACACAGCCAAACACGTCCCTCTTGCTAAGTCTTTCCACCTCATGTAAGGAATGGTGAACACAGGTCATCGACAGCCCTGTCAGAAACCCACAAAGTATTATGTCACAATTCACCGCTATTTTTCACCCTCCCTATGAGCTATCTTCCTCCATATTACCATCCTGAGCTACTAACCAGCTATATGGGTTCCTGAGTAGAGATGAAACATGAACAAGATTAGAGGGTTGAAGCTTATTTTTATAATTCTAGTGCATTTCCCTTTGTTTGTGTTCATTTGATAGGTCTACCTTAGGTCTTCCCCTTTAAAACCACAAAGTCCATGATAGTTCTTAAAACTTGGCTGTAATTATTAAATCACTAGTTGGGAATGTTTCAGTCGCGAAGACCAGTAAGGTGCTTTAAAAGTTCTACCTAGCCTTGCAATAGAACCCCACAATTTTAGACTTAAGTATATGCCCCAAAAATACCCAATTAAGTTCTAGAGCACCAAAAGGAAATTCACATTTTTTAAGTTTTTTTTTTGTCATATACATTCATCTCTGTTGAATAATACATTTTTGGTGCAGATTAGATAGCTGACACATGGAGATGTTCAAGATGAAACCAACTTTAGTCCTGATTAAAGATACTCACACACTTATAGTCATCCTATCTAAATCCTTTTAAAAACAGATGAAGATAAAGAGTTCTTACTTTGCCTGGGATATAATTCTATTCAATCGTTTTGTAACATTGTTTAATAAACTTTTCCTTTTTTTCTACAATACATGTCAGTTCCTCTATTCAAACAACGCAAAAAACATCAACTAACAGCTAAATGTCGCCATCTGCTGTTTCATTGTATGAAACATATACTCACCTTACTGGCTGTGTGGAGTTATGATCAAGCCATAGGACTGACTTAAGATTTGTGTCCGTGTTTCTCACTGGTCCATCTCTATCTCAGGGTGTTCCTGGTTCTGCTGGACTTAAAGGTGATAGTGGAGACCCTGGTCCTCAGGTGAGAGGTTAAACATATACCTGTAGACTACTTAACACACTCACAGTGATAGTCTACACTATACCTCACTACAGTTACCCATTCTTCTCTACAGTTACCCATCCTTCTCTACAGTTACCAATACCTCACTACAGTTACCCATCCTTCTCTACAGTTACCAATACCTCACTACAGTTACCCATCCTTCTCTACAGTTACCCAACCTTCTATACAGTTACCAATACCTCACTACAGTTACCCATTCTTCTCTACAGTTACCCATCCTTCTCTACAGTTACCCATACTTCACTACAGTTACCCATACTTCACTACAGTTACCAATACCTCACTACAGTTACCCCTACTTCACTACAGTTACCCATACCTCACTACAGTTACCAATACCTCAATACAGTTATCAATACCTTACTGTAGTTACCAATACCTCAATATAGTTACCAATACCTCACTACAGTTACCAATACCTCAATACAGTTACCAATACCTCACTACAGCTACCAGTACCTCTCTACAGTTACCTAAACCTCACTGCAGTTAACCTATACCTCACTACTGTTGCCAATACCTCAATACAGTTACCTATCATTCACTACAGTTACAAATACCTCACTACAGTTCCCAGTACCCCTCTACAGTTACCCATACCTCACTACAGTTACCAATACCTCACTACAGTTACTAATACCTAACTACAGTTACCAGTACCTCTCTACATTTACCAATACCTCACTACATTTACCCATACCTCACTACAGTTACCAATACCTCACTACAGTTACCTATACCTCACTACAGTTACCAATACCTCACTACAGTTATCAATACCTCACTGTAGTTACCAATACCTCACTACAGTTACCAATACCTCTCTACAGTTACCAGTACCTCACTACATTTACCCATACCTCACTACAGTTACCCATTCCTCACTACAGTTACCAGTACCTCTCTACAGTTACCAGTACCTCTCTACAGTTACCTATATCACAATACAATTACCCATGCCTCACTACAGTTACCAATACCTCACTACAGTTACCTATACCTCACTACAGTTACCCATACCTCACTACAGTTACCCATACTTCACTACAGTTACCCATACCTCACTACAGTTACCTATACCTCACTACAGTTACCCATACCTCACTACAGTTACCCATACTTCACCACAGTTACCCATACCTCACTACAGTTACCAATACCTCACTACAGTTACCAATACCTCACTACAGTTATCAATACCTTACTGTAGTTACCAATACCTCACTACAGTTACCAATACCTCTCTACAATTACCTATATCACAATACAGTTACCCATGCCTCACTACAGTTACCAATACCTCACTACAGTTACCCATACCCCACTACAGTTACCCATACCTCACTACAGTTACCAGTCCCTCACTACAGTTACCATTACCTCACTGTAGTTACCAATACCTCAATATCTCACCTACAGTTACCTATACCTACACATTTCACTACCTATACAGTTCATTTCCCTCAGCTGACTAAAAACTGACTATCATCACTTGTCATTCACAGGGCCCCAGGGGAGTCCAAGGGTCTGCAGGACAAATAGGCAAATCTGGCAAGAGGGTAAGTGAACTGAGTGACCCTCATCCGGCGCTTGTGTGTGTGTGTGTGTGTGTGTGTGTGTGTGTGTGTGTGTGTGTGTGTGTGTGTGTGTGTGTGTGTGTGTGTGTGTGTGTGTGTGTGTGTGTGTGTGTGTGTGTGTGTGTGTGTGTGTGTGTGTGTGTGTGTGTGTGTGTGTGTGTGTGTGTCTGTGTGTGTCGTGTGAGATCTGAGAGGTTTATCCTAATGAATCAAAAACAGATGCCTGATATGTGCTAAAATCCAGTTAAAATGACCAAAAAAGACAACCTGGCAGTGGATGACGTAATTGTCTGTAGCTGTATTTCCAGGTAGATGTCATGCCCTGATTGATCTTGATGTTTCCATGTTTAGCCTATCTCTCTCTCTCTCTCTCTCTCTCTCTCCCTCTCTCTTGTAGGGTCGTGGTGGCGCCGATGGCGCCCGAGGAATGCCCGGAGAGTCAGGCTCTAAGGTACACGAGGACCTCTCTCTACTAGTCACTTTCTCTAGTCACTTTCTCTAGTGTGACTGTTCTGTTTTGATCACAATACTGTGTTGCAAACTTATGCAGGATGATGTCTGTATCATCTTGGGACTCGGTGGTCATTGTCACATTGTTTCTCCACAGGGTGACAGAGGCTTTGATGGCCTGCCCGGTCTGCCTGGTGAGAAGGGACACAGGGTGAGTATAGTAACGTCACCACAAAGTCGCAAGCTCCTGCATGTTCACCTCTTCCTAAATGGGAATACAGATGTAGGATCTTGATTTGATCACCCTGGTACAGGAGAACTTTCCTGTATTTGAGGTTTAAAAAGGCTTTTGAAGTTTGACATTTTCCTTACGAAAAATGTATCACCTCCTACAAAAATATCCATTAATTATAATCCAAATAATAATTAAAATGTCTTGTTGCTGCAGGATTATTTTCCTGCTGTAGCAAACTGGCTCAAATGAAGATCCTACATCTGTACATTAGGTAGTTGAGAGCCTGCATACTATCTCAGGGAAATGACCCATGAAGCAGACACAAAATGATCATAATCCCCCTATTCTCTCCCTCTACAAAAGATGACTTCCACTTCCTATACTGGTTCACTTAGATTGAGGGTCTGATTTAAAGTCACCTTCACTCTTCAACCCGTCGACCCGCTTGAACAAATAGTGAAAGAGAGAGTATATGGGTCGTAGTATGGCCAGCAATACAGTATGTTCCAAAAACACTGGTCTTTTCCATCTAATATTATCACTCATTCCAGAGGACCTGAGGTAAATTACAGTGAGATTTAGCACAGCAGGTAATCAAGGGGATACATACTGGATGAATATCATTGAACAATAGGCTAGTGTTGGTCTGAGAAACAAATGGCCTTGGACGTTTATAGGCTTATGGGTAAAAACACTGTTGCCCTATTTGATAAAACCAAATTGGCTTAAAAGAAAATGCCAACGCTATTAGGCTCTGAACAGGGGATTTTGGAAATACCAAGGGTTTTGGAAGTTATAAAATGTCTGACATTTTTGGCGACATCAGCTTGTGGGTGTTACTACTGAATAAGCTGTCGTGAGTTTTTATGTGTGCAATATTATACAATCAGCTAAGTCCTTCATTCAGAAAATGAAATGCTGAGTTATATATATTATTGTGTTATTGTAGAGCTAATCTGAATGGCTTTGAAGTGGTCATTTAAAATGAACTAAATAAAGTTAGCATTATTTAGACTTACAGTTGGACCAATAGCTTGGACACATTGATCCTCTTATATCGATCTCTTCCATAGAGTTACTCACCAGACACATAGCCAGGCAGCATGTTGAAGATCTTGGTCATGCTACGATCATACACATGCATATACAGAACTCCCAGTGCCAGTCCTGTTCTGTACGGTCTGCTTGGAGGGCCCTTAGAAGAGGCAAGCTGCACAAGTGGTCCTGTGTGGCTCAGTTGGTAGAGCATGGTGTTTGCAATGCCAGGGTTGTGGGTTCGTTTCCCACGGGGGACCAGTACGGAGAAAAAAAAATGTATGAAATGTATGCATTCACTACTGTAAGTCGCTCTGGATAAGAGCATCTGCTAAATGACTAAAATGTAAATGTAAGTCCCCCACCAGGCTAAATAGGAGCTTGGGCTGCAGGGAGGTAGAGAAACAGAGAGAAGGGACAGAGACTGAGACAGATATTAGGAGGCCTCAGATATTTCCAGCCGGGGCATGCAGATCCTAATCCTGTCCTTGGTAACATCAAGGTAACAACAGAGTCAGTCAGCCAGCCAGTTTGACGTAAATAGAGGTTGTGAGTGGCTTCAAGTCTACAGCTGGCCTGGCCCAATCCTCTTTTATAATAATAACACACATCTCTCTCTCTCTCTCTCCCCCTCTATATCCCCCTCTCCCATAGGGGGAGACAGGACCACTGGGACCACCTGGAGCCCCTGGAGAGGATGGACAGAGAGTGAGTATCCTCTACCCCTTCATCATTATCCCACTCCCCTTCTTCATTTACATCCCTCCGTCCTTACTGTGTAAACAAACTGTTTTTTCTCTCTGTGCAGGGCGAGGATGGAGAGATCGGGCCAAGGGGATTGGCTGGAGAGAGCGTAAGAGAGCGTCCACTGAATTGCTATTAGGTTTGATAAATAGGGCCCTACAGTGTAACAACGGTATTGGAGTAATATAAGTATTCAACCACCCTGTTATGACCTACTATCTCCTCTGGTTGACAGCACGACTACTTCTGTATCAGTTATTTCATGTATGATTCATATTAGTCCATTGGGGGCAGGGTTTCTTAATTGGGCATTTGTTCTACAGATGACTTAAACATTGTTTTCTGAGACCCAGAGACAGTAGATAAAGCGAGACATCCCACTCACTAATTTTTTCTGATCGGGTGAGGGGGGGGGGGCACTCTGGTCTACTTATTGGGTGCCCCAGACTGAGACATCTCAAATGCAAATGTTATCTGGTCTAGGCGGGGTGGAACTAGTGAGGCAAGTGGAGAAGGGACAATAGGTAGACCATAGGCAGCGGTTCTCTATCTCACTTGATCATTCCAGATACAGTATTATTATGAAGGAACCGTGAGTTCACGGGGGAAAGCATGCTCACGTGAAAGAGGGAATGCCCCCAGACAGGAACATTGAATATTTTTTACAATGGTAAACGGCTTGCGTGGACTATTTTCATTTATCCACCATCTTTGATCCTTTGATCCTGAAACTCTTCTTTTTTTTCTCTCTCTCTCTCTCTCTCTCTCTCTCTCTCTCTCTCTCTCTCTCTCTCTAGGGTCCTAGAGGTCTGCTTGGGCCCCGCGGTCCACCCGGTCCCACTGGACAGCCTGTAAGTAGTACTTAACACATACTTTCCTATGATAGAGTTATCACTGTGGTATCTCCTGTATGTTACAACATTGAATAAGAAGTTCCTACTCATCTGAATATTTGTGTTCCCACAGGGTGTAGCTGGAGTGGACGGGCCACACGGTCCAAAAGGAAACATGGTATGAACACTCATAATGTTATCTCACACAGATGCTAAACTAAAACACCCACTCTGATGGAACCAGAACTGGTTTATATAGTGTTTGTATAAGCCTGACCAATACATTGTTTGTCACCAGAGAGGAGTGTGTCAGTGTTTAGGATAGGTTGTTTGGGCTAGGTTCTAACGCTATTTTAAACTTCACAGCTGTAGAGGTCAATGGTCAAACTGTGTGTTTGTGAGCAATGACCTCTCTATGTGTTTCAAAATGACTGCCCGCTGGGGCCTCTCCCTGTAGCACATCGGAGTTGGCTGATATTGCCCCTAAGCACTGATCTAGGTCAGTTTTGCAAGGTAACCTTCTAATGGTTAATGATAGGATTTGGGAAAGGTAATCTGGTCCTAAATCAGTGCTTAGGACGAACTTCAACAACAGCAATCCTACAGTTCAGAGTAGCAACAGACTGCACGTTGCAGTTGTTTGTTTGGTCCAGAAATATCAGTTTCTTCAGTGTATACAACAGTTCTTTCCAAGGTCAACTATTTCTCTTTGTGGCTCCGGCTGATGTAAACTGGGCTTTATAAATCAATTTGATTGATTGATTGATTGATTGATTGATTTTTCTTCAGTCCCAAATGTATTGAGAGTAGACCCTCAAACATCTCCTCAAACGTGTCCATCGTCTTAGTAAAATATACAAATATACTTCAAATCAAATTGTTTTTTTGTCACACGCGCCGAATACAACAGGTGTAGACCTTAAGTGTTAAATAAAAAATGTAGAAGCAAGAAATAAAAATAAAAGTAACAAATAATTAAAGAGCAGCAGTAAAATAACAGTAGCGAGGCTATATACAGGATGTACAGATACAGAGTCAACGTGCAGGGGCACCGGTTACTTCACATAATGACTGCGGTGTCCTGCTCTGCTGTTAGCTCATTGTCATGTGAGATTGATCGTATCTGTCTTTGTTTAGGGACCTCAAGGAGAGCCAGGACCTCCGGGTCAGCAGGGGATCCCAGGGACACAAGTGAGTATCCCAGATATTACAGACATTACAGACATGATAGTATCCCAGACATTACAGACACTACAGACATGACAGTATCCCAGACATTACAGACATGATAGTATCCCAGACATTACAGACACTACAGACATGACAGTATCCCAGACATTACAGACATTACAGACATGATAGTATCCCAGACATTACAGACATTAGACATGATAGTATCCCAGACATTACAGACATAATAATAGCCCAGACATTACAGACATGATAGTATCCCAGACATTACAGACATTACAGACATGATAGTATCCCAGACATTACAGACATTAGACATGATAGTATCCCAGACATTACAGACATGATAGTATCCCAGACATTACAGACATTAGACATGATAGTATCCCAGACATTACAGACATTAGACATGATAGTATCCCAGACATTACAGACATTACAGACATTACAGACATGATAATATCCCAGATATTACAGACATGATAGTATCCCAGACATTACAGACATTATAGACATGATAATATCCCAGATACTACAGACATGATAGTATCCCAGACATTACAGACATGATAGTATCCCAGACATTACAGACATGATAGTATCCCAGACATTACAGACAATACAGACATGATAGTATCCCAGACATTACAGACAATACAGACATTACAGACATTACAGACATTACAGATATTACAGACAAGATAATATCCCAGACATTACAGACATGATAGTATCCCAGACATTACAGACATTACAGACATGATAGTATCCCAGATATTACAGACATTACAGACATGATAGTATCCCAGACATTACAGACATTACAGACATGATAGTATGCCAGACATTACAGACATTACAGACATGATAGTATCCCAGACATTACAGACATTACAGACATTACAGACATGATAGTATCCCAGACATTACAGACATGATAATATCGCAGACTTTACAGACATTACAGACATGATAGTATCCCAGACATTACAGACATGATAGTATCCCAGACATTACAGACATGATAATATCCCAGACATTACAGACATGATAGTATCCCAGACATTACAGACATGATAGTATCCCAGATATTACAGACATGATAGTATCCCAGACATTACAGACATTACAGACATGATAGTATCCCAGACATTACAGACAATACAGACATGATAGTATCCCAGACATTACAGACATGATAGTATCCCAGACATTACAGACATTACAGACATGATAGTATCCCAGACATTACAGACAATACAGACATTACAGACATTACAGACATTACAGACATTACAGACAAGATAATATCCCAGACATTACAGACATGATAGTATCCCAGATATTACAGACATTACAGACATGATAGTATCCCAGACATTACAGACATTACAGACATGATAGTATCCCAGACATTACAGACATTACAGACATGATAGCAACCCAGACATAAGAGACATGATAGTATCCCAGACATTACAGACATGATAATATCCCAGATTTTACAGACATTACAGACATGATAGTATCCCAGACATTACAGACATGATAGTATCCCAGATATTACAGACATGATAGTATCCCAGACATTACAGACATTACAGACATGATAGTATCCCAGACATTACAGACAATACAGACATGATAGTATCCCAGACATTACAGACATGACAGTATCCCAGACATTACAGACATTACAGACATGATAGTATTCCAGACATTACAGACAATACAGACATTACAGACATTACAGACATTACAGACATTACAGACAAGATAATATCCCAGACATTACAGACATGATAGTATCCCAGATATTACAGACATTACAGACATGATAGTATCCCAGACATTACAGACATTACAGACATGATAGTATCCCAGACATTACAGACATTACAGACATGATAGCAACCCAGACATAAGAGACATGATAGTATCCCAGACATTACAGACATGATAATATCCCAGACTTTACAGACATTACAGACATGATAGTATCCCAGACATTACAGACATGATAGTATCCCAGACATTACAGACATGATAGTATCCCAGACATTACAGACATGATAATATCCCAGACATTACAGACATTACAGACATTACAGACATGATAGTATCCCAGACATTACAGACATGATAGTATCCCAGAAATTACAGACATGATAGTATCCCAGACATTACAGACATGATAGTATCCCAGACATTACAGACATAATAATATCCCAGACATTACAGACATGATAGTATCCCAGACATTACAGACATGATAGTATCCCAGACATTACAGACATGATAGTATCCCAGACATTACAGACATGATAATAACCCAGACATTACAGACATGATAATAACCCAGACATTACAGACATGATAATATCCCAGACATTACAGACATTACAGACATGATAGTATCCCAGACATTACAGACATGATAATATCCCAGACATTACAGACATTACAGACATGATAGTATCCCAGACATTACAGACATTACAGACATGATAGTATCCCAGACATTACAGACATTACAGACATGATAGTATCCCTAATATTACATGCATTACAGACATGATAGTATCCCAGACATTACAGACATTACAGACATGATAGTATCCCAGACATTACAGACATGATAGTATCTCAGACATTACAGACATTACAGACATGATAGTATCCCAGACATTACAGACATTACAGACATGATAGTATCCCAGACATTACAGACATTACAGACATGATAGCAACCCAGACATAAGAGACATGATAGTATCCCAGACATTACAGACATGATAATATCCCAGACTTTACAGACATTACAGACATGATAGTATCCCAGACATTACAGACATGATAGTATCCCAGACATTACAGACATGATAGTATCCCAGACATTACAGACATGATAATATCCCAGACTTTACAGACATTACAGACATTACAGACATGATAGTATCCCAGACATTACAGACATGATAGTATCCCAGAAATTACAGACATGATAGTATCCCAGACATTACAGACATGATAGTATCCCAGACATTACAGACATAATAATATCCCAGACATTACAGACATGATAGTATCCCAGACATTACAGACATGATAGTATCCCAGACATTACAGACATGATAGTATCCCAGACATTACAGACATGATAATAACCCAGACATTACAGACATGATAATATCCCAGACATTACAGACATGATAGTATCCCAGACATTACAGACATTACAGACATGATAGTATCCCAGACATTACAGACATTACAGACATGATAGTATCCCTAATATTACATACATTACAGACATGATAGTATCCCAGACATTACAGACATTACAGACATGATAGTATCCCAGACATTACAGACATGATAGTATCTCAGACATTACAGACATGATAGTATCCCAGACATTACAGACATTACAGACATGATAGTATCCCAGACATTACAGACATTACAGACATGATAGTATCCCAGACATTACAGACATGATAGTATCTCAGACATTACAGACATGATAGTATCCCAGACATTACAGACATTACAGACATGATAGTATCCCAGACATTACAGACATTACATACAATACAGACATGATAGCATCCCAGACATTACAGACATTACAGACATGATAGTATCCCTAATATTACATACATTACAGACATGATAGTATCCCAGACATTACAGACATTAGACATGATAGTATCCCAGACATTACAGACATTACAGACATTACAGACATGATAATATCCCAGATATTACAGACATGATAGTATCCCAGACATTACAGACATGATAATATCCCAGATACTACAGACATGATAGTATCCCAGACATTACAGACATTACAGACATGATAGTATCCCAGACATTACAGACAATACAGACATGATAGTATCCCAGACATTACAGACAATACAGACATGATAGTATCCCAGACATTACAGACAATACAGACATGATAATATCCCAGATACTACAGACATGATAGTATCCCAGACATTACATACATTACAGACATGATAGTATCCCAGACATTACAGACAATACAGACATTACAGACATTACAGACATTACAGACATTACAGACAAGATAATATCCCAGACATTACAGACATGATAGTATCGCAGATATTACAGACATTACAGACATGATAGTATCCCAGACATTACAGACATTACAGACATGATAATATCCCAGACTTTACAGACATTACAGACATGATAGTATCCCAGACATTACAGACATGATAGTATCCCAGACATTACAGACATGATAGTATCCCAGACATTACAGACATTACAGACATGATAGTATCCCAGACATTACAGACATTACAGACATGATAGTATCCCAGACATTACAGACATTACAGACATGATAGTATCCCAGACATTACAGACATTACAGACATGATAGTATCCCAGACATTACAGACATGATAGTATCCCTAATATTACATACATTACAGACATGATAGTATCCCAGACATTACAGACATGATAGTATCCCAGACATTACAGACATTACAGACAATACAGACATGATAGTATCCCTAATATTACATACATTACAGACAGGATAGTATCCCAGACATTACAGACATTACAGACATGATAGTAGCCCAGACATTACAGACATTACAGACAATACAGACATGATAGCATCCCAGACATTACAGACATTACAGACATGATAGTATCCCAGATATTACAGACAATACAGACATTACAGACATTACAGACATTACAGACAATACAGACATGATAGCATCCCAGACATTACAGACATTACAGACATGATAGTATCCCTAATATTACAGACATTACAGACATGATAGTATCCCTAATATTACATACATTACAGACATGATAATATCCCAGACATTACAGACAATACAGACATTACAGACATTACAGACATTACAGACATGATAGTATCCCAGGCAGTACAGACATTACAGACATTACAGACAATACAGACATGATAGCATCCCAGACATTACAGACATTACAGACATGATAGTATCCCTAATATTACAGACATTACAGACATGATAGTATCCCAGACATTACAGACATTACAGACATTACAGACATGATAGTATCCCTAATATTACAGACATTACAGACATGATAGTATCCCAGACATTACAGACATTACAGACATGATATTATCCCTAATATTACAGACATGATAGTATCCCAGACATTACAGACATTACAGACATTACAGACATTACAGACATGATAGTATCCCTAATATTATCAACATTACAGACAGTACAGACATGATATTATCCCTAATATTACAGACATGATAGTATCCCAGACATTACAGACATGATAGTATCCCGGACATTACAGACATTACAGACATGATAGTATCCCAGACATTACAGACATGATAGTATCCCAGACATTACAGACATGATAGTATCCCAGACATTACAGACATGATAGTATCCCAGACATTACAGACATGATAGTATCCCGGACATTACAGACATTACAGACATGATAGTATCCCAGACATTACAGACATGATAGTATCCCAGACATTACAGACATGATAGTATCCCAGACATTACAGACATGATAATATCCCAGATATTACAGACATTACAGACATTACAGACATGATAGTATCCCGGACATTACAGACATTACAGACATGATAATATCCCAGATATTACAGACATTACAGACATTACAGACATGATAATATCCCAGACATGATAGTATCCCAGACATTACAGACATTACAGTCATGATAGTATCCCAGATATTACAGACATGATAGTATCCCAGACATTACAGACATGATAGTATCCCAGACATTACAGACATTACAGACATGATAGTTTCCCAGACATTACAGACACTACAGACATGATAGTATCCCAGACATTACAGACATTACAGACATGATAGTATCCCAGACATTACAGACATTACAGACATTACAGACATTACAGACATGATAGTATCCCAGATATTACAGACATGATAGTGTCCCAGACATTACAGACATGATAGTATCCCAGACATTACAGACATGATAATATCCCAGACATTACAGACATTACAGACATTACAGACATTACAGACAATAGTGTCACAGACATTACAGACAATAGTGTCACAGACATTACAGACAATAGTGTCACAGACATTACAGACAATAGTGTCACTGACATTACAGACAATAGTGTCACAGACATTACAGACAATAGTGTCACAGACATTACAGACAATAGTGTCACTGACATTACAGACAATAGTGTCACAGACATTACAGACAATAGTGTCACAGACATTACAGACAATAGTGTCACTGACATTACAGACAATAGTGTCACTGACATTACAGACAACAGTGTCACAGACATTACAGACAATAGTGTCACAGACATTACAGACAATAGTGTCACAGACATTACAGACAATACTGTCACAGACATTACAGACAATAATGTCACAGACATTACAGACAATAGTGTCACAGACATTACAGACAATAGTGTCACAGACATTACAGACAATAATGTCACAGACATTACAGACAATAGTGTCACAGACATTACAGACAATAGTGTCACAGACATTACAGACAATAGTGTCACTGACATTACAGACAATATCACAGTCTTCACAGACCAAATATATACATATAAACGTACATGTACAAAAAAAGGTTGATGTTGCTATTGACTCTCAGTACCCACATTAGTCATTAGTTTTTATTTGTGTGTAATGTCTAAAAAAAATACGATTTTTTGTTAGATAATGTTTTCACTGTAATGAGGTATTATATCAGGAGCTTATGGAAATATACTGCTCTCTGATGATTATTTACATCACATTTTGGGATTAGTTGAATTCTGCCTCTATCCTCTTCTGCTTCCCCCCCCCCCCCTCCCCTTCCCTGGAGGTAAAGAGAGCACACACAGAGAGATTTTCTTGGGATATTTTCCTGGGTTTTCTGGGGGGGTTGAGGGAAGCGGTGAAAGCATCTCATTCATGTCTGTGGAATGCCTGCCGAGAGAGACACACCTGTAGGAGCAAGCTCCCCGAGCTGCAGCACAGCCTCAGATTACTCTCTGTGCCACACACAAACACACACACACAATCACACACACACCTTCACACTCACGTGGGCACAAATACACACACACGTGCACGCACACGCTCAAGAATGAATACAGTTCCACCATTCTTACCCTTGCATGTCAGTTAGCAACTTCTTCTGAGTCCCCAATCCCCCTCCATGACCCCAGCTAGTCTGTGTGTGTGTGTGTGTGTGTGTGTGTGTGTGTGTGTGTGTGTGTGTGTGTGTGTGTGTGTGTGTGTGTGTGTGTGTGTGTGTGTGTGTGTGTGTGTCGCTGCTATGGCAACAAACTCTGAAACTGTCGGTCTGTTTCTGTCCTGCAGGGTCTTCCTGGTCCTCAAGGTCCCATCGGACCACCTGGTGAAAAAGTAAGTTGAAGCGCTGCTCTTCACTCCTCTGTCAACAGAATTGACCTGAAAGGGCCGTGTTTGTGAGTGGCCCAAAAGACAACGTGTAAAAGTGTGTGATCTGTTGGATGTAAATGTAGTGTGCTTATTAACCATAGTACTGCACTGAAGGGTTTTCAATGCACTGAATGTTAGCCCCCTTTACACTAGTGTCTACACAAAACGTTAAAGATTGGAATTAATAGCTGATCTGTAACAGATCCAAATTATTTTCAGATGTATGTTGTGCTTCTCCGAGGTGAACTGACTATGTCCTGGAGGTCGTTAAAGTATTGTTTTGACCTTTGACCCATGCTGTGTTTTTCTCTCCTTCTGTCTCTGTTTACAGGGACCTCAGGGCAGGTCGGGGTTGGCTGGTTTACCCGGGTCAGATGGACCTCCTGTACGTGCTATCCTGTCATTCTGTTTACACCTCTCGCTCAGTCTCACACTACTTCCCCACTCATCCATTGCCCTCAGACAAGCCACAAGTACCTGTGACAGTCAACACACTGTTGAGAAGGAGTATAACTAGTCGAGATCTATATTGTGATGGTGGAATGAAATGTTGACTGCCATCGTTTGCTTTAACATAACAGCCCACAGGTACCACTACATATATACAGTAGAGGAAGATAGACATTCCACACACTGTAGTATATACAGTAGGATTAGCTTGCCCCAGGGCCTTTGTACATTTACATTGACATTTGAGTTATTTAGCAGATGCTCTTATCCAGAGCGACTTACACTTAGTCATTAAAGGGAGATTTATGATGACCGTGATAATTAGTTTGCTAACAAACTAGATTGGTTGAACGATCTCATGTGCTGTAACACAAAATGAGGAAGTAAAGCACAGCTTGTAAAATGTAGCGTGCCCCAAACATCTCTCCCTTGCACTACAAATACCATCCATTAAGCCACAACATTGACCAATTATCCTGTCTGTTACTGTTCCCAACTCCATGTGATATGATATATTTTATTGACTTGAACAATAGAGAGGGCTGCTGCTTCCACATAAATACTTCAAAACATAGAATAAATTGAGAATAACACCACGTTATACACCTGGCTCCCCCTCACACAAAAAAAGTTCATGTTATTATCAGGCAAGTCAGAATGCATTTTTTTACAACCTGTCCTAGTATTTCCCTCCCTCAGTGGTCTGTTAGCCTGGCTCTAGCTGATCTGCTACAGTGTGTATCGGGGAGAGGCTGGGAAGGTGAGAGGGAGCCGACTGATTTACAGCCTTCTGCACTCCGACGTGTTTAATCAGTGCCAGGTGTGCAAGTAAAAGGTCTGACTGGTGTAAAGTAAACAGTCAGACAGTAAGACTGAGCCTAGACCGAAGACTGTTAAAGCTTCCGTCACTCATCAGTTCACACAACCACCACCGCCACGACCAGGCAGGCAGGCCGCTGTCATACACTAACACTGAGGCCTTCTAGAACTTTCTGATGCACTGAGCTATTCCGTAGAATCAAACTTTGGTGTACATTGCTTGAGCTACCAACTTAGAGGTCGCATCCATACGAGATTGAAGTACTGTATCTAAGTCATTTGTGTTCGTTCTTCTCTTACAGGGTCATCCTGGTAAAGAGGGCCCACCTGGTGAGAAGGGAGCTTTAGTAAGTACAATTAACATGTACATTTTAGTAGCATATGGTTGATTGACTGATTGATGGGCTGATTGATTGATATGAAACAAAAAGAGAGTATTTGAAACGATTTATGCCATGTCTCGTGTTGAGAGACTAATGGAGAAATTGTTCTCTATGTCTTTGTCCTCCTCCAGGGCCAGTCAGGTCCCCAGGGTCCTATTGGTTATCCTGGTCCTCGTGGTGTCAAGGTACGGTGGTGGAGCTCGCCAAGGTGACGTTCAGAAACATCCTCATGGTGGTACAGTTTGTGTTGGGTTGATAACTGTGGTCTGTTTCCTGTCTGTCTACTAGGGTGCTGACGGTGTTCGTGGACTGAAGGGTGGAAAGGGAGAGAAGGTAAAGCTTCTCCTAATTTGATTCTTCATATCTCTGCCATTGTGTGTAATTAATTTTTTATTTTAGCTTTATTTAACTAGGCAAGTCAGTTAAGAACAAATTCTTATTTTCAATGACGGCCTAGGAACAGTGGGTTAACTGCCTTGTTCAGGGGCAGAACGACAGATTTTTACCTTGTCAGCTCAGGGATTTGATTTTGCTACTTTTCGGTTACTAGTCCAACGCTCTAACCACTGGGCTACCTGCCACCGCAAAGAAGTCCATGTTGTGATTACTAGGACTTTCCATCCGTCCAATGAGTTAAACTCAAAGTTCTGTCACAATGTTCAGTCACAAAGTCCTTATGCGGTCCAAAATGTCCACACTGCCCCAATTTATATTATACTAATTCAAGACCAAGAGCATGACACAGATCTAATATTAATGTTGTTTTTACATCAGTAACACCATGGATGTCAGTGTTATTACTGAATAATTTATGTTTAAGTTTTATGTTAATTTATGTTAAAGTTAGGTTTTAATGTAATCCCAAAACCTTGAGGAAGGAAGGTATTGTTTGTTCTGAATAGAAAATGAATGCCCCCATTCAGGAGGTGAGGGCTTGTCGTGAAACTACCCTGAAACCACACACACACACACACACACACACACACACACACCACACACACACACACACACACACACACACACACACACACACACACACACACACACACACTGCATTATGTATTAGGATGAGAAAAGACACAGACAAGTGACAGACTGCACACAGGGTCTCAGGGAGCTACAGAGAATAATAGACAGTGAGAGACAAAGAACACAGAGTGAAAGATGAGAGAGACTGAGAAAGGTTTTCTTATTCTCTTGTTAACTATTTCATGACTGCCATGAATTGATACAATAAGAATTTGATCTAAGGCGAAACTTTTACAGTGTGTGCAGGGAGTTAACAAGTGTACATTGTACAGCAGCCAAATATTGTCTGAAGTAGCCTACACTATACTTCAACAACATGTATTTTACAGCATCATATATTCTCCACTTAAATATTTGAGTGATAGATATTTCTACTGTGTGTTTGCTTGTCCACAATGTTTTTGTAATGCATTAGCTCCCTATAGGACCGTTCTAATAAAAGAGAAGTGTTTCTAGCGCTCCAGTTACCCTGACCCTGTAGTATGCTTACTTACTATATAGTGTTCTTCTTATTTCTTATTTTTATATCTCGTGTGTTTTTGTTCTACCTTGTTATTTTGTGTATTACATTGTTATCGATGACTACATTGTTGGGGTTAGAGCTATGCTTGTGCATTTGACATTAACATTTGAATCTGAAACTTGAAACAATGCACATGCAATAAGATTCTCCTCTTTGGCCACCAGATGGCAGTAGTCTGCGCTGCATACAGAGAGGCGGCACATGTGAAGCAGAAGAGGTTCTCTATTTATAGCTTAGGCCGTATCCATTTAGATTGACTATTTTCAATTAAAACAACAAGTATTTAACAACAAGTATAAATAAGTGTCCACAGATACTGTACCATTGAAATAATTTGAATTGAATAATGCTGGTACAAGCTCAGGGCATACTGAATCCCACTGATATCTTACACACGGTGAAAAACAACAGCAACATTCAGTTTCCTACAAATCAACTTAACCCAAGTAACCCTGTTCATATTTTTCTCTCTTATTTTAGGGTGAGGACGGTTTCCCTGGGTTCAAGGGGGACATGGGTCTCAAAGGTGACAGGGTGAGTTGACGACTCATATGTGCAGATACTGATTCACCCATAATTGTATGTGTATGTGTATGGTACACTATACACCATAGACCACAGTGATGGTACAATACCTTACCTGGTGTGTGTTGGGTTTGTTCAGGGTGAGCTCGGTGTGCTTGGGCCCCGCGGTGAGGACGGACCCGAGGGCCCCAAGGGCCGAGCAGGGCCCAACGGAGAGTCTGGCCCCATGGGTGCTGCTGGAGAAAAGGTAACATCTTCACTCACACCTTCTCTTTTTCTTGTAAGGTTAAGCTGTTGATAGTAGCATATCCCCGAAGCCTGTGGAAATACCTACATTCATTTTGAGCTAGTACAACTGTTTACCAATACAGTGTGCTTGTTCAAATACTAGTTTATGTTGCCTCAGCGAGACTTTTCTGTTGTCTTCAGGGAAAACTGGGTGTTCCAGGATTACCCGGCTACCCAGGACGACAAGGTCCAAAGGTACGTAAACAATCACCACGGTGATGCCTGTGAGGACTTCTCTGTGTGGGGACAACTTAAGTGAACAACATCCACCAATATCCAGCACATGACCCACCACACAGTTAGGAAGGAGTAACCTGATGTTAAACAGACATGGTTGTTCACTAAACAACATCCAGGGACATTTTACCAGATTTGGCTCATTGACAGATCTGTCTTTCAATAGGTAATAATGATCCAAGATGGAGGTACTGTAGATACTGCTTTCACACAGGATTCATATTAGAAACAGATACTAAGAAGCCATGTTGTGTCCTCAGAGACCTAGATGATGGGCAATGTCCCTCTTGTAACCCTGAGACTTACAGTTATGTACAACTCAAACACAGGTAGATAGATTTGGCCGCCAGCATCATAACATATCCCCTAACAGGGAATAAATGTCCTTCTTCTTATTCCTTACCCATCACATCCAGCAATCTGCTGTTCAATAATCCACTGGTAATATGGATTAAAAGATTACAAACATTATGCTGGAAGATTATGTGGCATTCCGTGAGATGGTATCTAATAGACTGTAGGGCTAATTTATGCCTGAGATCTGCCAAAAGTAGTATTTTTATAAAGTGAACTGTTGAAGTGATGCCATGGGCGTCTGAAAGCACGGCCACTGGATTTAGAGATATGGCAGTTATATAGTGAGAGGTTGGTAGTCCATCAAACTCTGAATGTTTGGCCCCATCTATTTCCATTGCATTATGTTGAGCTTCAGATCGCATCATGACTTTGTGAAATGGGGCCTAGAAAACAGTATAGCTACAGCTTTGAAATGGAAGAGGAAACCATTGTGTTGATGTCATGTTTGAATACTTTGACGAATACCAGGACTGAAGTACAAGGGTAAGATGATTTTGAATCGCACATACACAACAAAACACCACGATTAGAAACCAGACTGTCTTCATATTAAGTGATCGTCTGTTTTTTTTTTAACTTGTTGTCTACCGCAAGTCAATGGTTTTCTTTTGTTTTTGTTTGGTGTCTGTTCCATGTTCCCCCTCCTCTGATCTGTTAAATTAGATGTTTTCACAAAGGATCTGTACAAAGTCATCACGATTTTTGAAGTCTTCGCAGACAAAGGAAGTGTGTGTGTGTGTGCGTGCATGCGTGTGTCTTGTCACATTGTCGTATAATATTTCCTGTTCGCCATATGCGACGTGTTTTTAGCGTATTATTCTGATAGTGATGAGCTTGTGATTGTTCCTCTGTGTCGTCTGTTTTCCCACGGCACGGTGCTGGGTACAGCGTCAACGCCTGGTGCAGCTCTCTGTCTCTCACAAAATAATAGAGGTTGACAGTCAACAACAACAAGTGAAAGCAAAACCTTCTCAAACCATTACTTATTACCATGGATATCCTGATTCCTCTCCTTCCTGCCTTGTTGATCCGCAGGGTTCCAGTGGCTTCCCGGGCTTCCCAGGGGCCAACGGAGAGAAAGGAGCCAGGGTAAGATAAATAGTCCCGTCCCTGTTTCTGTATGGAACTCACACACACTGCATCATAACACTACACAAAGGACATTGATTCCCATTACAAAAGCATTTGTGTGATGAGTTTGCATAAAATACAACCTCCAAGAATCAATGTGGAAGAGAACAAAAAGATGCTGAAACTATTGTTTGTTCTCAGTGACTCCCGTTCCCTTCGCAGCCTTGAATAGAACGTCATGTTTCACCCAGAGTTTTTTACACAGACCTGGAGAGTAACTTTGAAAACAACTTACTGAGGAAGTTTAGAATGGATTGACCTTGAGTTGGTTTCTGTTTAAATAAATGTCTTCTTCTCTGTTCTTCAAAAGGGCGTGGCGGGCAAACCCGGTCCAAGGGGGCAAAGAGGTCCAACGGTACGTTCTCCTCCATTTTACCACATAGCACTGAGAATGAATTAAAGATGTATTTAGTTAATGAATGAATACATTTCTATTTGTGTGTCTTAACTCTTGTCACATGTGTGAGACTGTACTGGATTGGACTGTATAGTCTTACCTGATCTTGGATCAGTCTGTGTTCTGAGCTGTGTGTCTGTCATCTCCGGTATCCCAGGGTCCACGAGGGGGTCGGGGTGCTAGAGGTCCTACAGGCAAGCCAGGCCCTAAGGTAACTACCCTCTCCATCTTTTCTTATGCCATTTTTTATTTCACCTTTATTTTAGCAGGGAGTCCCGTTGAGACCGATGGCCCTTTTCCTGCAAATACACACGTTACAAATACACACGTTACAAATACACACGTTACAAATACACACGTTACAAATACACACGTTACAAATACACACTTTACAAATACACACGTTACAAATACACACGTTACAAATACACACGTTACAAATACACACGTTACAAATACACACGTTACAAATACACACTTTACAAATACACACGTTACAAATACCACATCATAGAAATATGCAAGATTACAAAACAACACACTTAAGAAAAACAATCACATTCCTCAGCAAAGAGGTCTCAAAGACATGTCCCACTCGACAACTCGTAGAAAGACCATACACCATAGGGGTAATGACATTGGTAATCCACATGTAGCTGTGTAACTGCTAATACCTGTATGCATGCTGTGTGATCACTGTGTTGTCTGGTAGCAGTAGAACATCTGATGCTGATTTTCTGTCTGTTGTGTTTTGCAGGGCACGGCAGGCAATGATGGTCCACCTGGCCCGCCTGGCGAGAGAGTAAGTCCCATCAGCCACTGCTTCCGAGGGGTAGGGGTTATGGGCCGGGGTATGGGGCTGATCCATGGATAATGAAATGGGAAATGGCTTGGAGTAAGAAGCAGTTAAGCAGTTAACGACGACTGCCTGTCTGACGTAGTGGTGGGGTTGGAGTAAAGAGTGGGAGGCCTGACCTGGACTGGTGGTGATCACCACA
>NC_138309.1:14097500-14280000 GCF_965601325.2 Salmo salar
ATCTCCACTGAACACATTTTTTTGGTCCAGGATGTATATGGGAAAGTACTGTTTTGTCAAGCACCTGGTGAAGTCAGCAGGGGTTGTGGAGGGGTTGAATTCCCATGCATCCCAATGGGCAATACAGTGTCCATTAAGGATCTAAACAGGAGTCATATTAGGGGAGGGATGGGCTTATTCAAAACAGAGCCTTAACTCCCAGGGTACATCCCAAATGGCACACTTTTCCCTATGTACTGTGTACTACTTTTGACCAGGGCTTCGGGAAAGAGTAGTACACTAGAAAGGGAATAGGATACTATTTGGAATGTACCCCCAGACAGTCCCAAGGCCACCCAGCCAGCCCCTCTGTCTCCTTCTTTCATTTAACCTCCTCCCCCAAAGGAGACAGTTTAATCAACTCCATCGGCTAACTCCAACCCTCCTGCCACTCAGGCTCTATAGCTTCCCAGCACCACCAGGTCCGACGCATCAGTAATACTGCTGGGACACTCCAGATGGAGGGAGGGCTTGGGAGGGAGAGGGCTTGGCAGAGGAGGTCAAATCTTCTTAAACCTTAGCGAGCTACCCCTCTCTCTCTCTCTCTCTCTCTCTCTCTCTCTCTCTCTCTCTCTCTCTCTCTCTCTCTCTCTCTCTCTCTCTCTCTCTCTCTCTCTCTCTCTCTCTCTATCTCGCTCTCCCCCAGCTAGCAGATCAACCAACTTCAGCCCAACAATACAAAAACAGTCGAAAAAACGAGACCACTGCCCATCATGCTACTACCCATTTATGCTGTCTCATTGTAATGGCTCTGATTGGTCTGTCATGGGGATAGCAGAGGGGACTTATAATTGTAACCCGTGGACACAGCCCAGCAGCCTGATACGACTGCTGCTGTTGTTGGCTGCGTTTGTTTTTGTTTATGTTTACTGTCCCTCAGCTTGTTGTCCTCTAGGGCTGCGATATTATAGCTCTCGGGTAATTGTTTTCAATCCGTTTTGCATTTGAAGGAATGCAGAATGGAGCTACCATTATTCAGGAGACCTGAGCTTTTGATGCTCATAGATTAGTTCATTATCCGAATAAGATGAAGGTGCTGGGATAACTAATGCATGAGCTCAAAATACAGACTAAAACAACGTTTGAAGTACAGTAATGACGGCATCCAGAAAAGTCCTTCTGTCATCCCGATGTCAAAGGGAAATTTCAGAATACAACGTTTAGTTTGAGTCTGACTCTTCTTTCACCAGATAACATTAGCTATAGCATGGGAGTGAAGTGAACAGGGTAGAAATGAGATTAAAAAGAGGGAAAATCGAGGGTAGCATATAACATGGTGCAGCTGGATGCTTCTCACTCTGTCCTCTGCTGTGTGTCTGTAGGGAGACCCCGGTCCCCAAGGAGCCTCAGGTAAAGACGGTCCCGCTGGTCTACGAGGATTCCCGGGAGAGAGAGGTCTTCCCGGCGCGTCGGTAAGAAACACCCGAGCTACAACACGCCTCCATCCGTTACAGGTTCCCTCTATATTCACTGACAGAGAATGACGGACCCACCCCCTCTCCACTCACCACCCCTGACAAATGAACCAGCGCCTATACACTAGAGGGGGACGTCACCCAGCCACCACTGCAGGGAAACTCAAAGAGACGTGTTACAAATGAACAGATATACATCCCTCTGAATAGGCCTCCCACCAACCGAGCACTCAGTTTTAACCTCTGCTAAAGTAGCAGAGGAGAGATGTAGTTTACTTGAGCTCTGGGTCATTTTACAAAACCCCTGATTCAACCCAAAGACCTCGGTTACATCCCAAATGGCACCCTTTTCCCTATAGGCCCTAGTTAAAAGTAGTGCACTAAATTTGGAATAAGGTATCATTTAGGATGCACCCAGCTACTGGAAGCGTTTTCTTCCGCAATCACATTTGGGGGAAAGTTATTTGTTTTGTTGTATGCATTATTTACTAAATGAATTATTAAAGGGGGAGTGTTAGCGATTAGGCTGGGGGAATGAAAGGCGGTATAGGGCCATTGTTCCAGACTAAGTCAAGGTCAGTCTCAGCAGGCAAGCAGCTACCCCTGATTGTTTTCTAGTGGTGTAATTTACTCTCTCACTGCAACACCCCAAGACTCATTACTAATACCACCATGTGTGCTGCAGGGCTGTTAGGGAGCCAGTCACACATACACACACTCACACACACACACACACACTGGAGGGTACACACACATACACGCACACACAGATGTTTATTTCAGCAGTTATGTTTTACTGCGCTTTTGATGGGAAAGTGCCTGAGGGGGAAATATGGCTTAATAAATAGCCACCTTTTCTCCCATTCAGATCAATGGTGACTGACTCCCCAAGGTGTCACTTCACAGTATCCCTCCAATCTCTGTCTGGGACAGGAGGAATACCATTCAATACTGACAGACTGACAGACTGACAGACTGACTGACTGACTGACTTATGGGGACCTCAAACACTGGCTTTCAGGCTGTGTGTTTCTTTCGACACATCTCTCTAACCATCCATCTCTCTTCCTCACCTTCCTTCCAGGGTCCAGCTGGTTTGAAGGGAGGAGAAGGACCTCAGGGTCCATCTGGCCCCGTGGTAAGTATCTCCCTGTCACCTACCATCACCTACCTGCCTGTCTGTTGTTAATGTGAAGGGGATGTTGTTCAAATTTCAGGGGGTCTTCAGATAACAGGGTTATTGGGGGGATATTCCCCCTACCACTGTCAATGATAGAACTGCAACACAGTGTGTTAGCTTAGCTGTTCTTACCATATTGTTTTGGTTATATCAGAGGTAGATATCAGTCTAGGATCAATATTCAGCTTGACGCACAGCAGGATGCATTGCAGATCCTTGATCCTATCTAGGCTTTTCTATAACGCAGCGTTCTATAGGATCCTGCAATAATGACTCCCAACACTAGATGGCAGTTTGATTCCTTTGAACAACAGATGACAGGATCCCACACATTTCCAATAATAACTTTGAGATTCTGGTTTCGTAATTGCTTTCTCTTGACATCTTGGCATAGGTGCTTGGTTGGTTTAAGGTGACAGACTCAAAGTTGGAGTGTCTTCAAAACTTTTTAGGACTAAAATGTCAGTCTTCAGATATCTCTCTCTAGAGCACTAGATGAGTATTGTCCAAGTGTAATTGCTATTTAAATGGCTTGACAGTGGGCTGAAAGTTTGACAGGACATGTGAGGTGTCTGAATTTGGCATTGTGAGAAAAAATATGATTTGCATACTAATATGAACTTAATTCAATATAGCATATTGCTATATTGCAATGATTCCAATGCATAGCCTTCTTCTGGAAGCAAGTGTTTGTGTGACTTTGCAATCTCTTAGCTCCACACACCACACACCAGCTAGAAATTCATCATGTGAGTGGTCATGCGGGAAGTAGAATTGAGATTGTGGTTGTTTGCTGCCAGCCCCGTCTGCAATCCAATCCAATCCGCTCTACTCTGCTCCCGGCCTGTGAGGTGAATGGGAGCGTGTTGCGGGTAGCCTACCGTGTCCATTCCATACTGACTCATCACGTTGTCTGACCGCACAGACATTCTCACCACATGCCATGTGTCACGATTCAGAGGAGACCTCACAGCCACTGCCAGACACACATGGGGTGTGTCCTAACACTCTACAACATCTCCCGGCCTGCCATGGACTGCCACTGCTGAGCTAGACAGCCAGTCAGATAGGATGTGTCCCAATTATCTGAAATACCTCCATCTCCGTGCCAACCTGCCACCGCCGCCACTGAGCTACACACAGCCAGTCAGACAGGATGTGTCCCAACACTCTACAACACATCCCTCACCTTCCCAACCTGCCACCGTAGTGCCACCGCTGAGCTACACAGGATGTGTCCCAACTCTCTACAGCAGTCTACAACTCTCTCCTTGTTTCCTTCCCTTCATAACCTGATTTGAGAGGACATTGAAGGTATCAACAATCTAATACATGCACAGGCTATCCATACTTCTCCCCTTTTAATAATGAACTAAGGAATGGAGACAAGAAATACAAGGTATTTAAGGGTATAGGGACACACCCCAAGTCATTTGTGTTGTTGGGACACAACCCTATCCATTAACACTAGCTGAGCTCCAGATGACACCAGCAGCCTACCTCCCTGTAGAAACATTAGGTTTCTATGTGCCAGGCAGAGGCAGCATGTGAAGAGAAGAGCCCTGAAGACCTCTGGAGTCAGTCCCGCACTCAGTAGTCAGATCACTCCTCTGGGCTAGATTAAGACTGCCTGCAAGCCTGCTCCCTTCCTCCCTCCCTCCCTTCCTTTCTCATCTCTGATAATGTCTCCTGTCTGAGCCCTGCTGCTCTGTTCTGCTCCGAGAGGAGAGGCTAGCTAATGGTAATGGTTCCAAAACAAGAAGAGCAATGGCTGTAAGTGGCTAATAGCGAACCCCCCCTCCTGAAATAACCTGGGTTATGCTGCTGTTTTTGCTTTCGAGAAGTATCTCTTGTATTTTATACTGAATGGATAATAGAGTACTTGTGAGAAAAAAACGTTATATTTTCCAAGAAGTAGAACCCATTAACGCTGGACCACAGTGTAGTTCTTAGGCACATATTCCTAATGGAGAATCCTGTGATTCATTATTGCTTTGTAATGTAGATGGAAGGATTTAATTAATCATATTATGTATGATTTCAGCCCCACGTGACCTATGAAGTCTGAATGAGCATCTTCCCTCGATCTCTCTCTTTAAAGTGTGTTCAACCCCTTTCTCTCGCAGGGCTCCCCTGGTGAGAGAGGTGCTGCTGGACCTGCCGGTCCTATCGGTTTATCTGGTAGAACAGGCCCTCAGGGGCCCCCAGGACCTGCTGGAGAGAAGGGAGGGCCTGGTGAGAAAGGTCCCCAAGGACCAGCTGGTCGGGATGGAGTCCAAGGTCCAGTGGGTCTGCCTGGCCCCGCCGGACCTCAGGGTCCACCCGGAGAGGACGGTGACAAGGTTAGTTCCCTACCCTCCCCATCTGGTTTGGCCCAGTCCAGACCAGACCCAGGACCTCTCCAAGGACCGCTCTCTCTCTCTTTCTCTCTACTTTTTCTATCGACTCTCTCTCTCTCTCTCTCTCTCTCTCTCTCTCGCCCTCCCTATTTACCCTAAATCTGGGCCAAATGTTTTGAGTAAAACAGATCGCTTATCAATCTTCATCAGCAGTTTCACATGAATCATACACGGACCATCTGCACTGTAAATACATCTCTACTGTCTCTGTCTTTCTCTCTCTCTCTCTCTCTCTCTCTCTCTCTCTCTGTACTCTTTTTTCTCTCTCTACTTTCTCTCTCTTTATCTGTTTCTCTACTCTCTCTCTCTCTCTTTCTCTCTCTCTCCCTCTCTCTCTCTCTCTCTCTCTCTCTCTCTCTCTCTCTCTCTGTACTCTTTTTTCTCTCTCTACTTTCTCTCTCTTTATCTGTTTCTCTACTCTCTCTCTCTCTCTCTCTCTCTCTCTCTCTCTCTCTCTCTCTCTGTCTCTCTCTGTCTCTGGCTGCATATCCATCATCATAACCAATCATCAAACTAAATGTAATTAGAAGAGATATAAAAGGGAAAAACTGTCTCTGTTTAATCTGCAGCTATAATTTCTTCCCAGAAGGTTACGATCCAGCCCATCTATTGAGCTGCCAAACATATGTCACAGTGGAGCTTTAAATGGACTTGTCCACTAATCTCCAACACCATCTATCACTTGTATTTAAAATCGCATGTATCCTTCCCACACACAAATTGAATCCAAATTTAGACTGATTTCTGCATCTTCGATCTAGTGATTTTGACTGCAGGTAATTAACTCATTTGCCAATGCTCTGACAGTTTGTAAGTGTTTAGATGTTCTGTACAAGGTTGGCAATTTAAAGTAGATGTTATTGTAGAAATGTCAGATACAAGTGATGTGTGTCCTCCTGTGTGATGCGTGTGTCCTATGTGTGTGTGTCCTATGTGTGATGTGTGTCCTGTGTGTGTGTATCCTGTGTGTGATGTGTGTCCTGTGTGTGTGTGTGTCCTGTGTGTGTATACTGTGTGTGATGTGTGTCCTGTGTGTGTGTGTCCTATGTGTGTGTATACTGTGTGTGTGATGTGTGTCCTGTGTGTGATGTGTGTCCTGTGTGTCCCAGGGAGAGGTTGGAGAGCCAGGTCAGAAGGGAAGCAAAGCAGACAAGGGTGAACAGGGTCCTCCTGGCCCAGCTGGTCTCCAGGGTCCCATCGGTAACCCAGGACCTGCAGTGAGTATCTCTGTCTCTGTCCAGCCTTGGACCCACCTTAGCCCCCATTGGGGAGACACTCAGCTACAGTATACATGCTAACTTCATTCAAATTCCATTGCAGTCGGTTTAGCTGGGCTGTTAGCTACATACATCCAGTGTATTGCTGTACTGTGCTGTTAGCTACATGCTGTACATCCAGTGTATTGCTTTGCCATTAGCTCCATCGGTGTGTTAACATGGTTACTGTGTCCTCAGGGAGGTGATGGAGAGCCCGGTCCCAGGGGTCAGCAGGGGATGTTCGGACAGAAGGGAGACGAAGGATCCAGAGGTTTCCCCGGGCCCCCTGGTCCCATTGGTCTGCAGGTGGGTGGGGAACCTCAAACACACCCTGAAACACTAGCACCACCTGTACTCCAGGGACAAACATTCACACACACACACACACACACACACACACACACACACACACACACACACACACACACACACACACACACACACACACACACACACACACACACACACACACACACACACACACACACACACACACACACACACACACACTTAACCATGGATCCCACTGGTATTGATGCAAACTATTTGATGTATCCATTCTCTCTGTGAGTCTTAGGGTGCGTTCGTAAATTCAGTCTGGAGTGTCAGAGTGCACTCTGGGTCGTTCGTAAATTCAGAGCATTGTCAGATTGTCCGTTCGTAAATTCAGAGCATTGTCAGATTGTCCGTTCGTAAATTCAGAGCGTTTTGCCCTCAGAGCATTCAGAGCGCACAATGGACACTCTGGCTAATGAGTAGGGTTGATCCGAGTGCTCTGACCTCACAAAGCATTTCAATACAAAAGGATTTCTATTTGGTCTTGGATGGTGGTATTTTAATATAGGTGGATAAAAGGGCCAGTTGCCAACAGATGGGACTCTGGGTCAGCACAGATGTCAGAAGACAATGAATGCACTGTCTTCTGACCGACAGTCCGTTTGTAATGAAATGTCAGAGGTAAATTATCAGTTTGTATAGTTTGGTTTAGTTTCCCCACACTAGATGTTTCAGTAACTAAAGAGCATAGAGATGATGTGAAAAAAGATATACTAAGTTAGTTGGTGTTAAATATAAAGGTAATGTGGTTGATGTGTATAATAAAGCAGTGATATGGTCAGGTGTTCTCCTGAGTTTCTATCTACCTCATCAACGTAAGGGAATCATCTACGTAGAGGAATCATCAACGTAGGGGAATCATCTACGTAGAGGAATCATCAACGTAGGGGAATCATCAACGTAAGGGAATCATCAACGTAAGGGAATCATCAACGTAGAGGAATCATCAACGTAAGGGAATCATCAACGTAGAGGAATCATCAACGTAGGGGAATCATCTACGTAGGGGAATCATCAACGTAAGGGAATCATCTACGTAGAGGAATCATCAACATAAGGGAATCATCAACGTAGGGGAATCATCTACGTAAGGGAATCATCAACGTAGGGGAGTCATCAACGTAATGGAATCATCAACATAAGGGAATCATAAACGTAAGGGAATCATCAACGTCAGGGGCGCCAGGGCTCCGGGCCTCGGGGACACTGTAAGGGAATCATCAACGTAAAGGAATCACTCGGGTCACGTAAGGGAATCATCCGGGGACACGTAAGGGAATCATCAACGGGGCTCAAGAGGACATCCGGGATCTCACGTAAGGCCGGGAATCATCAACGTAAGGGAATCATCAACGTAAAGGAATCATCTACGTAAGGGAATCATCAATGTAAGGGAGTCCGTGGTACAGTACAGGGACTGTCTTTATGAGCAAAATGAATTAGCTGTTCATTAAACCCAGGTCATTGTCTTGATGGAATTATACAGACTATACCCGCTAGTCTCAAGTTTCAATCTTCCTGGCTATTCAATTCAATTCACTTTTAATTGAGCGTAATTCACTTCCATGGCTATTTCATTAATTGCGTGGACTGACCTCTTTCAATAGGCAGTAGGCCATTGAACACACTCTCCTCTTTCCACTCTGTGGTGCATAATCAGTGTTCCTGTTAACGATCTCTGACTCAGGAGACCACCGTTCTGATGAGATTTCCACTCCAGGGGGACAAATCAGCATGCAGAGACACACACACTCACAGACTTGCACATGCACGGACACACACACACACGGACACGCGCATGGGCACATTTACACACACAGACACACAGACACACACACAGTCCGTCTCAGCCGCAGCTTCCTCCCTAGGGCGTAGGTATTTGAGGAAGATAGGTTGTTGTAACGGAGAGTAAATAGCAGATAAAATGAGATCTTTGTCTTCGCTCCTCATGGTGACGACAGAGACACACTGCCTTTGAATAGTGGAGGAGACTGAATCGTGAATAACCAAAGCAATTAAAGTTGAAATGTCAGGGATCAAACGTACATATGACGCCTCAACCATATAGTCCACTTAACATGCAAGGAAATGAACGATTGGGTCCATGTCTGGGTTTTTGGTTAGGAACAAATTACCTCCATTTTGCCATAGAGAAATACTTGACATTCAGTGTTGTTTAATCTCGTCGCCTTATTTTGTTTCCCATAAACTCACTATTGGTCACAAAGTCACACAGTGTGAAAAGAGTCATTTCTCCTTGATGGCAGTTTGTGTCTGTCGCCATGGACAAATGTCTCCCTGGTGTCTCTTTGTGACAGAGAGAGGGGCACAACTTTATCTGTAGAATTAGAGAACTGAGAGATTGGACAGAATGTTTAATTGGTGATGAATTAATTAAGACACAGAATGGAGTCTGGTTTCTATCACTCCCTTGGTGTGGAAACTGACAGAGCGATGGGCTCTGCTAACTCTTTGTTCACAGTGTACCGTTTACAGTGGTCAACTAAAAGCTACACTACAGCCATCACCAATTCATTTCTGTCTAATGAATCAGCATTAACCAAATTAAAGACATCTGGTACAGTTTATAAAGTGCATCAATTGATAAACCTATTCTTGAAGGTTTTGCTTAGTTTTTCAATTACACCTGCATGTTTCCTCAAGCTAAACCAGAATAATGAAACGGTTGCTTGTTTATTTCTGTCTGCCCTCAGGGTCTTCCTGGACCTCCAGGAGAGAAGGGTGAGAACGGCGATGTCGGTCCGATGGTGAGCAGATAATCATAATTAAAGCAATTTGTATCACTTTCCAAATAAATCGTTTTCTATGTATTTGAATCTTTTATCGAAATGAGAAATACGTTTCACTCTTGAACCCACTTCCTGTTTTGACCCTATCACTTCCTGTTGTTTCTTTACAGGGTCCCCCCGGTCCACCTGGTCCCAGAGGTCCTCAGGGTCCTAGTGGAGCTGATGTATGTACCACACATCAATCTTTTGTCTCCAATAACTCATCGTCACATTACCAAATGTCACCCAAACCGATATGATAACATAGAAAATCTGTCTCTCCTGAGGTAATGAATGCTGACTCCTCTCTCCTCTTTTCTGTTTCCTGTCAGGGTGCACAAGGTCCTCCCGGTGGTGTGGGTGCCATGGGAGGCGTGGGTGAGAAGGTGAGGGCGTGCACCCGTTACAAGACAGTCCGGAGTGTGTGTCTGGGGTGGAAATCCTGCCAACGTCCCTCCACTGACCCCTTCCCTCCCCTCTCCCCAGTCCACTGATGTTATCTCCAGGACTCCATTAATTGCATATGGCAGCCTGTGTCTGAGTTAGTGCTCTGACACTATTAATGCCTATTTTACAACAGTTCCAACACCACTCCTCCATTTTAGTGCCATCTGGCAGCCGGCCCCCACCATCAATACTTAATGCAACGGAATGACGACTCCAGAATATGAAACATATCCATGGAAGGTTACCATCACTTTGAGAGAGCACTCTGACTAGCCTTAATGCCATCACATCTATGTAAATGGAGCTCAGAAGTTCAACAGAATGACACTCAGCATCAACCACTACAAATTATATTGTTATGCACCGTGTTTGAGAGCCCTGTGTTTTGACACCCACTGTATTTTGGGAACATGATAATGTAATCATTCATGTCTATTAATGTATATCACGGGAGAGATTCTAAAACCTAATGACACTCAACACCCACTATGACATGTATTGTTAGCCTACTCATAGGGTTTTAGAGCCTATGAGTCTATTTTGACAACAGTATAATGCCATCTAGATACAAGTGGATAATGTCATCTAGTAGATAATGTATTCATAAGGGTGTCTATCTTGGCAGAGATTCTAACATGGTGTTTTCATTTACAGGGTGAAAACGGTGAAGCTGGCAACCCAGGAACCCCTGGAGAGCCCGGAACTGGAGTAAGTCTCTGTCTCAGTGTGTCTGTGTGTCTGCGTCTACATTCACATAATTATCTATCATCCAAGGCATCATGTGTTTGTGTATTTCCCTATTACCAGGACAATGATTATGATTATGTATTAGTTCATAACACCCCACGTAAACACATGGCGTACTGTCCAACAACACGTAGACATGCAAAGTCCTTTTAGTGATGTGAGTGGTAGTAATTGCTGGTCCTGTGTTGCTGCTGATGGGCCAGCGTCACAGCGTGGTTCTCAGTGTGTTTCTGGCCAACGCTCTATGGTAACACAGCCCTGCCAAGCTGAATCACTTCCCAGACTCTTAACAGATGATTCCTGCAGCCATATGAACACATCAGTCTCAGCTCTGGAACAATGGCTACTAGAACTTAACACCAATGGCTACTAAACATCGCAAAAATAGAGTACACAACGTCTACCTTTCAAGATGGCTGTTTCCCTGAGGTAGTTTAGTACCAATGGAATCCTCTGTACATTCCAGAACCATGACCAAAATCATTCGGTAATGTTTTCGTAGAGGTGTTTTGGTTGACACCTACCTAACCCTGTGAGGTAGTTCTAAAGATTTGATTGGTAATTGCTATGGAATTAGTCCATCATAGTGTATTGATGGGTTGTCATCTCCATTCATCATTAGCATGATGTGAGCACAACAGCAGATCGAAAAGATGACTAGTCTGAAATAGCAGGGGAGAGGTGAACTCTGAGTAGCCTGGATAATAATCTTGCTTATTAATCCAACTCATTATATCTCAAGAGTTCCCAGAACGAATGCAGAAAATGGCCCTCGATATCGGTTTTGCTGTAGAGCTTTTGAAATGTTCTCATGAAAAGAACATGTCATGCCGACCAGTCATGGATGGAAGCAAGACATGAATCACTATTTTCCTTGTTATAATTGTTATTGTATTCTCTGAAATATGCTGGTACTCTGTAGTAACACATGCTTAAATAGCTCAATAGTCAGGAAGCATCGCCTTGAGCATTTTACATTTTTTTACATTTTATTTAACAAGGCAAGTCAGTGAAGAACAAATTCTTATTTACAGTGACGGCCTACCGGGGAACAGTGGGTTAACTGCCTTGTTCAGGGGCAGAACAACAGATTTCTACCTTGTCAGTTCGGGGATTCAAACCAGCAACCTTTTGGTTACTGGCCCAACACTCTAACCACTAGGCTACCTGTCGCATCAAGAGATACCTTACTCAGTACATATAAACAACATTACCTGTACCACTACCACCTCTGCTCCACAAAGTGACCCCAATATGTGAAATATAAGTGAAATATAACGCCTGACTGTGGCGTAAACACTTACCTACCTCAATTCCTAACAATACACACTACTACTGCTCAGTATCCATGCTCCAGCTCGGTCCTCCTGAGTGTTGATGGTATCTGTTGTTCTCTACAGGGGCCTAAAGGCGAGAGAGGAGACAAGGGAGAGGCAGGACCACCCGGAGCTGCCGGACCCGCTGGCGCCAAAGGACCCCCTGGAGATGATGGACCCAAAGGCAACCCTGTAAGCTTCAGTCTCTAGCCCAATAAGAGACCTGCGCAGGGATAGAAGCACAGACGTTTATATGAGATACTTTGGAGTTGTGAACGAAAAGAAATGGCCTTGATTGCTTCTGAGCGGTTTATTTAATTTTAGGCCAAGTTTCAAGAGCTAAAAAGCCTTTTTATTAGGACAGATTGTTTTTTTTCTCTCTCTTTTTGAATGTGGTAATGAACTGTGGTGAGTGCTTTGCTGACATTACCGTCTGCAGCATCAGGGAGCCAAGGTTTACACAAAGTGCCTTTGACAGTTGATATGGTCTATTCATAAAGCTGCACCTCTCATCATCAGATTAATGACAACCATTAGAAACAAACCAGATGGTGTTGGCCTTGGTCACATACGTTGAAGATTGTAGTATTTTGTATATTATTGATAATATTATACTGGTGTTTTATTTGTTCTCCTGCCTCTCCTTCACCTTCCAGGGACCGGTTGGTTTCCCTGGAGACCCTGGTCCACCCGGTGAGGCCGGCGTTGCTGTAAGTCATTATACAACTAATACATCATTATACAACTAATTCAACTGTAAAGATCCCACTATTACCATTACCTAGATCATTGTGATCCATCTCACATGTTCACATCTCTTCTCCCTAGGGAACTGATGGCTCTGCGGGAGAGAAAGGAGAGGATGGTGAATCTGGTCAGCCTGTAAGTCCATACGTCATAAATATCATTAACACAACAATAAGGGGACTGAAAAATCTACTTGATTATATAGCTCTGGTTTACAGTTGGCAGCACGATAGCGGGCGACTGTACGAGCGCATTACCATCACCATTAACTATTAGTCTGTCATAATGGTCTATACAAATAGCCTATCCCATTTAGCATAACCACTAAAGCCCCTTGTGTGCTTGGCCTGTAGTAAATTCCCATAAGCTTTTATTTATGAATAAGTACCTGCAATAGAGAACATTGAATCATATAATTTACTTCTTAAGGTCTAGTACAGTATGTGAGTCTGTTTATTCATTTTATAGATTTTAATTAGAAATATGAACAACAAATCAGATGATTTAAGCCTTTGTGAGGGTGTGAATTACGATACTTATTAACATTGATGGATGTAAATGGGATTTGCAAGTGCTGGGAAAATAAAAGGAAACTTTAAATGCAATAGGAATGAGGTCACGATGTGTGTGTGTGTGTGTGTGTGTGTGTGTGTGTGTGTGTGTGTGTGTGTGTGTGTGTGTGTGTGTGTGTGTGTGTGTGTGTGTGTGTGTGTGTGTGTGTGTGTGTGTGTGTGTGTGTTGGCTCAGAGTAAGGTGTTATGGAAAGTGAAGTTAAAGTATCATAAAGTTTTGTCATGGCTCAGTGACGTTTAACTTTGAAAGGGAGAACATGTTTTTCCCATTCTCTGATTAACAGTGGTTCAATATAAACCACATCACACAGTTGACTAATTCTGTAAATTCCTATCCACTCTGAGTTGTATTCTCCACTTTCTAATTTTGTGTACGTCAAATATTTGGTTATGCAAACCTAAATGTGCGATGATTGCTTCCAATTAAATGAGATAATTGGGTGAAGCAGGTTCTGAAAACAGACGTGATATTTCAGACTACTGTGTGTGACTCCAAAAATAGATATCAGTTTGTCTAATGTCAATATGCAGTCATACATTTCTCTATTTGTAAGGATAATGGTGGTTTTGTACTATCTATTTCAAAGAATATGACTATATACTGTATCATGTTAATATACCTTTATACACAGCACACTGTTAATGTGCATGAAGACCCCTAACTCTCTTACCTTCTCTCTTCTATTCTTCTTCTTCGTCTTCTTCTTCTTCTGTCCATCCCAGGGTCCTCCTGGTCCATCTGGTGAATCTGGTCCACCTGGTCCTCCCGGGAAGAGAGTAAGTCTAAACATCTTCATCATCATAGTCATCATCACCACCAACACACCACAGACGTCAGCATCACTGTTTGTTATGTGAAATGGCATCATACTGCAGCTTTGACCCCTATCAGATAAAAGATTGAACAATCTTGTACGTTTATATTGTGCGTTTAATCGTAACTCACTGATCAAGCCCCGTTTGGCCTAGATTTGATTGTGTGACCGAACCCAACTGTCCCATATCCAACACCTATTGAGATAGCTCTATGAAATATATTCATCTGATTATAAAACCAGACAATGGAATGCACTCAGTCATAGTTGATTAAACCTATAGTCCTCAGGTGAGAATTCTTTACTCTGAACAATAACTCCAAACTCTACAACTCAATTTCCCCCAGAGAGCCTGCATGATTCATTCTCATCAAAAAAGTGGGTGAGAAAAACAATGTGTGATATTTGCAGGGTCAGGGCCACTGAGCCGTCTGTACATGGAAATGAACGATATCTCAAAGCCCACTGAGCCGTCTGTACATGGAAATGAAAGATATCTCAAAGCCCATAGAGAAATGAAGGGCTTGATGTCTGAAATATAATTTTTTTTCTCAGTGAGAAATTGAAAATAGGCTTTAGAAGAAGAAAAAAAAACAGAAAACTAAAAAAGCGTCAAGGCCCAAAACTAATTTACCTGTGTCTAGCTGAGGGAAGAGAGATATCTCCCCTGACACACTATTGATCTAGGCTAGTTTGACTGACAGCCACGGCCAAACAAAGGCATGACGCTAGTAACATTAGATTGAATGGCTGTAGTGTAGTGAGATCCCATTACACAGACAGGTCAGCCGCCGCTGACTCAGTTCACCCAGTTCAAAATGGACGTTTTTGACATTTTGCTGGTCTCCAAGGCAAAGATAACGTTTTAGATTGAATTTGAAATACTTTTTATGATCGTGATGACCGAGGGCAATCATATCTGACGTTTATTGTGTAAAGCTACTGCCATATAAATTCCCTTCGACGTGCCCTGGGAAGTAATCAAGTGAAACATCATTGGTGGTAGGCTAATGTTAGCTCAAGGGAGCCGACATTAGTGAATCCCAAATAATGCATTAACTTCTTTTTGTCGGGTGTTAAATTATATCTTGAAATGAAAATCAGCAATTATTGTCCCACATTTCTCAAATTTGCTATCTCAAGCTATCTTCTGCAACAACGTTATGGCACAGGCCAATAGCATAAAATATGTGCATTTTACAAAAAACGGCAATTGCTTTTGCAATGTGCTTGATGGGATTTACATTCAGAGTATTTAACATCATATCAGCATATGCAGCTCCTAATGGCCAAGGGATTATGTTAGGAAAACGGCTATTTCATCATCATAGGTATTTAATCGCCTTCCCCCAAAAAGTGTAACCTAGAACGACTTCTGCAACTCCCAGGCATTCTGCTCCTCTGAATCAGTCATTTGGGGCTAGAGTTGTTTTGCATTTAACTTTGCAGGGTGTTTTTGCTTCCTCTGCAGTTTGTCCATAGCAATTTAAAATGAAGCTGAAATCTCTCTCCAGCTCCTACAGGCCCTGTCCGAAGCCATTTAGCAGCAGAGCAGTTCTTTATTTATTTGTATCTTATTTATTTTTTATCTTACATTTTAGTCATTTAGCAGACTCTCTTATCCAGAGCGACTTACAGTAGTGAATGCATACATTTCATGCATTTTTTTTGTTGTTGTACTGGCCCCCCATGGGAATCAAACCCACAACCCTGGCATTGCAAACACCATGCTCTACCAACTGAGCCACACGGGAAGATCTTAAAGTGCAACTGAAGGCCATAAACTATTTATCTGATAGAAAATGGACTATTAGTCAGAAACAGTTATTTTAGTGTCAAAATGGACTACAAAGTGTAAATAGGATAATTTTATTAATAAAGTCAGTCTCGTCCAAAACTAGTTTTGTAAGTGAGTTAGTCATGACTTGTCGGGTTTTGACTTTGACATGTTCACTTGACCACTAAAACAGGATACACAGCTGCGGTGATTGCTCTCTATCCAATCCTACCGCAGAACAGACAGAGAGACAGATCTTGCAATCAGAGCAGCAGATCTGACTTTGTTTACATAAAACGACACGTCACACATCATAGTCAAAGACGTCAATATGAATAACAGTTTTTATAAAAGTTATCTTAGATTTATTCGGACTATTTTGAGGAAGTGATACTGGCTTTGTTCCTACGGTGTCTCAAGGGGGACAAGCATCAGTACCTGCCATATCGAAACACACCTCCAAGACTAAACATCAAATGTTTCGCTAATGAACAACAGAGAAACACATGCGGAATCAGACTTCAGTCGCTCTAATGCTATGGTTTTCTCTCTATAGATATTCATGGTGAAAACTATATAAACAGTGACATATCATTTACAGTTTAGAGTACTTAATTTGTTTTTAGACTGCTGCTGTATTTATACTTCCCCTAGGAAAGACAACATACACATCAGTTACAGTAGGCATTTAGACGTTTGGCAGCAGCATCCTATTCACAGACAGAAATAAACAGACCATTTTTGACCCATTGCTCACAACACATCCAGAAAGGATGAAGGGAGCGAAACAAAGCAGATGCTGCCCTGTTTGACCACATCTCTACATGGGCAATCAGTCAAAACACAAAACCCTGCTGCCATCCCCTGCTGCCCTGATGCCATCCCCTGCCTTCCCATACTGTCTGATCAGAGAAGAATGGGCCTCTCTGTGGACTGCATGTGGTTTTGATGTGAGGACCTCTTGTGTAGTTGAAAGAGACAGCTTTAGGCCTCAGAGAGATGGCCAGAGAGAGCAGATGAACTGGAAAACCTTGAAGTGATTGGAGACTATTGAGGGAGAGGTGTGTGTGCGCGCGCGTGTGTGTGTGTGTGTGTGTGTGTGTGTGTGTGTGTGTGTGTGTGTGTGTGTGTGTGTGTGTGTGTGTGTGTGTGTGTGTGTGTGTGTGTGTGTGTGTGTGTGTGTGTGTGTGTGTGTGTGTGTGTGTGCGCATAAGGTCGTTCAGTAAGTAGTTCATTTCACAAAGCATGTCCAGTCCCGTTCAGTCAAACAGATCTTTATAAACTTGCTGGGAGATTGAGGTAGACTTTTCAAGGACATTTGATCACTAATACAGTTTTCATCAGTGTTGGATTGAATGATAATGTTCTTGGGGGGGGGAAACTGGAATCACTAGATATGGACTGGCTGATGGATTTCTTCATGTGATTCTCAACCCCACATTCAGGAATGACTTGTTTTAGAGTTGATACTATGGCTAGTTCAAATATTCAACCATAATCACATTATTTGCGGTGTTTGATTTCACTTTGTCTTTGGTTTATTTTTATTAGTTCAGCCCTGTAGCCAATAGTTTGTTCAAGCAGCTTCTCCTTTCCTCATTACTCAGTTGAAGCCATTGAAATATTGCACTGCAAACACAACACTGGGTTCTTACTGGTGTGTGTGTGATTGATGTGAAATGGATGCATGTCACAGTAACAAATTGTTACAATTCACCTGAAATACTGACCTCACAATGTTGTTGTTGACTCTGCACATGCACACACACATACTCTGACTAATAGACATGCACACACACACACACACATGCGCACACACACAACAACACACTGCTGTGGGATGCTAAAGCATGTCTTCTTGTCCTCCCCAGGGCCCCCCAGGAACTGCCGGTGCAGAGGGTAGACAAGGAGAGAAGGGCGCCAAGGTAACCTAGAAAATCAATTCAGCCTTTACCCAGAGAGCAGCCTCAGCAACTCCAGGCTCCAGCTAGCCCCCCATGCTTCACCCCTCATCCCCCTCCCCTCATCTCCCTCCCCTCATCCCCCTCCCCTCATCTCCCTCTCCTCATCCCCCTCCCCTCAACTCCCTCCCCAAATCCTCCTCCCCTCATCTCCCTCTCCTCTCATCTCCCTGCTCTCTCCCCTCATCTCCCTCTCCTCTCATCTCCCTGCTCTCTCCCCTCATCTCCCTCTCCTCTCATCTCCCTGCTCTCTCCCCTCATCTCCCTCTCCTCTCATCTCCCTGCTCTCTCCCCTCATCTCCCTCTCCTCTCATCTCCCTGCTCTCTCCCCTCATCTCCCTCTCCTCTCATCTCCCTGCTCTCTCCCCTCATCTCCCTGCTCTCTCCCCTCATCTCCCTGCTTCCTCCTCTCATGCCCATCCCCTCATCTCCCTCCCCTCATCTCCATCCCCTCATCTCCCTCCCCTCTCCCCTCATCTCTCTGCTCTCTCCCCTCATCTCCCTCCCCTCATTTCCCTACTCTCTCCCCTCATCTCCTTGCCATCATCTCCTTCCCCCTCCCCTCTCCCCTCATCCCATCTCCCTCCCCTCATCTCCCTGCTCTCTCCCCTCATCCCATCTCCCTCCCTTCATCTCCCCTCTCCCCCTCCCCCATCTCCCTCCCCCATCTCCCTCCCCTCATTTCCCTCCCCTCATCTCCCTCCCCTCATCTCCCTGCTCTCTCCCCTCATCCCATCTCCCTCCCCTCATCTCCCTGCTCTCTCCCCTCATCCCATCTCCCTCCCCTCATCTCCCTCCCCTCATCTCCCTGCTCTCTCCCCTCATCCCATCTCCCTCCCCTCATCTCCCTCCCCTCATCTCCCTCCCCTCTCCCCTCATCCCCCTCCCCTCACCCCCATTGTTATCTAACCCTTCAGATGTTAGCCATGCCACTTTGTGAGCAGGAGAATGCATCAACATAACAGTCAGCTATACTAGCATAGGATACATTCATCTGAGGCTCAGAACAGCAGAAGCTATGGCTCTTTGACAGTACACACAGCAAGGATGTCAGGTTGACAAGCAGCCTGTTATTTTACCATCTGTTGTTAGGGTTTTTAAATGAACTGTAGATCAGAAATATGAACACAAAGAGTTCATGTTTTAAAATGGTATTACTTGTGTTTCTTTTTATATTATTTTGATCAACCAAACCAGATGGAAAGGACTTGTGGACATCATGTAGAGTTATGTCATTGTGACAATCTTGTCCCTTCCTACAGGGTGAGTCTGGAGCCGAGGGACCCCCAGGTAAAACTGGCCCAGTCGGCCCACAGGGGCCCTCAGGAAAGCCCGGTCCAGAAGGTCTGCGTGGAATCCCTGGCCCTGTTGTAAGTCCAAGATCCAACGTTCCATCATCTTTCCCTATATTTACCAATGTTTACACACGCTCTCACACACACACACACACACACACACACACACACACACACACACACACACACACACACACACACACACACACACACACACACACACACACACACACACACACACACACACACACACACACACACACACACACACACACAGACCAAACAGCCCTTAAGCAGTATGACAACAGTGCTCATGGAATAATCGATAGTCCCATTTGGCTTGTACTTTATACATTTCTGTTGTTTATTCGAACACACTTTTTTGTGGTATTCCAGCAATTAATCATAGCGCCGGGCACATGAAATCAATATGAGGCCATAAGAGTTACAGCAGGCTGTAATGCTGGGCTATAATTGGATGGCTTTTCTCTTCTCAGGGTGAACAAGGACTTCCTGGTTCTTCTGGACAAGACGGCCCACCTGGACCTATGGTGAGCAGAGATAATGTGGCCTCTCGCTCTCTCTCTCTCTCTCTCTCTCTCTCTCTCTCTCTCTCTCTCTCTCTCTCTCTCTCTCTCTCTCTCTCTGTGTACCACTTTCTTTCTATTATTACCTCTCTCCTTTCTTTCTTTCTTTCTTTCTTTCTTTCTTTCTTTCTTTCTTTCTTTCTTTCTTTCTTTCTTTCTTTCTTTCTTTCTTTCTTTCTTTCTTTCTTTTTCTTTCTTTCTTTCTTTCTTTCTTTCTCTTTCTCTCTTTCTCTACTGTGGTGTTGTAATTGATTTCTAACCCTCTTGTCTCTCTGTGATTATTAGGGACCCCCTGGTCTCCCAGGTCTGAAGGGTGACCCCGGGACCAAGGGTGAAAAGGTGAGCTCGCCTCAATTTCCCATCCCAAAGAGCTTGTTGATTTGATTTCTCTGATCCCAGAAGAGGTTGGGAGTTCAACCTGTAGTGGGATGGGACCATGACTATAAGCATGGCTGGGATGGGACCTAGAGCTCCCCTCACCTGAACCTCATAACCGGCTCTTCTAGAAAGATCAAACACACCATTTATTTCTGTACAGCAATACATTTGAAATAGGCTTTATCACTATGCAAATACAATTGTTTTTTTGTGTTACTCAGTAAATTAAAAGTGACATTTGGAGAAAGCTGGTAGCCATTTTGAATTGAATAGGATCCTACTCCTTGCCTTCTCTATTTAACACACACCATCAGCTCTGCCAGTGAACTAAAGGTTTGATAGTCAGTAATGCAGCACATAGCATTGCAGTAAGGGGCTTCTCCCCCAAACATTTTTTAAGCAGGATTGACAGGGATTGGTTTATAAGGACACAATGGATAGCTTTTCATGTGGCTATTTGTCATGCTTTCAAATCAATGGGACTGGTTAAGGCACAAATATTTTCCAGCCATCATTGTTGTGAATATTGTCCTCAGTTGCACTCACAGAAAAATTCAGAGAAATTGTTTTGTAAGACTCCCAAAAATGTTTAGGTTAAAATGATTTCAGATTTGTACAATAATGTTCATTATTTGCAGCTGATTTGTATTTCACTTGATTGAATGGTGACGGTTAAGGCATGGAATCGGCTTAAAATGTTTTGACTCAATTTTTCCAGTCCTCGTGACTCTTGTTTTGTGTGTGTGTCCTCCAGGGTCATTCAGGTCTGATTGGTCTGATTGGACCCCCTGGCGAGCAGGGAGAGAAGGGAGACCGAGGCTTGCCTGGACCCCAGGGTTCTCCTGGAGGCAAGGGCGACGGTGTAAGTGATTAATGACCTCATCTGTTTGCCATTCGTGAACCTATTTGCCCTCCACCAGGAGGTTCAATGCTAAAGTACAATGCTAAAGTACTATGCTAAAGTACAATGCTATTGGTCTGATTGCAGCCACCTACAGTTCACTGAGGAAGTTGTTTATAATGAATCATTACCTGCTTCATATTGTGCAACAAGCACTCCAATGCACCGTATATACTTATGCATCGAGTATACACTCTTCTGAAATGAATACTGACTTGACCATTACTCATATACAGTACTGTAGACATATACACGCTTTGCCTTCTTGTGGCAGGATTAGTCTTTCAAAGTGAATTATATCTGTTAAAAACGAATGTAACGCCCATTACAGGGATTCAAATGCTCTGCATTCTATGGCATTCTGTTAATATCCTATTTCTCTCCCAGCCTCATCGGATATCAATTTTCCTATATACCAAAGCATCTTTATTTCTGGAAGTTAGAAATGTCATGCGGTACTCGAGCAGGGTCAGTCCTCTAGCCTGATGAAGCTCCACATTAAGGCGCTCATCCATTTTTAAATAAACATTGCAGATTGAGTGAATATGCAATTTGAGAACCGCCACGGCCTTTCAGCAGCCTTGCTCCGTGATTTAAAGAGATGGAATGGATTAAACATCTTCATATTGAGCCTAATGAAATTGTAATGTCCCTTTTCTCTGTCTTAGAAGAATATTCTCCTTCTATCGGTCTCTATTTTAGGCTTGAGAAACAGGCGTTGTCTTTTGAGCTATATTTGTCACAAAAATAGCACAATGAGATAGGAAATAAACATTTTAGGACTCATTAACACGCTGCTAGAGGTTTTTAATGTTTCCCTTGCAATCTAGCCCTCTTTATCTCACTTTCATCTCACTGATGTCTGGTCTCTTCTTCACAGGGTATTAGTGGATCTTCAGGTCCTCTCGGCCCTCCTGGTCCTCCAGGCCTGCCTGTAAGACAGTCCCCTGATTTCTCTGTTTTATTAATAGTATACCTTCATAGTTCAAATATCACAATAATGTTAAAACACATTCCTCTGCTATTTATTCACTGTGCGTCTTGGCTGTCTCTTCCAGGGTCCTGGAGGTCCTAAGGGATCTAAGGGTTCATCGGTAAGATCTGTTCAATCACCCTTTGTTTCAACTGGTGAAAGTTGGTGGCAGTCATTTAAAGGAGTGTTTGTTAGATCCAAAGTTAACGACATGCTTATATCTCCATGTTCTTTCCAGGGTCCTGCTGGTCAGAAGGGAGACACCGGTACGATCGGTCCACCTGGTCCTCCTGTGAGTATTAACATAACATTCCTTTGGCGTCCACTATAAAACCAAAAACAGGGCATTTACGTTATTAGGTGAAATTCAAAAGGGTTATTTCTAGAAAACGATCTGAAGCATACGCTGTCACACTATGGGATTCTGTACCAATATTTTCCTTCTTCCTTTCTGCTCTACAGGGTCCCCCTGGTGAGGTGATCCAGCCACTGCCCATCCAGTCTCCCAAGAAGAACCGCAGACACGCAGACATGCAGGCGGACGCGGCGGGTACCATGATGGACTACGGAGAGGGCATGGAGGACATCTTTGGTTCGCTCAACAACCTCAAACAGGACATTGAGAGGATGAAGTACCCCATGGGCACACAGAACAACCCAGCCAGGACCTGCAAAGACCTGCAGCTTGCCCACCCAGAGTTCCCTGATGGTGAGTCACAGAGAGGGGGGGGGGTCATGGATAATATGCTAATGCCTTGGCTGTGATTGGCGGCCATTTCGTTGCGTTAGATAAGGACGTCTTTCGTATTTGGTATTTTATTAGGATCCCATTTCGCTGTTGCCAAGGCAGCAGCTACTCTTCCTGAGGTCCAAACAGGGATAAAACATTACATCAAAGAAAACATTGTGCATTATACAAATGTACATTGCTCCATTATATTACAGTGCTACAATACTACCATCTTTGACTGTGTTTGCTTATTTCATAGCAGTGATATTGGGGGTGTAGATGATATATTTGCAGGTAGAGTGTGTTGCTGTGGGGAAGAGCACTGAAAACAAGACCTCATTGGGGTTTATACTTAACATTCAACAGACTGTCCATAATTGATACAAGAGAAATGTCAGGTCCTTCTTTGACCTTTTTTAAAGTTATTTCAAACTTTTTATCTCTTTAAGATGGTAATAAAATAGTATAGTGGATGCATAACATGTAGTGGCATGACGTCCAGCCGCATTTACACCATCTTTCATCTTCCATGATTTAAACACATGGATGTCATAGCGCAGTTTAACCCTATCAGTACCGAGACCCCAGCAAAAATCGGCTTTTCATTTGTCTGATTTTCAATTATCTGAATGTCCTGCCCTTATATTTAGCCTCAGAATGAAGTAAGTATTTGACCATTTTATTTTCAGGACAACCAGGGCTACAAGTAGAACACAAAACTATTTGACGTAAACAGTTGCATTCATGAGTTTTACTGACAAATGTCAATAATTTTTTTTTTGCTCAAACCATTCAGACTCTACAGACGTTATTGTAAAAAGACCTGGCCCTGGGACCCTTCAGGATCCGCCCTTGTGTCACAAACACAGCTCTAGCTCAGCCCCCGTTAATCACACAGACGACTGGTTGGTACCAACGGATGCAGAAGTAATCGACGAATCCAATGATACAACCCAGTCTGTAGCGCAAACACATCATGTTTAAAAGGGGTTAGAAGTCCAAATCACGCCGGCATCGTGGTGGGACGTGTTGGGTCTCAAGTTAAACGTGTTTGGTTTTGAAATGTTTCGTTTTAAGTTCTTGGTAAAGTCGTAGGAACTAGAGAGAACTAAAGATTCATGTATTTAATTGATTCATTGGGGTTTTTCCACAGGCGAGTACTGGATAGATCCTAACCAGGGATGCTCCGGGGACTCCTTCTCTGTCTACTGTAACTTCACGGCTGGAGGAGAGACCTGTATCTACCCAGATAGGAAGTCCAGTGGAGTGAGTGGCATTTTATTTCCCCCAAGAGGCCTGCCCATACTGTACTGTCAAGTAAAGCATGGAGTCGAGCCATAGTCTTGTTCAATTCTAGATAATGTTCTGATGTTTTCATTCATATGCTAGTCAGGGCTGTGAGACTGGGAGATGCATGTTTGGTGATGTTTCCTGGGTTCACAGCTTGGCCATTAACTTCTAACTGTCAAAAATACCCATTTGATCTTGTTTTGTGATGATCTTGTGAATTTGTCGTTTACATTGTATTCTCTGTGAAATGTACAAATGTAAAGACATGAAGAAAATAGATGCATTAAACTAAAAGGTTGGAATTGACATTTGTAATTGTCAACACATACAGTATAGACATAAACTGTATACAAACAGAAACAAACTGATATACACATACTTAGGTATCAAACAATGACTATACTGTAGTGATTCTCCTGTACGTTAAGATCTGAGGGATGGGGTATCTAGCTGCATATTGTACTTAACATTTGATGGATCACAACAAAACGGAATTCCAGGAACCAGTTGTATTCAGTGTTCTTGTCAATACTTACGTGCTTCATTTGTTTGGCTCCACAGGTCAGAATATCTTCATGGCCCAAAGAAATACCAGGGTCGTGGTTCAGTGAATTTAAGCGGGGTAAACTAGTAAGTGCACCCTCGATTCCACACTCTCCTCAAAATAATTTTCTCCTCTCCACAATACTAAACTAAAAGGATTTCTCAGGCTCCCACTCTGCAATGTCCCTGTCTTCTGCTCTCAGTACAGAGGCTCTTCAGAAGTGGCCGTTGGGCCACAAATAAACAAGATAACAAGAGTGTCTCTGGAAGTGACCCCACATTGCTAGCCACAAAGGGATCGAGACCTCTCATATAAGAACTCTCATCAGCCCCTTCAGACCCATCACAGTCACATTTCATACACTTTGGGAATGATGAAGGAGGCTTAAGGATGAGGAGGAAAAGGCTCTATCACTTTAAGACTCAATTTGGCCATGGTCTGAGAGAGAGATTGTATAACTGATGCTGACAAGATGTTTGATAAGAACTCTTGGGATGGAACACTTCTAATCAGTACATTGTGTCCAATCAAATGCTTCAATTTCTGACCTCTAAATCTATTTCCTGTTTTCTCTCACCCCCTCCTCCAATAAACAGTTGTCATACGTTGACGCAGCCGGCAACACAATAAACGAGGTTCAGATGACCTTCCTGAAACTACTGACTGCCTCGGCCAGGCAGAACTTCACCTATAACTGCCATCAGTCTGTGGTGTGGCACGACGAGACCACCGACAGCTATGACAAGGTGCTGCGATTCCTAGGATCCAACGACGAGGAGCTATCCTATGACAACAACCCCTACATCAGGGCCCTCACAGACGGATGCGCGGTAAGGGCTGCCTCTCAATACTTCCTGTCTCTAATGGTGATAGTTCAAGCACTTTTGCGAAAGACTGGAATTTTGCAACCCTATAGTTGGTGCTTATGTAAATGCCACATTGATTGTTTTGTTGGACTTGTTTGCTAGCTCCAATGAGGTTGTAATTGACTGAAAGCACACTGTCTAATGTTTCCCCCCCCCCCCCATTGTCTCTTTACAGACGAGGAAGGGCTACGGAAAGACTGTGATAGAGATTAATACTCCCAAAATCGATCAGGTTCCCATCATAGATGTCATGTTGTATGACTTTGGAGATGCCAGCCAGAAGTTTGGATTTGAAGTGGGTCCAGTCTGCTTCCTTGGCTAACTAAAAAAAACAAAAAAAAACTAAAAACTTGGCGGGGTCAGAAAGAAAGTCAAGACATTTTGGATACCACCCAGCCCCCCCACCCTTTTCCATGCCACATGCAAGTTTTGAATAAAAAATGGTGTAGCGAACATGTCTTGCCATGTATGTATGTATTACCTAGAAAAATACTTGTTGCCCTTGTAGGGCTAGAATCACATGACTTAAAACTGTTATGGCGCAAAGGTGAAGGACATTTGAAGGCGTGGCAGGGAAGGGTGAACAGGAGAAGAACGAGGGAGGTCGAAAGGAGAGAGACACCTCTTTTCTGGATTCTCCAGGTGCTGTACAAAAAAAATGACTACAATGGTGCTTGTTCAAACAACAAAATAAAGAGGTGCTAAGAAAGAAGGTGTATTTTGATAATAAAAAAACTGTAATTATTATTTTGTACAATCTGTTATTTCTGAATCCACTTTCAAAACTTGCATGTGTATCAGAATCACATCTGGCTCTTAATTTCAATGTTCGTAACAAAATATATATATAAGTTAAAGAAATGAATAAAGACAGACAGAGAGAAAGAAATAATTATGATATTTTTCTGATGAATAAATACTGTGTACCTGTTATGAAGCAAATAAAATGAGTATTCAAACGATTCCCTATTTCTAATGATAATGCATCCCCTTTGTATATATTGACCATCCAAAGCTCTAGGTTATTTGCAGTTTTGCCCTTCAAGACCATAGGTAAAACAACTGGAAGACTCTCACCAGCACACATATAGCAACATATCCCACTAATGTTGTGATCCTGTGCTTGTATTAAGCAATCATGGAATTCATTCTTCTTTTTATTTAAGTATTTTTGTTGTTTTGATTTATTTTTTTAATTTTCTGTCAGTTTTTCTTTTTGGTCGTATACCTCAAACTTTCTTGATAACCATAAGACCATGGATGTTATGCCCTGTATATATCTTGGTTAAACAATTAAGTTTATATATTTTGGGTGGGGAATTTTTTAAGAAAGAAATACTTATCGGTTAGACATCTTCTGTTCAGATCCTTCTGTGAATACAATGATAAGTCCTTTAGGTGACCCATTTTTGTAACTAAAATGAGAAAATGTTTTAATGTGCTTTTAATGGTTCATTTAAAATATTAAAACTGGATTCTAAACAACAGTGAATGGAATGTCTGCATTGTTGTTTTACTTTGTAAAAGAGAGAGGACTTAGATGTGACATTACATTTTACATTTTAGTCATTTAGCAGACGCTCTTATCCAGAGCGACTTACAGTAGTCAATGCATACATTTCATACATTTTTTTTTCTTCGTACTGGTCCCCCGTGGGAATCGAACCCACAACCCTGGCGTTGCAAACACCATGCTCTACCAACTGAGCCACACAGCTGTGTGTACTCCTATAAATTGTATTGTTGTAAAAAGCACGTCACCGTATTACAGTACATTCAGAAAGTATTCAGACCACTTCACTTTTTCCACATTATGTTACATTACAGCCTTATTCTAAAATGGATTCAATTGTTTTCTTCCCTCACCAATCTACACACAATACCCCATAATGACAACGCAAAAACTGGTTTTTAGACATTTTTGCAAATGTATTAGAAAAATAATTTAAATATCACATTTACATAAGTATTCAGAACCTTCACTCAGTACTTTGCTGAAGCACCTTTGGCAGCGATTACAGCCTCAAGCCTTCTTGGGTATAACGCTACAAGCATGGCACACCCATATTTGGGGAGTTTCTCCTGATCTTCTCTGCAGATCATCTCAAGCTCTGTCAGGTTGGATGGGGAGCGTCGCTGTAAAGTTATTTTCAGATCTGTCCAGAGATGTTTGATCGGTTTCAAATGCGGGGTCTGGCTGGGCCACTCAAGGACATTCAGAGACTTGTCCCGAAGCCACTCCTGTGTTGTCTTGGCTGTGTGCTTAGGGTTGTTGTCCTGTCGGAAGGTGAACCTTCGCCCCAGTCTGAGGTCCTGAGCACTCTGGAGCAGGTTTTCATCAATGATGTACTTTGCTCCATTCATCTGTCCCTCGATCCTGACAAGTCTCCCAGTCCCAGTTGCTGAAAAAAATTCCCCACAGCATGATGCTGCCACCACCATGCTTCACTGTAGGGATGGTGCCAGATTTCCTCCAGACGGGATGCTTGGCATTCAGGCCAAAGAGTTCAATCTTGGTTTCATCAGACCAGATAATCTTGGTCTGAGTCCTTTAGGTTCCTTTTGGCAAACTCCAAGCGGGCTGTCATATGCCATTTATGAGGAGTGGCTTCCGTCTGGCCACTCTACCATAATGGCCTGATTGGTGGAGTGCTGCAGAGATGTTTGTCCTTTTGGTAGGTTCTTCCATCTCCACAGAGGAACTCTGGAGCTCTGTCAAAGTCACCATTGGGTTCTTGGTCACCTCAATGACCAAGGTCCTTCTCCCCCGATTGCTCAGTTTGGCTGGATGGCCAGCTCTAGGAAGAGTCTTTGTGGTTCCAAACGTCTTCCATTTAAGAATTATGGAGGCCACTGTGTTCTTGGGGACCTTCAATGCTGCAGACATTTTTTGGTACCCTTCCCCAGATCTGTACTTCAGAGTTCTATGGACAATTTATTTGACCTCGTGGCTTGGTTTTTGCTCTGACATGCACTGTCAACTATGGGAACTTTTATAAACTTGTGTGTGCCTTTCCAAATCATGTCCAATCAATTGAATTTACCTCAGGTGGACTCCAATCAAGTTGTAGAAACATCTCAAGGATGGTCAATGGAAACAGGATGCACCTGAGCTCAATTTTGAGTCTCATAGCAAATGGTCTGAATACTTATGTAAATAAGGTATTTCATTTATTTTTTTATACGTTATCAAACATTTCTAAAAACCTGTTTTTTGCTTTGTCATTATGGTGTATTGTGTGTAGATTGATGAGGATATTTTTTTATTTAATACATTTTTGAATAAGGCTGTAACGTAACAAAATGTGGAAAAAGTCAACAGGCCTGAATACTTTCCGAATGCACTGTATACAGTATGGAGATTGTGTGAATCTTCAAAGTCAATTGCCAACAGAAAGTTATTTCTATCCTAAACAATTTGTCTCTCTTTGAACAATACTGACAATACTTTTCATGGCTATAGTTTTCCAGTAAAAAATATGCACAAATTAAATAAACGTTTGATAACATCTACATGATGAGTTCAATAAGATTACCAGAAGACGCGATCAAGACCTCTGGGACGGACACCTTATTGGAGAAACAAGAAACCGTCCACAAAAGTTTGAATGCTATCGATTTCACAGTGAGATTAAGGAAGTCATTATAACTTTGCATGTTGATTTAAATTGTTGTTTTAAATCCAGGATCTCATTAGTATGTTAATTAAGCCTTTCCAAAATCTTAATTTGATTATCTACGGAAACCGACACGCACAAGGATTTGAATCAACTTAAATAGAAATCAATGTCTATGCCTCACTTTTTGTTTACTTTCTGAGGGTGTGTGTATGAGTTCAACAGAAATCTTATGTCATGCTCTTGCTTGGCTATGGATTTGGATGCCAGCCAAAGAACAGATCAGTTTGAAATAGTTTTGGACCAAAAAAAATGATATTGATTATATGATGAATCGAGACATTTTATAACTGTCGTAAAAGTAAAGTGAAAAATGTCTTCTTCTAAATTGTTGATTTTCCCTGAGGAATTCCAAGTAGACTATATACTGTATTAGACTACATGCAATCAGTCTCTTCAGATAACAAGTTTAGTTCGAGCGCAGCACAGTTGGGAGTCCGCTGTGTTTTCATAGCTAATGGAGTCTGTGTTTTTATTTCTATCCAGATGACAGTGTATCTTTCTGTAGTGATTTGTACATGCTTCAAATGCATCATTCTCTGTATGAGTTCTATTATCGAATGTTGCAGTGAGTTGTTCAGAAACTAACTTAATTGCGAAAAGGATATTGGGCAATTATACCAGGGGTGTTTTGTATCATCACTGCTTGTAAACATGATTTAAAACTGATCTGATTTGAAAACCAATGAAAACGTTCTCTTAGACTAGTTTCCTTCCTTCATCAGTGGAGTCAGGAGATCAAACCACCTTATGCCAATCGATGGGGGAAAAAACTAGTAGTTTAGATTTGACTCGACAGGGTGGCATCTCAAAAACAAGAAAAGAGAAAATTAATCAAACAACTAATTAATCTTCATGATGTCTGTCACCACTTGAGACCCCCCAAAAAATTCTATTTCACATGAAACGAGAAATATAAACGTTTTTCTACCACAAAGAAAGCAGAGAGAAACACATTAATTGACAAGTCCGTCTAGAAGTAACAAAGAATTTCTTCCTTCTCTTCTTCTTGGAGCTGGGTCTTTGTAGAGAGAACCAAAGGGAATATCCATTGGAGGGGGGATACTAAAAACCAGGACACGCTCTCTCTCTCCGCGGCGTTCTGAAGAGAAAAACTCTGTTCCATACCACTTCTTTTATGAAAGATTGTGTTTGTCAGAAACACATGGGGCGTGCCAAGCACGCAAAGCCCTGTTCCAAACAACATACAGTGAAACAGAAGCAATATATCTTTTTTTCAGAGATAAAACTGAGTCAGTTCTGGACAGACAGAACTAAGAGACAGACAGCTAGTTGTGAAGCTTTGAAAACCATAATATTAGGCTACCTCTTTTCTTTCTTCTCTGTGCTGACATAATATATTTAAAGTACATTATTTTGGCTAATAGATTAGTGGTTTTCCAATTCCTTCATTCCTTCTTTACTTCTTTCTATTCTTCTTTCCTCTATTCTGTTTGTTCGGTCTTCTAGTGATGAGTGACCTTTGATCTGACAAGACTAGATGGACGAGAGCAAAATGATGCAAATTCCAGTGAAAAATCTTCACCATGGTACTTTCACACACCAAGTCCATCCCTGTTAACCTTGGAGAGGGGAAACAATGGTACATGTTAACAGTGTGCAGTCATGACTTAGGTCTAAATGAGTTCCAGAACATAAAGTATAACTACAGAGTCATTGTGGTGTTTTCGCAGAGCCTATGTATGTAATTACCTAGACTGCCCAGCAATACACATGAACAGTTTCTCCTACAGTAATATATCCAGTTGCCCTGAGATCGAAAAGAAGCCGTAAAAAAGCCAGTTTTGTGTACTTGCCTGACAGTATTTCACTTCACCTCCTGAGGGAGAATGGGAAAACATCAGGAGGCAAATCAGGGATCACACTATCATCACAGTCACAGTGGGCCTGGTGTCTGACAAAGTTACTCAGCAGGGAGAGACTAAATGGGGACTCAAGACCCAGACATTTAGACTTATAATATTCTCAACCCCCGAGGCAGGTACACCCCTGCTACGAATCACGTCTCCCCCCTGTAATCCCCCTGTCCATTTTTGACAAGAAGGGCATAAGAGACACCAAAAACCTTCAGATTTTCTTTTGGAAAACTTGACAAATTGACAAATGTTGACAAACTGACAAATTGTTCATCATGTTGGTGGAATCACAAGCTTCCTGTCTCTCCACTGGTGCCTCAGATAAGCCTTGTTCTACAGATGCCACAGTAATGTCCATTAAAACCAGCATCTATCCTAGCACCCATCTTCCATTCATCTCTATGACTATGGGAGACAAAGATTGAAACAATCTGTTCTATTTGGGGCAGAATGTAGAGGGAACAGATACAAACAGCAGATGCCTAACTTAAATCACCAGATGTACACTTGATATTTACCTCTCTGGCCCATCTCCCTCCCCCCAGCCCAAAACACTGTGTTTCCCATGTAGAAAACTAGCTTGGTCAGTGCAAATATCACTGCAGGAGAAATTGCTTTAGGTTATTATGGCTCTCAATCCTACCTCTGGGAAACTGAGATGGGGAATCTCTGTCAGGTTCGATACAAAGAAAAATGATTATTTTCCATAGGCCTATTTGACTGTTTTTGACTGAAAATACTGCTAGCTAGTTGTGTTTTTGAAGTGAAGTAAGCAGTGGAGGAGGAAGGGAGGACCATTCTCCTCAATGAATTTCATACAAATAAAAATGGTAAAACATTAAAAAAAGTTATCATTTTTAGATAAAACTATACTAAATATAATCATGTCACCAAATAATTGATTAAAACACACTATTTTGCAAAGAAGTTGTACAGTAGCCTCAACAGCATTCTGTAGGGTAGCACTATGGTGTAGCAGGAGGACAACCAGCTTCTGTCCTCCTCTGTGTACATTGACTTAAATACAAAACCTAGGAGGCTCATGGTTCTTACACAGTAATTATGACAACTTCTAGAGGATGTCTTCCAACCTATCAGAGCTCTTGCAGCATGAACTGATATGTTGTCCACCCAATCAAAGGATCAGATAATTAATCTAGTACTGACAGCATGAACTACAGCTAGCTAGCACTGCAGTGCATAAAATGTGGTGAGTAGTTGACTCAAAGAGAAAGACAATTGTTGAACAGTTTTGAACAAATACATTTCTTCCAAAATGAAGGAGAAACAAGAGAGAAATATATATATACAGATTGTCATTTTTTTTTACTCTCAGTTTCACTTAGCTAGCAAATGGAGCTAGATAGTTTAGCCTACTGAAACACCCTGCTCTCAAACAGAGGGATACTATGTTAGCTAGCTGGGTATGACTATCCAACAGAACACTGGAACTCTTCCAAGTCAAGGTAAGCGTTTGGTTTTACACATGTATTGGCAACGGGGTCCGCCAGTGTAATTGCTTACTGACTGTACACCGTAACGTTTCTGCATGATTGTAGAGGGTTTACTAACGCGTTAGTTCTATTAGCTATGCTGACTATGAAGTTAAGCTATGGTGACAACGATGTAGGCTGTGTGTAGAGGTTTGGCTTGTAAAGTTTTTTTCGCCTGGTCACATACAGCTGATGTGTTGTGCATTGACGTCCACAAGCAAAGGGAAGAGGTGAGAGGAGGAGAGCCCGTGGATGCGAGAAGGAATACAACTTGGCTGTGTGTTTACGCTTGATCAGGGGTGTATTCATTCTGCCCATTCTATTCAAAAATGTTTCTTAAACGGAAGCAAATGGAACAAAACGGGGATAAACTATTTGATTTGGTCCAATAGGAACTCATGTTTGCAACTGTTGGACAGCTAGATATATCAGCTAGAATAATGCAGGCAAGAGTGTGCAAGGCGGTATTGATTGTCACTGTCTGTCCACATTTGTCTCTCGACCTGTGTCGTTGTAAACTTTCATTCATAGGCTAGGTTGTTGCAACCTCATGATGGGTATAGGGAAAAATCGAGTGTCATGTAGTAGCCTAAACCTATTGCTGTTACATTGAACTGGGTGAATGGAATATGAATGACAGTCATCCAATATGCTGTAATAGAAATAAGGCCATGCTCATTATAAAAATCGTCCTCCGGCACTGACCGCAACTGGAAGTAAGGTTGGTGTTAGCTATCATACTAACTTTGCAGCATATAGTGTAGTTTGATATTCCAGAAGTGGTTCGTATTGATCATGGTCTTTTTTTGTTCCTCTGAAGTGTCACTGTACTTTACCTCAGTGGGAAAAAAGGTGGACATGTCCTGGTCGATGTTTCTTATTACCTGTGTGTGTGTGTGTGTGTGTGTGTGTGTGTGTTTGTGTGTGTGTATGTGTGTGTGTCTGTGTGTCTTTGTGTGTGTGTGTGTCTGTGTCTGTGTGTCTGTGTCTGTGTGTGTGTGTGTGTGTGTGTGTGTAAGGGGGATAGATGATGAAATATAGCCACATTTTCACAGATCAGGACATTCTTTTATCAACTATTTACACTTTTTATCCTCAAAGGTCGCTATATTGTCTTCTTTCATGCTTCCTCTTTAAATAATATCCTCTCTTAAGTTAAACTTTGAGGACGTTCTTTCTCTCACAGTAGGTTAGCTAAGGGAAAACACGTGGAGCTACTGAAGGACTTCAGGAATCAAAGCTCAGTCAAGTTGTCAAGGTCTCAGAGACAGTCAAGTCCCTGTGATGAATTCAACTAAACATTCATGCTGGCTGATCAGAAGCATCATCTACAGTGTTGTCGTGGCAGCACGATCAAACAACAACACTAATAATATGCTACCCTGCTGTTTGTGAGTGCGGGTGTAACGTAGCTAAATGATCATCAGGGATGTGTTCCGTTTCACTTATGGTGACATTTTAAAGCTGATTAACATACTTCCACTATTTTCTCTATGTACATTTGTTCACTACTCTTAGGGGACATGTAACTACGGCCTTTATAAATTATTCGAAGAAGGTATTGACATTCTTCTCATTGGCATCCTCCTCCGCATGAAGTACATAAGGTCCCATTCCATCCCAGTCTGTGGTTGTTTTCCTGACTCCTCGGGTTGGACTTCAAGGGTAACTTTAAACAAGACGGGAGAGCTGATCAGAGAGGCAGACGAAGCGATGCTGAACAAGCCCCGAGGCACACGCCAAGGTTTCCCACTTTTCCTGTCAGAAACCTGAGAGACTGTCAACACGGCCACTCCACCGGGACCGCTAACAAAGGTCCCGACGCCATCGCTTCAAAGACACAAGCTCATTTAAATAACTTCAATCGGCCCTGTTGCTTCACCAACCCAGCCACCACTCCCCACCACCACCCCAGTCGTTATGTGAGGTAAAGTGTGTATCCAGCACCTTATCTGAGCCATATCTCGATGAATCACACTCAGAACAACAGGCTCCATGACCTCCCTATTAATGACTCCAGAGAAAGTGAGAGAGAACGAGGGAGAGAGAGCGAATGAGGAAGCCAGTGCGTTCTTTAAAACTGCAGGTGAAGGAAAAGTGTGGTAATTGTGTTTACCAGCCAAGGACAGAGCTATTGCTGGAATGCCGTGAGCAGGAAAGAGGACAACAGAACAAATAGGTAGTGTACCACACTACATGTAACCAATAACGTGGAGATAAATAAAGAGGAGCATTCTGGAACCCAAACGGTATTCTGGAAAATGTGAAGAGACCTTAGAATCTAAGGACAAGAGAAGACTGAGTAATTAGTTTGAACTGGTTTTGAACCGAAGACATAATTAGATAAAGTGATATTTAATTGAATCCCCCAGTCCTCAAACTAAAAACTAAAACCCCAGAATCTAAGTGTCTTTTTTCACATTTCTTTTCCACATGTTACATTATTCCAAATCTTTTTGAAGGCCTGAAAGCCCTGACAACTAAACAATCTGCCAAGAAAAATTGCAACTATAATGATATAATATTTTCAATATACTGCTCTGTTGCAAACCCTGCCTGTCTCGGAACGGCTTGTAATTGATACTAATTCCATGGATATCGTGTGTTTAGATGGGTGGGCAATTATCTGTGTGTGTGTGTGTGTGTGTGTGTGTGAGAGAGAGAGAGAGAGAGATTGCTAGAGACAAAAAATTTAGTTTACAGAAATTAGCATACCTAGTATTTTGAAGTTATCATAGTCTATAGCTCAGATAATATAAAGTTGTCCTTACTTGAAAATACCATCATATATGACAGCCAGGACAGGTGTTAACATGTCTGGTCCCATCCACAAGGGGTATAGTGCATACAGTACAGTAAAGCACAGTTATATTACAGCACTCACTCCTGCATTCATTGGAGTGTCTCCTGCTTAGCACATGATTGAGTCATACAGGATCTTGGAATCCCCAGGACACACATTAAAGGGGCATGTAGTAATATTGGCATCACCTTCCTTCTTTACTTCTATCTTCTCTTCCTCACCTCAGTGCGGTGCAGGGTAATACGATTAGTTTGTGATGGGCCCATATATCCTAGACGTAGTTATGTCAGAGCAGGCGAATAGGAGGAGTGAAAAATCAATTCTGTGTTTAGTAGACACGATGTGACTGGAATGCAGCAGTGTTTTTATGTATATGACGTGATTGCAGACTCTGAATCTATCTCTCCCATTCACATGTGCAGTGTGCAGTGGCAGCTACAGTGCCTTCAGAAAGTATTCACACCCCTTGACTTTTTCCACAAGGTGGGATGAAAATTGATTGCGTTGTCATTTTTTGTCAATGATTTACACAAAATACTCTGTAATGTCAAAGTGGAAGACAAATTCTAACATTTATTTTAAAATTATGGAACCCCCTATGTCAGTGATTACAGATGTGAATATTTATGGGTAAGTCTCTAAGAGCTTTGCACACCTGGATTGCACAATATATGCCCAATATTCTTTAAAACATTCTTCAAGCTCTGTGAAGTTGGTAGTTGATCATTGCTTGACAGCCATTTTCAAATCTTGCCATAGATTTTCAAGCCGATTTCAGTCAAAACTGTAACTAGACCACTCAGGGAACATTCAATCTCACCTTGGTAAGCAACTCCAGTGTATATTTGACCTTGTGTTTTAGGTAATTGTCCTGCTGAAAGGTGAATTTGTTTCCCAGTGTCTGGTGGAAAGCAGACTGAACAAGGTTTTCCTCTAGGATTTTGCCTGTGCTTATCTCCATTCTGTTTCTTTTTACCCAATAAAAAACTCCCTAGTCCTTGCTGATGACAAGCATACCCATAACACGACGCTGCCACCACCTTACTTGAAAATATGAAGAGTGGTACTCAGCGATGTGTTGTGCTGGATTTGCTCCGAACATAACGTTTTATATTCAGGACAAAAGTTAATTTCTTTGCCACAGTTTTTGCGGTATTACTTTAGTGCCTTATTGCAAACAGGATGCATGTTTTGGAATATTTTTATTCTGTACATGCTTCTTTCACTCTGTTATTTATGTTAGTATTGTGGAGTAACTACAATGTTGTTGATCCATCCTCAGTTTTCTCCTACCACAGCCATTAAACTCTGTAATTGTTTCAAAATCACCATTGGCCTCATGGTGAAATATGTGAGTCCTTTAGTCCTTTGTCTCCGGCATCTGACTTAGGTCTTCCCTGTGGCTCAGTTGGTAGAGTATGGTGTTTGCAATGCCAGGGTTGTGGGTTTGATTCCCACGGGGGGCCAGTATGGAGAAAAAGAAAAAATATGAAATGTATGCATTCACTACTGTAAGTCGCTCTGGATAAAAGCATCTGCTAAATGACTAAAATGTAAAGGAAGGACGTGTGTATATTTGAAGTGACTGGGTGTATTGATACACCATCCAAAGTGTAGCTAATAACTGCACCATGCTTAAAGGGATATTCAATGTCTGCTTTTTTTTTACCCATCTACCAATGGGTGCCATTCTTTGCGAACCACTGGAAAACCTCCCTGGTCTTTGTAGTTATATCCATGTTTAAAATTCACTGCTCGACCGAGGGACCTTGCAGATATTTGTGTGTGTGGAGTACAGAGATGGGGTGGTCATTTAAAACTAAACGCAACTTATTATGTGACTTGTTAAGCACATTTCTACTTCTGAACTTATTTACATGACATAACAAAGGGGTTAAATACTTATTGACTTAGATCAGTGACACAAAATCTCAATTTTATCCATTTGAAATGATGTCTGTAACACAACAAAATGTGGAACAAGTCAAGGGTCGTGAATACTTTCTGAAGGTACTGTATATAACTATCTGAGGGGGAGAATTAGAGTGTCTTCACCGAGAGAACCCCCCCCCCCCCCCTCCCCCCTCCCTGGACAGAAGACGGAGCACATCTTGCTCACATTTCAATTTTAATATGACGACACATTTTCTTATGAAGGCTAGCGGTGAGTGGGTTCATGGCTACCTGATGCCCACAGTAGACATGTATTATTATTATATTATTATTATATCATTATTTCAATTGTACATTTACATTTTAGTCATTTAGCAGATGCTCTTATCCAGAGAGACTTAGTCAGTGGATTCATCTTAAGATAGCTAGGGGGGACAACCACACATCTTAGGCATAGCAAGTACATTTTTCCTCAATAAAGTAGCTATTAGCAAAGTCAGTGCTAGTAGGAATAAAATGTACACATGAAACTGCCTCAGCAGTTAAGATGCACAGGAGGTGGAATCAGTGGAATGGTATCAAATACATCAAACATATAATGAACATTCGTTTTGATCCATTCGCTCCCTTTCAGCCATTATTATGAGCCGTCATCCCTTCAATAGCCTCCACTGTTGAGATGAATTGGCCATTACAGAGTATGTGACCCTAAGCTGGCAAAGTTGACATTTTCATGACATGTTTAAGGGATAATTTGAGCCTTGTGTGGGTGGGTGACAGAAGTGGATGGTCACTCTCCTGCAGAAAGGGCTTTTTGTGAGGAGGAACTGACTTGAACTTCAACACACGCGCACACAGGCACGCACGCCACGCACCACACACACACGGACATGCACACTAACACACACACACAGACACACAGACAGACTCTCTCATGCACTCGCCAAATACACGCACTGCGCGCGCGCGCCCCCCCCCCCCCCCACACACACACACACACACACTCACCCACCCACACACACCACCAGAACTTTGTACGAATGAAAAACACCACCAGTGCACCTTATCACAGAGAGCTACTATGCATTGTCTGTAGGCCATAGAGAGAAGAAGGGAAGAAGGGAGAGACGGTGAGAAAACAAAAGGAGGATGATGAGTCAGTGTCCCTTACTAAGTTGTGGTGAAGGCCAGTCTCAGTGGGGGAGGTACAGCAGTACTGTTTAACATGAGCCTTTATTGGGACTATAGTACTGGGCGGTATCCCGGTGTTGAGAGAGGGTTGGCCGGTGGACAGTAGATGTATGCCATATGATAGGGGAGAGCGGGGGCATTTGTATCACTTTTAATCTGTACTCTTATTGCTCAGAGACTTGAACTAGGCAAGTCATTTTTATATAATACCATTCAATAGTGGGGTCACTTAGAAATGTCCTTGATTTTGAAAGAAAAGAAACAAAAAAAATGACCATTAAAATAACATCAAATTGATCAGAAATACAGTGTAGACATTGTTAATGTTGTAAATGACTATTGTAGCTGGAAACGTCTGATTTTTAATGGAATATCTACATAGGCGTACAGAGACCCATTATCAGCAACCATCACTCCTGTGTTCCAATGGCACGTTGTGTTAGCTAGTTTATCATTTTAAACGGCTAATTTATCATTAGAAAACCCTTTTGCAATTATGTTAGCACAGCTGAAAACTGTTGTCATGATTAAAGAAGCAATACAACTGGCCTTCTTTAGACTTTGTTGAATATCTGGATCATCAGCATTTGTGGGTTCGATTACAGGCTCAAAATGGCCAGAAACAAATAACTTTCTTCTGAAACTCGTCAGTCTGTTCTTGTTCTGAGAAATGAAGGCTATTCCATGTGAGAAATTGCCAAGAAACTGAAGATCTTGTACAACGCTGTGTACTTCTCCCTTCCCAGAACAGCGCAAACTGTCTCTAACCAGAATAGCAAGAGGACAAGCACATTTGAGTGTCTAGTTTGAGAAACAGACGCCTCACAAGTCCTCAACTGGCAGCTTCATTAAATAGTACCCGCAAAACACCAGAATCAACGTCTACAGTGAAGAGGTGACTCCGGGATGCTGGCCTTCTAGGCAGAGTTGCAAAGAAAAGCCATATCTCAAACTGGCCAACAAAAAGAAAAGATTAAGATGGGCAAAAGAACACAGACACTGGACAGAGGAACTCTTCCTAGAAGGCCAGCATCCCGGAGTCGCCTCATCACTACTAATGTTTTAAAATGATAAACTGCGATTAGCTAACACAACGTGCCATTGGAACACAGGAGTGATGGTTGCTGATAATGGGCCTCTGTACGCCTATGTAGATATTCCATTAAAAACCAGCCGTTTCCAGCTACAATAGTCATTTACAACATTAACAATGTCTACACTGTATTTCTGATCAATTTGATGTTATTTTAATGGACCAAAAAATTGCTTTTCTTTCAAAAACAAGGACATTTCTAAGTGACCCCAAACCCTTGAACGGTAGTGTAAGAAACGATCATCTGTCTCCTATTCATGCATATCATATAAGTCTGTTAAGGAATTAGCATATTATCATAAGCATATGTAATGATTTTGCAGGAAATATACACATTTTTATGAAAGTATGTAACATTTACAGTAACAGCTGTTTGTGCATGGCCAATCGATTCATTCCAAAACCTCTTGAATAGTCTGAAGGTGCCCATATTATGTATTTTTACAACTTCTATGGCACTCTACACAGGACCCCAATGCTATTTAAAGTTAGTGTTTGTATAATTCATGAAATGTATATAATTCATGTAAGTTAAAATCACTGGTTTTCATCATTTGACTGCTTGGCTCAGGGTAATTTTAACACTGCGTTACATGTGCCCCCAACCCAATTTTCCTAGCAAAATGAAACAATAGTGCCAATCATGCCAATGTTTATCCAACATATAGTCATGAAAATGATGCTAGTTTGAATTCTTGGACATTAATGCCCCCTAAGTAATGACATTTCAAACTGCTCATATTATTCTGCTATGTGTAACTGGACAATCAGCATAACCCAGTCTCATTGACATGTTGGTTTGATACTGACAACATTCTGCCATGCCCCCGTGGAAGCATGGAACGTGACTCGCTGTCTCTTCCTTTCCTTCACAAAGCAGAAACACAAAGACAAACTCACGCTGTTGGTGTTGGCTTCGGGCTGGCACTCCCCATCTGGCCCGATACGTCTAGCTGTCTGGTGCAAACCTGCCCAGCCACCTGCCCCATTACCAGTACCATACTGACAACATGACTGGGTAAGATAATCATCCTTGGCCTCCTTCTAACATTTTCGTCTCCACTCCCTCCCTAGTACAGCGAACGGTTGGTGAAGGCCAAATATACAGCTCTGCCACTCTGTCTCCATGCCTCTGCTGTCCAGGATGATAGAGACGGTTCCAGTGGGGAAAACTGGTTGGAATAACGCAATTACAACCTCATTACTACCATAATGATGTTATTTCAACCAGCTTTGTCTGCTGGCTTCTCTGCAGATGGATGGAGGCATTGGGGTCAGCTGAGGTTCCTGGCATGGGGCATGGCGTGAGGTTGGATGATGCCCTCTAGTTTGTCTTGGCAGGGAATCAAACACACACACACACACACACATACACACACACACACACACACACACACACACACACACACACACACACACACACACACACACACACACACACACACACACACACACACACACACACACACACACACACAGATGTGGGCAAGCATGATGTGAGGTTTAATGATGCCCTCTGGTTTGGCAGGAGATGTGGAGCCTGCCAAGTCTGCTGCCCATCCAGGCAATGTGGCAGCCTCTACCATCTCTACCATCCACACTCCACAACAAATCACCACCCACACTCCACAACAAATCAGATTTAAACAGAGACACTGACAACCGACAGCGTCCCGAGACAGTTGAGTGGTCTGGTCAGAAAACCCTGATGACTGCACAGACGGTCACAGACAAAGAGAGAGAAATGAAGCATTCTTGGGAGATCAAATATTATCGTGATGGAGAGAGTTGAGCAGAGGCATACTGTATGCTTCACATCTGTAGGGTGTGATTTGTATTCAGACTACAGACACTCCAGGAAGGCATTACTTAACTTGAGAGACGTACTAGAGACTGAGAAGACAATCAGGAGTCTACTGAATGAGGTAATTGACCAGGTACTTTCTGATTGGTCTAGTAGGCTTCTCCATCTTCAAGCAGGACTTGTGTTTCAATGAGAGATGAAGCTGGTGGTCTCTTAAGTATTGTCTTTTCTCTCATTGCCTTGTCTTTGACTCACCTCTATTCTTCCCCTGTCTCTCTGCCTCTTGCTTTCTCTCGTTCAGCCATGTCTAACTCTTTCTTCCCCTGTCTCTCTGCCTCTTGCTTTCTCTCGTTCAGCCATGTCTAACTCTTTCTTCCCCTGTCTCTCTGCCTCTTGCTTTCTCTCGTTCAGCCATGTCTAACTCTTTCTTCCCCTGTCTCTCTGCCTCTTGCTTTCTCTCGTTCAGCCATGTTGAACTCTTTCTTCCCCTGTCTCTCTGCCTCTTGCTTTCTCTCGTTCAGCCATGTCTAACTCTTTCTTCCCCTGTCTCTCTGCCTCTTGCTTTCTCTCGTTCAGCCATGTCTAACTCTTTCTTCCCCTGTCTCTCTGCCTCTTGCTTTCTCTCGTTCAGCCATGTCGAACTATTTTTTTCCCCTGTCTCTCTGACTCTCCTTCTACCCCACGCTACCCCTTCAATGGCTCCCTCTCTGGCCCTCTCCTGCCCTCCCTCTCTCACCCGCTCCCTTTAGCTGACTCCTATGCCTCTGCTTGCAATCTCCCTAGCTCCATTGCCTGAGATTAAATATTGAAGGAGATTTACATTTTTACATTTTAGTCATTTAGCAGACGCTCTTATCCAGAGCGACTTACAGTAGTGAATGCATACATTTCATAAAAAAAAAAAATCCGTACTGGTCTCCCGTGGGAAACAAACCCACAATCCTGGCGTTGCAAACACCATGCTCTACCAACTGAGCCACACGGGACCACTGTTTTCATTCCATGAGAATGAACAAGCTTTGGAAAACTAATTCAAACAACCATAGGAAGCTAGTCCCAATGAAACGGAGTTGTCTTTACCTTTTAACCTAGAGTCGATTGTTCGCGCCCGCATGTTAATCTAAATGGCATGATTTAAAAAAAACTCCCCATCAAAATCCGTCTGTTTAAACCAATGACTGTATATACAGTGTGTGTATGTACAGTGGGGAGAACAAGTATTTGATACACTGCCGATTTTTGCAGGTTTTCCTACTTACAAAGCATGTAGAGGTCTGTAATTTGTATCATAGGTACACTTCAACTGTGAGAGACGGAATCTAAAACAAAAATCCAGAAAATCACATTGTATGATTTTTAAGTACCGGTAATTAATTTGTATTTTATTGCATGACATAAGTATTTGATCACCTACCAACCAGTAAGAATTCCGGCTCTCACAGACCTGTTAGTTTTTCTTTAAGAAGCCCTCCTGTTCTCCACTCATTACCTGTATTAACTGCACCTGTTTGAACTCGTTAGCTGTATAAAAGACACCTGTCCACACACTCAATCAAACAGACTCCAACCTCTCCACAATGGCCAAGACCAGAGAGCTGTGTAAGGACATCAGGGATAAAATTGTATACCTGCACAAGGCTGGGATGGGCTACAGGACAATAGGCAAGCAGCTTGGTGAGAAGGCAACAATTGTTGGAGCAATTATTAGAAAATGGAAGAAGTTCAAGATGACGGTCAATCACCCTCGGTCTGGGGCTCCATGCAAGATCTCACCTCGTGGGGCATCAATGATCATGAGGAAGGTGAGGGATCAGCCCAGAACTACACGGCAGGACTTAGTCAATGACCTGAAGAGAGCTGGGACCACAGTCTCAAAGAAAACCATTAGTAACACATTACGCCATCATGGATTAAAATCCTGCAGCGCACGTATGGTCCCCCTGCTCAAGCCAGCGCATGTCCAGGCCCATCTGAAGTTTGCCAATGACCATCTGGATGATCCAGAGGAGGAATGGGAGAAGGTCATGTGGTCTGATGAGACAAAAATAGAGCTTTTTGGTCTAAACTCCACTCGCCGTGTTTGGAGGAAGAAGAATGATGAGTACAACACCAAGAACACCATCCCAACCGTGAAGCATGGAGGTGGAAACATCATTCTTTGGGGATGCTTTTCTGCAAAGGGGACAGGACGACTGCGCCATATTGAGGGGAGGATGGATGGGGCCATGTATCGTGAGATCTTGGCCAACAACCTCCTTCCCTCAGTAAGAGCATTGAAGATGGGTCGTGGCTGGGTCTTCCAGCATGACAATGACCCGAAACACACAGCCAGGGCAACTAAGGAGTGGCTCCGTAAGAAGCATCTCAAGGTCCTGGAGTGGCCTAGCCAGTCTCCAGACCTGAACCCAATAGAAAATTTTTGGAGGGAGCTGAAAGTCCGTATTGCCCAGCGACAGCCCCGAAACCTGAAGGATCTGGAGGTCTGTATGGAGGAGTGGGCCAAAATCCCTGCTGCAGTGTGTGTGCAAACCTGGTCAAGAACTACAGGAAACGTATGATCTCTGTAATTGCAAACAAAGGTTTCTGTACCAAATATTAAGTTCTGCTTTTCTGATGTATCAAATACTTATGTCATGCAATAAAATGCTAATTAATTACTTAAAAATCATACAATGTGATTTTCTGGATTATTTTTTTTTGATTCCGTCTCACAGTTGAAGTGTACCTATGATAAAAATTACAGACCTCTACATGCTTTGTAAGTAGGAAAACCTGCAAAATCGGCAGTGTATCAAATACTTGTTCTCCATATATATATATATATGACACCATTCATTCCTATGTTAAGACTCAATAGCGCATTGACTCATGGAGACATTACATGAGCAGTGTGAGCTACTACAGGAAGTGATGTTGCAGGCTAGCTCAGTGCTGCATCCTCTCATTGAGTAACTCAAGTTGATTTGATTTGTAGATTTCATGTTTAATTCCCGTTAGTTGACAATTCAACCAAATGTAAATCACAACTAGACGTTGAACCGAGGTCTGTACCCAGTGGGATCCTGTTTACTGCTAACAATGCCTGCAAGTACCGTGGTCGGCCTTGAACTTCCGGGGCTTCAATGAGAGGGGTTAGTCGTTCTCCCCTGGTTTAAACTATAGAGATCAGTTTTTTTTGGTTTCTGCCGATGTTGGCCCTCCACAGCTGTGGTGGAAGGTGGCAGAGCTACATGTATGAATGTGTTATTCAATGCCTTTCTATGGGCTAATAGAAGTAAGACCTTTTATAAATATATTTTTGGGGGGATACCTACAGGGCTCGTAAGATTCCAAATGGAGTAGCTAAATGATCCATGGTATGAGTACTTTAAAACAATATGTTAGCTTAGTAGAACCCCCATCCACCCCATCCCAAAGGCTTAAACGCTTAGACGTTAATGTATCCTGCTGTCCATGATAAAACTCTCAAAGCACAAATCTGAATGTAATTAGTGGCTGGCTAGATACACATACTCCCACGCTGTAAGATGCAAGTTCTGTATGAAAGTACTTTTTGTAGTAAGAAGTGAACAGAGAAAGGACTTATCAGTCAAAAAGTTATCTGTTCTCCTAATGTGAGCTATCGGACAGAGGGGTGTAATGTTGGGGAGAGGGGAACAGAGAGAGGTCAGATACAGACAAACTGAATTGGGGAGGGGGAGCGAGAAGGTGGACAGAGACGGGAACAGAGAGAGGTCAGAAATAAACAGACTAAATGGGGGAGGGGGAGAGAGAGGGTGGACATAGAGGGGAACAGAGAGAGGTCAGATACAGACAGACTGAATGGGGGAGGGGGAGAGAGAGGGTGGACATAGAGGGGAACAGAGAGAGGTCAGATACAGACAGACTGAATGGGGGAGGGGGAGAGAGAGGGTGGACATAGAGGGGAACAAGTTAACGACAAGGTAGTGTGGTCCCTGAAGAGACAGAAGGAAGGTGAAATGGATGACTGTGTGTGTGTGCGTTTTTGCCCCAGCCAGCTGCTTACTGTGCACTAAGACTGACTCCATGGCAGCTGATCCACCCTCCCCAGACTGCTCATTAGAACTATGACCCCCCCCCCCCCCCCCCCCACCACAACATGCACCTGAGTCACTACCGAGAGAGAGAGGTGTTAGCAAAGGCCAATAATACTGCTTTAGCAAATCCAATACTGTCAGATAAATAGGCAGTAATGGACCTGTGAATTATTCAATAGGTATGTGTATGGGCAAATGGCATCACATCTACAACAACACAGAAGGGAAGGCTCATCTAACAGATTTATCTGGGAATGTGGAGGTTGCCCACATGTCCTCAATGCCTCCTCAATATAATGATTTAGTGTGAATCCGTGCTCATGTTGCCTTCTGAACCAGGGCTCATAATTAATGGACTCATGTTAATGTATTCATTGTAAGTGAGGATGGAAAGGGCATCGTTAAAATACTGATAATAATCAGGAAAAACACAGTTACTGTTCAAATTTGTGGCCGATCAATAACCTTATTCAGTTACGGTTATTGTAGTTATTACGCAGGAAAAAAGCAGTTGGGCCGTTCTGTTGTGCCCGTTGTAGTGAGCAGGTTGTAGTGAGCAGGTTGTAGTGAGCAGGTTGTAGTGAGCAGGTTGTAGTGAGCAGGTTGTAGTGAGCAGGTTGTAGTGAGCAGGGTGTAGTGAACAGGTTGTAGTGAGCAGGGTGTAGTGAACAGGTTGTAGTGAGCAGGGTGTAGTGAGCAGGTTGTAGTGAGCAGGTTGTAGTGAGCAGGGTGTAGTGAGCAGGGTGTAGTGAGCAGGGTGTAGTGAGCAGGTTGTAGTGAGCAGGTTGTAGTGAGCAGGGTGTAGTGAGCAGGTTGTAGTGAGCAGGGTGTAGTGAGCAGGTTGTAGTGAGCAGGTTGTAGTGAGCAGGTTGTAGTGAGCAGGTTGTAGTGAGCAGGGTGTAGTGAGCAGGTTGTAGTGAGCAGGTTGTAGTGAGCAGGTTGTAGTGAGCAGGGTGTAGTGAGCAGGTTGTAGTGAGCAGGTTGTAGTGAGCAGGTTGTAGTGAGCAGGTTGTAGTGAGCAGGGTGTAGTGAGCAGGTTGTAGTGAGCAGGTTGTAGTGAGCAGGGTGTAGTGAGCAGGGTGTAGTGAGCAGGTTGTAGTGAGCAGGTTGTAGTGAGCAGGTTGTAGTGAGCAGGGTGTAGTGAGCAGGGTGTAGTGAGCAGGTTGTAGTGAGCAGGTTGTAGTGAGCAGGTTGTAGTGAGCAGGTTGTAGTGAGCAGGTTGTAGTGAGCAGGGTGTAGTGAGCAGGTTGTAGTGAGCAGGTTGTAGTGAGCAGGTTGTAGTGAGCAGGTTGTAGTGAGCAGGTTGTAGTGAGCAGGTTGTAGTGAGCAGGTTGTAGTGAGCAGGTTGTAGTGAGCAGGTTGTAGTGAGCAGGTTGTAGTGAGCAGGGTGTAGTGAGCAGGGTGTAGTGAGCAGGGTGCCTGCATGGTGGTTCATGGTTGTTCATATGGCCTTTTCTTTCGAAGCGTCACCAAGGACATCAGCTGCCAAGTGTCAATACTAGAACAACGCCGAAAAATACCCGAGGAGGCCATTCACATTAGGACACATTCTCTATTATAATGTCTAAAAAGGATACATCCGCTGGTGAACATGAGTCTCTCTCGGGTGTGAGAGGGGGACAGAAGCAGAGCGACGGGGAGAGGGAGAAAAAGGGGAAAGAAGATGGACATTTAGAGCAGGGGAGATGAAGAGAAAGTGAGGAGAGTGAGAGCAAGAGAAACAGGGAGCGATGGAGTGAGAGAGCTGAGAAGAAAGGAATCACGATCTCCCTATATCATACCCATCTGCATATGCAACACAAAAAGAGGATTGTGTCCTCCTCTCCTCCCATGTAGGCTATACAATGCATCGTCTCTCAGTCCGCTACAGAGCGGCAGGAACCCTTTCATCAAGCCAGCTCAGTACGATGTCTCTCTCCTCCAAGCACCAGATCTTCTCCAGCTGTAACTGTGGTGGTCGCCACTGGCAATCAAGCTCACTGGCATCTCCCGATCAGCCCTCCCTCCCTCTCTCCTGATGCGCGGCATGCGCCGGCCACATCCCACCTCTCTACCACTGCTCTGACGAATAGATTGAGAAATATCACAGGGAGAGGGAAGAAGGTAACTGTCTGATGTGTGATAGCCCTCCTGCTGCTGCTGCTGCTGTGGTAAACAAACCCCATTGGGCTTCAGCTTCAAACGTCAATGATTCATGAACACATAATAACACTTCATCTGTTTCAAATGCTACAGTTACACATTTCACCTGCCACACTAAATATGGCTGTTGAAGAAAGAAACTGCTTATCCATTGTAGCATGAGGTATGACCATGGTCTCTCCTCTCATTCTAGTGCCATCCCGCTTCTGGAAGGGGGGGGGGGGGGGTTGGTCTGACTGGAATTCAAACCAATTTCAGTTTGCTTTCATAGTAGTACTGTAAATGGAGGTACATGAAGTTTGGTGTGTGTGGTATGTGTATGCCTGATTGCACAGTCAATTGATGCACTGCACATTTCCATCTGAAGGTGGTGCGTTCTGAAAATTGGGACACTTGTAATGTATCACTTCATGCTTCATAGGATCGATTCATTTCAATACGGTTTATACCATCCTATACAGTTTGTTATGCACCTGTAATCATTAACAGTCAACGCACATGTTATATTTTCTTGCTACAAGTGGTGTCATGTTTTGGTAGTGAAAGCTCCAACACATACTAGCCTATCACAGAGGAAGGTGTGTGTTTTGTAACTGTTGCCTGTTCTAATCTGTTGCCTATTCTCCGGGCACTGCGTGGGGAGTGGCAGGTCTTGGCACTGATCAACATCAATAAAAATGTCTTCCCAACACCCAGGACACACACCAACTGATGTCATATCCGTTGCGCGACTCCCCTGCAGCCTCGTACATCTGTCTCGTCCCCTGGCATAAACTTTTCTCTGTGGTGTCACTGGTGTGTGTTGATCAGACCGGCGCGTTGGCTCTGCTTCACACAAGAGTCCTCGGAGCGTTGGGAATGAACGCGGATCTATCCGTCTTGTTCCATTGGAGCGCTCTGAACGGCGGTGGGCACAGCCAATACGGCAGCGACGCGGACGCATTCCTGCAACCAGGGCTGTGCGTGAATAAAGCGAGAAAAGTGTAACTGTTCCGGATAGACAGAATGCGTGCTCTATTTAGTGTCCTGTACCCGGTGATTTCAATCACGGTCTTCGGATTATATCCGTCAATGGTGAGTTTCCCTCATTATTTTTCGGAATGCCATGCGGTCTTTGCATGTTTCAGTGTCTGTGTTTCAGGATCTGCTGTATTGTTCATAATTGCACCTGTATTAAACATAGCATTGTGTAATTGAGGTAAAGAAAATACATCAAAACAGTTCCAAATGATTTGATGTCCTCAATTATGCATTCTGCGTTTAATGGCATTCGATTTGTTTTGGCTTTGCCTGCAAATCAGTGTCGGAAAATATTCCAAATATGTAAACCATTCACAATATGAGTAATTCGAGAAAGTCTTTGTTTTAGAGTGATTGAGAATTATGGAATAACTCGCATTTGAGTCTCCTGAATGTTTGGGAGAAAACAGTAGGCTGAAGCAGTGCATCCCTTTATGATGTTATGCATCGGAGCGCACCGGAGACAAACTTTACAGTGATTAAAAAAGCTTACTGCGGTATTTAAATACATCTCAAGAATTGAGGCGTATATGCATTATGTGTGCTACATCTAAACCAATCAACGGCCACAGTTTATGTATCTAGCTTTCCTTGAATTCCACGTTAGGCTGCTGTATTGTCCTCCCTTTCCCAGAGCATTTTGTTAGTAAACAAATACTTGCTTTGATAGTGAATCTGTGTAGTCTATGGAAGCTGTTTTCTTGTTTTATGTCGCATCTAAACCTTCACACACCATTCCCCATGGGGCGTATTCAAGTCTTGGATTTTAGGTGAAAGAGTGACAGTTTATCCCCTTCATGGATCATCTCTGTTAAAACTTCCGGCGAATAAGAAACGCGCTTGTTCTCTCGGGCACGTGTTTGCCTGATGCTGTCTGTATGATGATGATAGGTGTGGAACGGTGTGGAGCTGTCCACTACTTCGTGGTGCTGAAACCATTCCCTCGTCAATAGGGGGCGCGGGCGGTGAGTTGTATTTCATGTCGATTCCCTATCTCATTGAAAAATATCAATATTTTCGGCATCTCTAGAGCACCAATTTCAATTTCAACTGAGACACGTCAATGTATTACTCCATACATACATGTATGTTCCCATTAAACTAGCATTTTATTGATAGCCTAATACAAGTGACACTTAACCTTTGGCTAGATTAATTAAGGTATCGTATAAGCCTTACTCAAACAAACGTTTTCATAAATATGCACCATGGGCCACGTTTTAATATGGGCCTGTATAGTAGTAAAAAAACATGTCACCATTTACAGCAGGCCTAGTTGAATCATTTGATGGCAATTTTGTGACAGTCAGACCATTCTTAACCAAACCTCTAGCATGATTAAACAACCCAGGGTAATGTGATGATCTTCACCATCAGATGGCACCCCGCAGTGTGCCTAAGTAGATCCCGACACCCACAGAGAATGAAATATAGGCCTAAATATATTCATTCCCCTCTGATTGTGCGCCAGGCAACTAATTGTAATGTCGCTGATAAGGGTTGGCAGATTCATGATTAAAACGATGCTGGGGAATTTGTGTTTTGATTGCAAATGATATTACCCACCTGGAGGATATATCGATAGCGGGTGATGGGACTTGATTAAAGATTGAAGGGGGCTAATATGCGCGCACACAACGCGCACACACACACACACACACACACACACACACACACACACACACACACACACACACACACACACACAGCTGTCAGTGGCTCTCCGTATGTCTCTGTTTTCAAATGTTAATTGACTTATTAGCTGCACAATTTATTGAGACTAGAATACAGCTTATTTAGGTGTAAGGCTGAATGACATACATGTCTCTCTTGGTACAATAAATCTGTAGATAGGATCAGATGATTGTGTTTTGTCCCTTGAATGTATTTATTAGATATGACATTGGGTTCCTTCATTATACCACAATGTGAGAACATTATTTCATGTGAAAATTGAATGTGCAACTAAGAAGGGACAGAGACTTGCCAACAGATGGTGATATTTTCCACCAAAAAATGGATTATCTTCTGTTCCCTCGTAGACATGAAATATTCATTGTTCAGTTCAGTAGGCTTGGCATGGCAAAGACTTTCATTCAAGCTGAATATGAGATGAGGATGCAGTCGAACAGAGAGGACAGGATACACACACCTTAGGGATGAAAACCCTTGACATGCATCTCTCTCACTCTCTTTCTCATGTCTCTCTGTCTCTCTGTATATGTCTTTCTGTCGGTCTGTTTCTGCCCCTCTGTCTCTCTTGCTCCCCCACTCCTATCTCTCTGTGAGTCAGCACTACAGCTCTCCATTTTCTTCTGAATTAAAGATGACACGCCTAACGATGTGACAACAAAAACAAAACAAACCCACAGCAACACAGCGGCGACAGTGTAAACACAACCATTAGTTATAATACATGTCCGTTTTCGCTGGGTCCTTGTCTTCAAAGCTCAGAGGTATTGAATCGGAAATAAAGAAAATAGTGCATTATTTTGTTACACTGGGGATGGTATGCACTTAGCGTTGTTTACTCTTTCTCCATTTCTTAGCCCTCTCTATATTAGAGTTCTAACAAGATGAGAGTGACAAGCTAGTTGGGAATTTACCCAACATCTTTCACTGTGATGCTTTTTGACAATGTGACAACTGGCCCTAATCACTGCTGTCTTTGTAGTGTGTGATGATGTGTGTGGGGTTGTGTGTGATGATGTGTGTGGTGATGTGTGTGGTGATGTGTGTGTGCGTGTGTGTGTGTGGTGTGTGTGATGATGTGTGTGGTGATGTGTGTGTGATGATGTGTGTGGGGTTGTGTGGTGATGTGTGTGGTGATGTGTGTGTGTGTGTGGTGGTGTGTGTGATGTGTGTGATGATGTGTGTGATGATATGTGTGTGTGATGATATGTGTGTGATGATATGTGTGTGATGATGTGTGTGGGTGATGTGTGTGGTGATGTGTGTGGTGATGTGTGTGATGATATGTGTGTGATGATATGTGTGTGATGAGTGTGTGGGGTGATGTGTGTGGTGATGTGTGTGATGATGTGTGTGATGATGTGTGTGTGGTGATGTGTGTGTTGATGTGTGTGATGATGTGTGTGGTGATGTGTGTGGGTGATGTGTGTGGTGATGTGTGTGATGATATGTGTGTGATGATGTGTGTGGTGATGTGTGTGATGATGTGTGTGGTGATGTGTGTGTGTGTGATGATGTGTGTGTGTGTGATATGTGTGTGGTGATGTGTGTGATGATGTGTGTGTGGTGATGTGTGTGTGTGTGATGATGTGTGTGTGTGATGATGTGTGTGTGTGTGATATGTGTGGTGATGTGTGTGGTGATGTGTGTGGTGATGTGTGTGGTGATGTGTGTGATGATGTGTGTGGTGATGTGTGTGGTGATGTGTGTGGTGATGTGTGTGGTGATGTGTGTGGTGATGTGTGTGGTGATGTGTGTGGTGATGTGTGTGATGATGTGTGTGATGATGTGTGTGATGATGTGTGTGGTGATGTGTGTGGTGATGTGTGTGATGATGTGTGTGATGATGTGTGTGGTGATGTGTGTGGTGATGTGTGTGGTGATGTGTGTGGTGTGTGTGTGATGATGTGTGTGGTGATGTGTGATGATGTGTGTGGGGTTGCTGTTGTTGAAAATAAAAATCACGCAATGCAGGGGATCAAAGAAAGACATGTAGTATCCCCTCAGTGTCTCCCACTATAGCTATCTGTATTACTATCCATATTACTATCCGTATTACTATCCGTATTACTATCCGTATTACTATCCGTATTACTATCCATATTACTATCCGTATTACTATCTGTATTACTATCCGTATTACTATCCGTATTACTATCCGTATTACTATCCGTATTACTCACACAATTAAATAGATAAAGACTCCAGTCCATTGACAAATATGAGAAAATTATCCAATTCAAGGAAGTGGTATCACTCTCTAAATTAAAAATGTCACTTCATTTGACATAAGACTTTCTTTAGATTGCAGCTTTACCGACATCTGTGCGATTATGACTCTACGGACAATTCCAGACACAAACAGTCATCACATTATTACGGACACAGGCAGTGTGTTCAGCCCACCACCGACATAGCTATCTTATGTCTCTTTTCTTCCACACCCCCACTGTCAGGCTATCGCTAGGCATAGCTCTCCCTCTCTTCTCTCCTCCGTCTCTCCTTCCATTATTAATTACAGTAATTGTGGCCCTGAGGGGTGATGCAGACAGTCCACATATCAGACACATATCACTGCACACTACCCACGGCCTATAATAACAGAGAAGAATAGATTAAAAGTTTTGGTCTCAGTAGACTTCCACTGTGCAGTAACAGCAAGCAAGATAATTATGTGGCAGGCTTGTCAATAGCTATCACTCAATATCAGTTAGAAGTACTCTTTTGTCTTTCTTGTTTCCATCGTCATTAAATGCCACTAAATGTTAGTTGATTGTTTCCGGAAGGTGTACGTAGGTTGAACGTCTGTATGTGTGCTGTCTAAATGTACTGTACTGTACCTATTTATGCAAAATGCTAATCCATGCAGACAAGGTCAGTACATAGTTGAACGAGGTAATAGGATAGGAAAATGTCTCCACGTCGTAATGTATCACTCCAGAGTGTTAATACCATTAGTCAATTTCAGTCCTTTTATTGATTATCTTGCTTGTAACACCATGGATGCAGCAAATCTTGATAATACATTCTTTCACTTTACATAAACCAGCCCTCATAATCAGAACCACATAATGAGCCTGTATGAATGAATGAATGAATGAATCTTTTATTTTAAAGTCAAATCACCTTATTGGCGACCCATCCCTTACGGGTTCAATTCACACTTTAAACAAACATTACAATGGTGCGAACAATGAGACCTCTGGTGTACTGCACAGAGCGCACCGCGTTCAGAGAATAACACATATCAACATGATAACAAGTAATGTTAGCCAAGCCATAAGGACAACCTCCAAGCCTTCAAACTAAGAGATCATATTTGATCGCTCGCTCATTATCTTCCATTCGTTGTGATTAAGACAAACACTGTGGCTGGCTGTTTCGTCTAAGTGATCCATTGCAGTACATTCACAGCAGGAAGATGTGAGTGTGTGAAAGATAATGAGGTGGAGTAAAAAGAGGATGTCCGTGGAAGAATGTTTGAGACCGTGTGCTGCAGTATCTCTTGTGCACTCTCTCTCTCTCTCTCTCTCTCTCTCTCTCTCTCTCTCTCTCTCTCTCTCTCTCTATATATATATATATTTCTCTCTTTTTTTCTCTTTCTCTCTCCATTTTATTCTCTCTCCATATATTTTTCTCATTCTCTCTCTTTCTTTCCCTCTTTCCATATATGTATCTCTCTCTTTCTTTCTCTGCATATATTTTTCACTCTTTTTCTCTCTCTCATATATGTATCTTTCTCTCTCTCTATCTTTCTTTCTCTCCTCTTTCTCTCTCCATATATTTTTCTCTCTCTCTTTTTCTTTCTCTCTCTCTTTCTCTCTCATACTTCTCTCTCTCTCCATATATTTCTCTTTCTCTCTTCTTTCTCTCTCCATATATTTCTCTCTCTTTCTCTCTCTTTCTCTTTCTTTTTCTCTGTCTCCATTTATTTCTCTCTCTCTCTCTCTCTCTCTCTCTCTCTATCGCTCTCTCTCTCTATTGCTCTCTCTCTCTCTCTCTCTCTCTCTCTCTCTCTCTCTCTCTCTCTCTCTCTCTCTCTCTCTCTCTCTCTCTCTCTCTCTCTCTCTCTCTCTCTCTCTCTCTCTCTCTCTCTCTCTCTCTCTCTCTCTCGCTGACTCACACACCTTCTTCCCCGTCAGCACCAACACCAATCAGTCATGAATCAAAGCCTCCTTAACGTCTCTCTTCCCTGTATATCTCTCATGTTCGCAGTGCTACACTGGTTGTTGTTGTTATGTTTGCAGGTTGCCATTTGTCATTTTGAACCATGGCTGACTTAAATGTCTGTCTCTATCTTGTTATGGAGATCTGTGGAGGCACACACATATATATACACTCACTCACACACACACACCACACACACACACACCAAACACACACACACACACACACACACACCACACACCACACACCACACACCACACACACACACACACCACACACCACACACACACAGCAACTCCGACTTCATCTTATCCACCATTAGACCAGAAATGTTAACTCGTTTCAGGAGTATGATCATCAATTCCAAGACAGACATGTGCATTCCACTTCAGTTGCTCCCAATATCTCATAGGTTTTATAGAGACAGTTTGATCGATTTAATGTAAATGAATAGCGATGTGGGCTATTTTGTTGGCTTGTTTGTTCAACATCCTTTATACTGATAGGCCAGAGCTAGTTTAATTTGTCATACGGTGTGTGTGATGCAATCAGTCCCAATATCAGACATCTGTGTGTGTGTGCATGTGTGGGTGTGGATGAACGTGTGTGTGTGTGTGTGTGTGTGTGTGTGTGTTCAGTCATTTTATCTCGGTTGCATCCCAGGGTTAACTTCAGACCACTACAACTCTAACTGAATAGATCTCAACCTCACTATCAACTGTCTGTGCATTTGTTTTTACCCTGCTGCGGGCGGTTAGGTGTTGAAGTTGGCTCTGCTACAGGACTCATCTTGCATAGTAAAGCTCCATTCAAACTGTACATCAAAGTAACACGGTTATGGGACAGACTTCACATACGTTTCATGCACAGAGGATTACAAAACATTAATAGCAACATTTCTGTCTCACATACACACTACAGTACAGTGTACAGTACCTGTCCAGCCAATACACAGTACAATCTAATACAATGTTTATTTGTCACATGCTTCGTAAACAACAGGTGTGGACTAACTCTGAAATGCTTACTTACGGGTCCTTCCCAACAATGTAGAGAGAAGAAAATAGAGAAATAATATAAATGTAAAACACGTAATAATAAAGTAATAATAGATACACAATGAGTAATGATAACTAGGGGTACCAGTACCGAGTCCATGTGCAGGAGTATGAGGTAATTGAGGTATAAACACTATAAATACAAAGTATGTGGACACCCCTTCAAATGAGTGGATTTTTCTATTTCATCCACACCCGTTGCTGACAGGTGTATAAATTCGAGCACACAGCCATGCAATCTCCATAGACAGACATTGGCAGTAGAATGGCCTTACTGAAGAACTCATCGACTTTTAAAGTGGCACCGTCATAGGATGCCACCTTTCCAACAAGTCAGTTCGTCAGATTTATGCCCTGTTAGAGCTTCCCTGGTCAACTGTAAGTGCTGTTATTGTAAAGTGGAAACGTCTAGGTGCAACAACGGCTCAGCCACGAAGTGGTAGGACACACAAGCTCACAGAACTGGACCGGCGAGTGCTGAAGCGCGTAGAGCTTAAAAATCGTCCTTCCTCGGTTGAGACACCCACTACCGAGTTCCAAACTGCCTCTGGAAGCAATGTCAGTTCATCAGGAGCTTCATACAATGGGTTTCCATGGCCAAGCAGCCGCGCACAAGCCTAAGACCACCATGCGCAATGCCAAACGTCGGCTGTAGTGGTGTAAAGCTCGCCGCCATTAGACTCTGGAGCAGTGGAAAAGCGTTCTCTGGATTAATGAATCACGCTTCACCATCTGGCAGTCCGATGGACGAATCTGGGTTTGGCGAATGCCAGGACAACGCTGCCTTTTCATGGCTTAGTGAAGGGAAATCTTAACGCTACAGCATACAATGACATTCCAGACGATTCTGTACTTCTAACTTTGTGGCAGCAGTTTGGGGAAGGCCGTTTCCTGTTCCAGCATGACAATGTCCCCGTGCACAAAGTGAGGTCCATACAGAAATGGTTTGTCGAGATTGGTGTGGAAGGACTTGACTGGCCTGCACCGGGACCTCAACCCCGTGGAACACCTTTGGGATGAATTGGAACACTGACTGTGAGCCAGGCCTAATCGCCCAACATCAGTGCCCGACTTCACTAATGCTCTTGTGGCTGAATGGAAGCAAGTCCCTGCAGCAATGTTCCAACATCTAGTGGAAAGCCTTCCCAGAAGAGAGGAGGCTGTTATAGCAGCAAAGTGGGGACCAACTCCATATTAATGTCCATGATTTTGGAATAAGATATTCGAAGAGCAGGTGTCCACATAATTTTGGTCATGTAGTGTATGTACATATAACTAGGAATAAAGTAACAGATAATAAACAGTAGCCGCAGCAGATGTGATTATTAAAAAAAGTGCAAAGAGGGTGACTTTCAGCCTCCCGAGGAGGAAGATGCATTGTTGTGCCCTGTTGAACTCTGTGTTGGTGTGTTTGGACCATGATAGATCATTAGTGATTTGGACACCGAGGAACTTGAAGCTTTTGACCCGCTAAACTACAGCCCCATCGATGTGAATGGAGGCATGCTCTGCCCTCCATTTAATGTTGTCCATGATCAGCTGCTTTGTCTTGCTGACGTTGAGAGGTTGTTGTCCTGGCACCACACTGCCAGGTCTCTGACCTCCTTCCATAGGTGTTCTCATCGTCGGTGATCAGGCCTACCAACGTTGTGTCTTTGGCAAACTTAATGATGGCCATGCAGTCATGGGTGAACAGGGAGTACAGGAGGGGACTAAGCACTCACTCCTGAGAGGCCCCCGTGTTGAGGGTCAGCATGGCAGATGTGTTGTTGGCTACTCTCACCACCTGGGGTATCCAGTTGCAGAGGGAGGTGTTTAGTCCCAGGGTCCATAGCTTAGTGATGAGCTTGGAGGGTTCAATGGTGTTGAACGCTGAGCTGTATTCAATGAACAGCATTCTCACGTAGGTGTTCCTTTTGTCCAAGTGGGAAAGGGCAGTGTGGAGTGGAATAGATATTGCGTCCTCTGTGGATCTGTTGGGGCGGTATGCGAATTGGAGTGGGTCCAGGGTGTCTGGGGTGTTTGGTGGTGTTGTGAGCCATGACCAACCTTTCAAACCATTTCTTCGCTACAGAACTGAGTGCTACGGGGCGATAGTCATTTAGACAGGTTACCTAGGTGTTCTTGGGCACAGGGACTATGGTGGTCTGCTTGAAACATGTAGGTATGACAGACTGGGTCAGGGAGAGGTTGAAAATGTCAGTGAAGGCACTTGCCAGCTGGACAACGCATGCCCTGGGGCCTTGTGAATGTTAACCAGTTTAAAGGTCTTACTCACGTCAGCTATGGAGAGCATAATCACATAGCCGACCGGAAAAGCTGGTGCTCTCACGCATGGTTCAGTGTTGCTTGCCACGAGGGGAGCATAGAGGGCATTTAGCTTGTCTTGTAGGCTCACGTCACTGGGCATCTCTAGCCTTTAGGTCAGTGCGGATGTTGCCTGTAATCCATGGCTTCTGGTTGGGATATGTAGTACAGTCACTGTGGGGATGACGTTGTCACTTATTAATGAATCCAGTGACTGATGTGGTAAACTCTTCAATGCCATCGGATGAGTCCCAGAACATATTCCAGTCTGTGCTAGCGAAACATTCCGATAGCTTTGCATCCGCTTCATCTGATCACTTTTGTATAGAGCCCATCACTGGTACTTCCTGTTTGAGTTTTTGCTTGTAAGCAGGAATCAGTAGGATAGAGTTATGGTAAAATTTACCAAATGGAGGGCGAGGGAGAACTTTGTATGCATCTCTCTGTGTGGAGTAAAGGTGATCTAGAGTTTTCTCACAGGTGACAAGTTGGTAGAAATTAGATAAAATGGATTTCAGTTTTCCTGCATTAACATTTTCTTGTTAGCGTATGGCCCTATACAGTTTGTTGTGTGTGGTCATAGTGCCAGCATCGGTTTGTCGTGGTAAATAGACAGCTACGAAAAATATGGATGAAAACTCACTTGGTAAATAGTTTGGTCTACAGCTTATTATGAGGTATTCTATCTCAGACGAGCAGAACCTCGAGACTTCCTTAATATTGGAGATCGCGAACCAGCTGTTGTTAACAAAGAGACACACACCACCCCCTTGAGCTTACCCGACGCTGCCATTCTGTCCTTCCAATGCACAGAAAAAACAGCTAGAATATTATCCATGTCCTTGTTCAGCCAAGTTTCCGAGAAACATAGGATATCACAGTTCTCCAGGTCCCATTGATGGGATAGTTTCGAACGGAGCTCGTCCAGTTTGTTCTCCAGTGATTGTACATTCACCAATAGAACAGGTAGTAGAGGTGGATTAGCTACTCCGTAGTTTCATCAGGGTACCCGCACGTCGGCCCCTGTATCGCTGTCTCTTTCTCTTCCGAGTGTTGGGGATTAGGACCTATGGTTCTAGGTCTCTGTAAGTTAGATAGAGAAGCATCTGCTACAAGGCTACATTGGTTTCACACAGAGATGCACTCCAAAGGCTGGTCATTAATCATTCTTACAAAATACCATTCAGTGGAGCCATAGAGCCATCCCCAGTGGACCAGCACTGTTTTACTCCCTGCACAAGCATCTGTGGTTGTGTATTTCTCTCCCCCCTCTCTCTCTCGCTCTCTCTCTCGCTATCTCTCTCGCTCTCTCTCTCTCTCTCTCTCTCTCTCTCTCTCTCTCTCTCTCTCTCTCTCTCTATTTCTCTTTAACCCCCTCTCTCACATTAGTTCTCACCACACATCTCATGTTTGACACTCTCTCCATTTTCTCTCTCTCTCTCTCTCTCTCTCTTTAACCCCTCTCTCCCTTACCTTCGCTCTCACCACACATCTCATGTGGTGAAATTTGAAATTGTGTTTTTTACATCGGATAAAAGCAGAGACTCAGAGCTAGAAAAGTATATATCATACACTGCAGTTGAGGAGCAATGGGAAGGTAATTCTGCTTTGAAAGTTAATGAACTTGTAACCCCACTTTTGAGAAAATGGCCCGTGAATGTTTTTAGTATACACCCATCAAGCATCATTCACCCCCTCTGAAGTCTTTGCCCCACCCATCTCTTTAAGGATTCACAGTGTAGTAAACAACCAAAGATTAACAATCAAGACTAAAAATTGTAAAGTAGTAGCAAAAGATAGTAATAAAAATAAACTGTATTTAGTCCTTGGCCTATATCCTAATCTGACTTTGGTGCAGCTCATGTTGTTCTTCACATTACCGTCTCTGGTAAACACACACGATATCAAATGAAATCTAAGTTGATTTGTCACATGCACAGGATACAGAAGGTGTAAACAGCACAGTGAAATGGCTACTTGCATAATGGAGTCTTTTGTTTAGACATTTAGCTAGCTATCTAAACAATGAACCATAATCCCAACTCTAATGCCACATTCAAAACAACTGGGAACTAGGAAATCTCCAACTTCCGACTTCAGTGTGTTCAAAACAACTTGGAACTCAGAAAAAAAACCAGCTCCGACTGGGAAAAATCGATTTCAACGGTCATCCTACTCGGAATTCCAACTCGGGAACATGGGCCTCTTTCTAGTGCTCTGACTCTCCGACCTGAAAATCACTGACGTCATGATTTGACCTCGTATTTTTCATAGTTCCCAGTTGTTTTGAACGTGGCAATACACCCATACATGAATCTGCAGGTAGCTAAAGCTAACCAACTAGGTTTTATGTTAACTAGCTAACTAACATTAGGCTATAACTGCAATGCACATGACTTCCTGAGATACTAATAATATTACAACACAGATCATAAACATAACGTTCGCTAGCGAGCCAGCCAGCTAACTTTAGCTAGCTAGCTAACAGTACACTTTTTAACTTGCAATGAAAACTACTTTCTGTCTAAATTATAAATGTATAATACCTGAAAATGTAGCTGGACTCTTACCTGTATACATGGATGAACGCTTCTCCCTCTCTGTCATGGATGCCATGGTTGCCCTTAATATAAAGATGTAATCCAGAGACAGGTGTTTTATACAACAGCCTTCTTTCTGTGTTCTCCTTTTGGACTCTCTCCGCTTTTGACAATCATCTCTCTACTTCCACTGGGCATTCCACTGATTTTGAAACTCTGTCAACTTCTTCCGTGACAACGACACCATTTCTTCTCCACCGTTTACATCTGAAGACCCTACAATGTCTGGTTACATTTTTTTTTTACCTAAATCAAGGATTTCATAATTGTCTGATTCATTTTCAGAGAATCAGCATTGCAGGATCATCCTCCAGAAAGTAGTCCATCACAACTTTTTCCCACTAAGCTTTGTCAATAGCGCTATTAACTTCAGCGCAGCAACGTTGAGATTAGAAGCAAAGTTCTTCATGATATCTTTTTAAAAAAGCAGTGGTAGAAAGGATTATCCACACTCATTTTATAGAGAGAAGCATGCTACACGGCAGACCAATCCGAACTCATCTCTCGGCATGTCCAGCCCATCCATTATCTCAGCCAATCATAGCTAGCGGGAAGGTACTTGTATTTTTCCATGGATAAACCAACTAGGGTCATAATTTTCTTTGTATGTACAGATGGCATACAAGTTTGTTATTAAGGCACATGAAAGTTCACATGTTCCAGAAGGCATTTCTGCAACAACAAGTTAAAATGCCTCTCCTGTGAAGTAGTGACGTGTGGCATACGCCAAGTTTTTGAAACGGGTCACTCATGTTCGACTCTCCATCTCTCTCCCTTTCATTTTCTCTCTTCCTGGCTCTCTCTCTTTCTATCTCTCTCTCTCTCTCTGAAGTGAAACAGCAACATAAATATGAGTTTATAGTTCAGCCTTGAATGGGAAGGTCATCAGAGAGTTGCACTTTTAAAGGAATGGAGAAAAATAAAACGTAGCGGTGTGATTGGCTGTATTCAAGGCTCTGGTTACAGAGGCAGAAAGAACTTGTTTTAATATAGAGTGGCCTTGTCCAATGTCCTTAGTTGCTGTTGGTTGTACATGGCATGAGCATGACTTATATTTCCTATTTTGCGGAAGATATACAGACCATTCAAAAGTTTGGATCCACCTACTCATTCAAGGGTTTTTCTTCATTTGTACTATTTTCTACATTTTATAATAATAGTGATGACATCACAACTATGAAATAACACATATGGAATCATGTAGTAACCAAAAAAGTGTTAAACAAATGAAAATATATGTTATTTTAGATTCTTCAAAGTAGCCACCCTTTGCTTTGACAGCTTTGCACACTCTTGGCATTCTCTCAACCAGCTTCACCTGGAATGCTTTACCAACAGCCTTGAAGGAGTTCCCACATATGCTAAACACTTGTTGGCTGCTTTTCCTTTTCTCTGCAGTCCAACTCATATCATACCATCTCAATTGGTTTGAGGTCGGGTGATTGTGGAGGCCAGATCATCTGATGCAGCTCTCCATCACTCTCCTTCTTGGTCAAATAGCCCTTACACAGCCTGTTGGTGTGTTGGGTCATTGTCCTGTTGAAAAACAAATTATAGTCCCACTAAGCGCAAACCAGATGGGATGGTGTATCACTGCAGAATGCTGTGGTAGCCATGCTGGTTAAGTGTGCCTTAAATTCTAAATAAATCACAGAAAGTGACACCAGCAAAGCACCCCCACACCATCACACCTCCTCTTCAAGTCCTCACGGTGGGAACCACATATGCGGAGATCATCCGTTCACCTACTCTGCATCTCACAAAGACACGGCGGTTGAAACCCAAAATCTCAAATTTGGACAGATTTCCACCGGTCTAATATCTATTGCTCATGTTTCTTGGACCAAGCAAGTCTCTTCTTCTCATTGGTGTTCTTTAGTAGTGGTTTCTTTGCAGCAATTCTACAATAAAAGGCCTGATCCACGCAGTCTCCTCTGAACAGTTGATGTTGAGATGTGTCTGTTCCTTGAACTCTGTGAAGCATTTATTTGGGCTGCAATTTCTGATGCTGGTAACTCTAATGATCTTATCCTCTGCAGCAGAGGTGACTGTGGGTCTTCCTTTCCTGTGGCGGTCCTCATCAGAGCCAGTTTCATCATAGCGCTTGATGGTTTTTGCGACTGCAGTTAAAATTTTCCGCATTGACTGACCTTCATGTCTTCAAGTAATGATGGACTGTCATTTCTCTTTGCTTATTTGAGCTGTTCTTGCCATAATATGGACTTGGTCTTTTACCAAATAGGGCTATCTTCTGTATACCACCCCTACCTTGTCACAACACAACTGATTGGCTGAAACGCATTAAGAATGAAAGAAATTCCACAAATTAACTTTTAATAAGGCACACCTGTTCATTGAAATGCATTCCAGGTGACTACCTCATGAAGCTGGTTCAGAGAATGCCAATAGTGTGCAAAGCTGTCATCAAGGCAAAGGGTGGCTACATTGAAAAATCTTAAATCTTAAATATATTTTGATTTGTTTAACACTAATTTGCGTACTACATGATTCTACAAATGTGTTATTTCATAGTTGTGATGTCTTCACTATTATTCTACAATGTAGAAAATAGTAAAAATAAAGAAAATCCCTTGAATGAGTAGGTGTGTCCAAACTTTTGAATGGTACTGTATATATCTATACAGTGGGTTCTTTATATCAGTGGGTTCTGTCTGGAGTACCCCTGAAGTCCCCGCTCATGTGCATTTTGCCAGTAAGCCTAGGGTCTCATGAGTCTTCTCAAGTACCATCTGTGGATAGGCCAAGTCCCCCCCAGGAGTCCTTGTACCCCTGGTTGGAACCACTGCTTTCTATCACTAGCTATATGATAATCTAGCTACCAGCTCACATTGAAAAATGTTGTCTGTCGTCCAACGGCTTTTACCCAGATCAAGGATTCCCTTCACCAATATTTTTCTGTGTGTGCGTGTGCGCGTGTGTGTGCGTGAGTGTAGACAATTGGGCCTAAGGAGGGTTGGCAGGTGTACAGCTCTGCCCAGGATGCCGATGGTCGGTGTATCTGCACGGTGGTGGCACCTGAACAGAACCTCTGCTCCAGAGATGCCAAGGGAAGACAGCTCCGCCAGCTACTGGAGAAGGTACCCCGCAAACATGCATGTACTCACACACACACACACACACACACACACACACACTAATACAAACTAACCCTTAGTCTCTCTTTATCGTTCTCCCTCCCTCTGTCTCTCTCTCTTTCTCTCTCCCGCCCTTTTTCTCTCTCTACCTTTCTCTCCCTCTCTTTCTCTCTCCCCCCTTTCTCTCCCTCTCTCTTTCTCGTTCTCCCTCCCTCTGTCTCTCTCCCTCTCTCTTTCTCTCGGTCCTCTGCTTTCACCTGCTTTTAGCTCTTTCCAGGAATCAGCTGACCTTCATCGGATGTGTCAGATGAACACACAACACCTACCATAGAATGAACACACAACACCTACCATAGAATGAACACACAACACCTACCATAGAATGAACACACAACACCTACCATAGAATGAACACACAACACCTACCATAGAACGAACACACAACACCTACTATACAATTAAGCAACTAGCTCTCAGTGTCACATCAGAATTAGACATTCATCCATGTTTCGCAAACGTCACATTTGTAAGTGTTTAAGGTTAGAGTTAAGTTTAGGCATTAACTCTGAACATTTAAGGTTAGAGTTAAGTTCAGGCATTAACTCTGAAATCCTGAGGTTAACTGTGAATGGTTAAGGTAAGGGTTAGGGTTTGAGATAGGCTTAACCCTTTGACACGTACCAACAAACGGGTGTGATCATTCTACAGTGGTCCCTGCAGCGTACGCTCAAACCGGTGTGATTAGTAAGGCTTATTTAGAACGTCCAGTTTTCATTGACACAACAGTCAGCGTTTGAGCTGGCCACACTGTTATTTCACAAAAGCATTTTGCACAAACACAGTCCTTACAAAGTTATGTCCTGAATGTGACCAGTTTATTTTTGGATGCAATGTTCAGACATTCACAGAAGTAGCGAGAGCATAGCAGAAACATCCAAACTCAGAAAATGTGGGCTACATTAGTCCTAGCGCTAACTGATGAAAGATTGATGTAACTCAAGCGGTCATATTTAGCTAACTCTTTTGCTGACACAAACCACAATATGAATTAGCTAATAGCAATTACTATTTACAATTCATCACATCACGGGTGAGCTCACCATTGATACAAATAATTGAGTAAAACAATCCGACGATGGGTAGTTTTTGCACGCCACCATGTTTGTTTTTCACGTCAACCAAAGATATTAGAAGAGGAGATGATATGGATTTGGGTCTGTTTGCACTATGCATGATGAAGGGGGTGTGTCATCTACGAACATTCACCTCCCTTTATTCACTTTCAGGAGTTTACTCTAAAGATGAGGGAACCATTCCTTCACCTCATTACAATATCTTTGGTCTGACAGATTTTTACGTTACACCCAGAATGCAGTGTATAATGTCAACAAACATGGCGCCACACATAGCTAGCAAATAGCTAAGCATTAGCCCATCATAATCAGTACAACCTTCAAGAAATGATTTTACACGCATCATAGGTGTCCATTACAATCTATGCGATAATCGGAATGCATTATTTGTCACCAGTACTTGAAAACATGTGAATAAAACTGTAAATACATTATTCTCCATACATACATACTGTATCCTACAGTAGAAATGACAACACTATATACAGAAAATAAGGCACTTACTTTGATAGGAACGCACACATGTCCAAAGTTATTATTTGTAAGGAAAACAACAATGAAGGCAATGCAAGCGCCAGCCAGAAAATGTGCAAGACTGCGCAAATGTCTCCATACTTGATATGCGGAAACACTGGGGAAGTGCTTGGGCTCTCCTCGAAGAGAGAAGTTGGTCTGGCTCAGTAAAGCCTCAAACATAAATTGTCTGCAACAGTGATATGGGCTACTTCTATGTGAATTAATGAGGAGGCAGCACACACCTCAATTCTGTTGTTAGAAAATAAAACTTGTTAGAAAATAATTAGAAATTGACAAGTTGAAACATACTGTAGCCTATTGATAATTAGCAAGCAGCGCATGTTAACTGTCCTGTTGCGTAACAATCACATTTCAGTGCATTCTGACATCATGTGCATAAATCAACTGACGCTGGGGGCGACCGTTAGAGATATTTGGATCTCACGCATGAAAAGGTTATAAAACAAAAACCTCAAAAACGACTTTCTATCGCTGGATTCAAACATGCAATGTTCGGCAAGATGCTTGCCCATCCTCCATCCCCGTCCACAACATCCTAACAAAACCGAAACCTACTTAAAGGTAACAGCGCTCGCTGTGGCCCCTAGTGGACAGTTTCCAACTCGTCTCCAGACATCCTCAGACATGGCTGGACGTCGAATACTGACTTGTATCACAGGTGACCTGGCTGCAATTAACACCTACCATATAATTAACACACAACACCTATCATAGAATCAACACACAAACACCTAACATAGAATCACCTAGAAGCAAAGTTACAGCACTCTGCAACATCTTAGGAACACCTGTTGTGATAGGGTTAAAAGTCACGGTACACTTCAAAGGGAGTTTTATCTTTTTACAGTGAAAGATCCCTTATAAAAGATGCTGTGTGTATTAAGTGCTGGACCTCAGTATATACAGTTATCTTCACTCTGAAGTGATCTATCATACACATTACTGGACCTCTACGATGCCAGCGCATAAGTAGAGTGATTTAAGAGAATGTCATTTATACCTGTGTGTGTGTGATGAATGGCTAGGTTGTTAATCATATGGGAGGAGAAGCTAATCATATTATTAATATGCAGATGTAGGCATCATTTTGTATCTGCTGCTGTCTGTTGAGGAGGATCGTGTTGTTAACTTGTGATTCATGTTTTCCAATGCTTCAACATGGTATACATATAAGAAAAGTAAGGCACAGATGGATAATGTCTTGAATAATTGTATTCTTTTTTTTCAACATCCATTTCAGGTGTAGGGATACATGTTTAAATAGAGTTTTCAAACAGGTCTGAATTCCAACTTTTCCTGAGGTGTGTGTATGTAATTCAAACTTTCACATATATGACAGTTTTTTACAATCGCTAACATCCTTTTGTCCAATCTGTAGTCACACTTTCAAAACTCTAAACACAATTAGCACAACATCCATCTGTTGTGGACCATCCCATTAACACAATCCATGTTGTTTTCACAGAATATGCAGTCAATTAACAGGTTTCTAAAATGCTTATACACTGCTCAAAAAAATAAAGCGAACACTTATTAAACAACACAATGTAACTTCAAGTCAATCACACTTCTGTGAAATCAAACTGTCCACTTAGGAAGCAACACTGATTGAAAATATATTTCACATGCTGTTGTGCAAATGGAATAGACAACAGGTGGAAATTATAGGCAATTAGCAAGACACCCCCAATAAAGGAGTGTTTCTGCAGGTGGGGACCGCAGACCACTTCTCAGTTCCTATGCTTCCTGGCTGATGTTTTGGTCACTTTTGAATGCTGTCGGTGCTTTCACTCTAGTGGTAGCATGAGACGGAGTCTACAACCCACACAAGTGGCTCAGGTAGTGCAGCTCATCCAGGATGGCACATCAATGCGAGCTGTGGCAAGAAGGCTTGCTGTGTCTGTCAGCGTAGTGTCCAGAGCATGGAGGCGCTACCAGGAGACAGGCCAGTACATCAGGAGACGTGGAGAAGGCCGTAGGAGGGCAACAACCCAGCAGCAGGACCGCTACCTCCGCCTTTGTGCAAGGAGGAGCAGGAGAAGCACTGCCAGAGCCCTGCAAAATGACCTCCAGCAGGCCACAAATGTGCATGTGTCTGCTCAAATGGTCAGAAACAGACTCCATGAGGGTGGTATGAGGGCCTGACGTCCACAGGTGGGGGTTGTGCTTACAGCCCAACACCGTGCAGGACGTTTGGCATTTGCCAGAGAACACCAAGATTGGCAAATTCGCCACTGGCGCCCTGTGCTCTTCACAGATGAAAGCAGGTTCACACTGAGCACGTGACAGAGTCTGGAGACGCCGTGGAGAACGTTCTGCTGCCTGCAACATCCTCCAGCATGACCGGTTTGGCGGTGGGTCAGTCATGGTGTGGGGTGGCATTTCTTTGGGGGGCCGCACAGCCCTCCATGTGCTCGCCGAGGTAGCCTGACTGCCATTAGGTACCGAGATGAGATCCTCAGACCCCTTGTGAGACCATATGCTGGTGCGGTTGGCCCTGGGTTCCTCCTAATGCAAGACAATGCTAGACCTCATGTGGCTGGAGTGTGTCAGCAGTTCCTGCAAGAGGAAGGCATTGATGCTATGGACTGGCCCGCCCGTTCCCCAGACCTCAATCCAATTGAGCACATCTGGGACATCATGTCTCGCTCCATCCACCAACAGACTGCACCACAGACTGTCCAGGAGTTGGCGGATGCTTTAGTCCAGGTCTGGGAGGAGATTCTTCAGGAGACCATCTGCCACCTCATCAGGAGCATGCCCAGGCGTTGTAGGGAGGTCATACAGGCACGTGGAGGCCACACACACTACTGAGCCTCATTTTGACTTGTTTTAAGGACATTACATCAAAGTAGGATCAGCCTGTAGTGTGGTTTTCCACTTTAATTTTGAGTGTGACTCCAAATCCAGACCTCCATGGGTTGATAAATTGGATTTCCATTGATTATTTTTGTGTGATTTTGTTGTCAGCACATTCAACTATGTAAAGAAAAAAGTATTTAATAAGATTATTTCTTTCATTCAGATCTAGGATGTGTTGTTTAAGTGTTCCCTTTACCCAATACCAAAATTATGGCTCTTTCTTGTCTTATTTATAAATGCTTGCACACAGCATGCTAGAAATGAAGACCTAATGTTCGAAACCTTAAATATAGTATAAAGCCTCTACTTCTGCAACAACAGCAGCTCAAAAGCTATGTTGAAACAGCTATTAAGCATTTTTTCATGAACAGATCATTGAAACATTGGAAATATCTGATTTACTGTAAGTTGTGTAAAATAGACCAACTGCAGCTGATTCCAATCTCAATCGGAGACATCGCCAGGTGTTGAAGTTCTTTCAATTACATGGACATACACAGTGAAAAGGGGACTCTTTGGATTGATTTTGTTCAATGTGGATACAGAACAACACAGAGGAGCAGAGAGAGAAAAAATAATGTATGGACAAGGAAGAGGTGTAGTTGAACCAGGGAGAGGAGTAGCTGGACCAGGCAGAGGAGCAGTTGGACCAGAACTAGGGAGAGGAGAGGTAGGGGGAGAGGAGTATGAATGTGTGGTGGTGTTCAAAGGAGAGTAAGAGCTGTTGTCACTGATGAAATAAGAGCCACCATCATAGACCATGAGATTAACCATGGTCTGTCACTGAGAGAGGCTGGTGAAAGAGTTCAGCCTAATACCATGGTCTATCACTGAGAGAGACTGGTGAAAGAGTCCAGCCTAATACCATGGTCTATCACTGAGAGAGACTGGTGAAAGAGTCCAGCCTAATACCATGGTCTATCACTGAGAGAGGCTGGTGAAAGAGTCCAGCCTAATACCATGGTCTATCACTGAGAGAGGCTGGTGAAAGAGTCCAGCCTAATACCATGGTCTATCACTGAGAGAGGCTGGTGAAAGAGTCCAGCCTAATACCATGGTCTATCACTGAGAGAGGCTGGTGAAAGAGTCCAGCCTAATACCATGGTCTATCACTGAGAGAGGCTGGTGAAAGAGTCCAGCCTAATACCATGGTCTATCACTGAGAGAGGCTGGTGAAAGAGTCCAGCCTAATACCATGGTCTATCACTGAGAGAGGCTGGTGAAAGAGTCCAGCATAATCTCAGACGGTCAACCGTGGCTTCCACTATCTGGAATTTTCAACAAACCAACAGGTAAGTAATGCATTTCACAAAGGCTTGTTTTATCATTACTGTTGCTATGTCCCACAGTAACTGTAGGCCAGCAGTCCCAATGCAATACATATGTTGTATTTTTGTTCCTCTAAAGGACGCAACGTCTTCCTCCCTCTGGGGGAAGAGGAAAGCTCCTCAGTGAAGACCTAGAGCATGCCATTGTAGGATTGGTCATTGCTAACAATGCAATAAAACTGAGAGAAATTCAGACCAGAATTGTAGAGGACAAGCTGGTATTTCCCAATGTGGAAAGCATCAGCCTGACTACCATTGGCTCGGACTCTGACCAAACACAGAGTTGGAATGAAACAGTTGTACACAGTTCCTTTTGAAAGGAACAGTGAGCGGGTCAAGGAACTCCGGCACCAATACGTCCAGGTATGGTGTCTATCCAATATGTCTTGTTCTATAGTGAGTTTTACACTATGCTACTCTACATGTTAACATGGGTTACAGTACATACAGTAGGACATACTGAAAAGCATTGACACATACTATGTTTGATTTCTTTCAGAGAGTCATGGAGTTGGAGGTTAATCACACCCCACATGAAATCATTTATGTAGATGAGGCAGGGTTTAACCTGACAAAAACACGTCGGAGGGGAAGAAACGTCATCGGGAAAAAGGCCACCGTTGATGTGCCGGGTGAGAAAGGAGCAAATATCACAATGTGTGCTGCAATCTTGAGTGCTGGTTTGGCCCTGCAGAAATGCCAGATTGGTCCCTACAACACTGAGCGCTTTCTTTTGTTTTTAGATGACCTCCACCAACAACTGGTGCCAGAAGCAGAAAGGGAACAGGTGGGAGGAAACATGAGGACATTTGTGATTGCATGGGACAATGTAGCATTCCACCATTCACATGTAATCACAAACTGGTTTGCAGCCCATCCAAGAATGCTTTCCCTTTTCCTCCCCCTTACTCGCCTTTCCTCAACCACATAGAGGAATTATTTTCTGCCTGGAGGTGGAAAGTGTAGGATCATCGGCCACATGACCAAATGTCCCTCCTGGATGCAATGGATGCCGGCTGCAGAGACCTCTCAGCTGAAGACTGCCAGGGGTGGATAAGGCATGCCAGGCGTTTCTATCCACGGTGCATAGCGAGAGACGACGTAAGATGTGATGTGGACAAGAACATGTGGCCAAATGCTGATGATCGTATAGATTAGAACGGGACTGTGCATTTTAGTGTTTTTTTCCCTTCTCTGCCTTTTTTTACTGTAATTGTGTTTTATTTGTACACATTTGGAACCACAGGCCATGTATGTTGGATTTTTTGTTGATCACTGGCAGCAATTTCATGTTGCTAATAAAGCTTTGACTGCAGCAATTCTGTCGCTATTATTTTCTATTGTACATTCTATAAAATAAAGATGACTCATTCACTTTTAGATAGTATGTTGCCAAAAATGCACACAATTGACACTCAACCAAAGAATGTAGAGTGGTTTACAGCAAAAGGAAACTGAATTATAAAGAACAATGGATTCCATATTGTCTATTGTATGCAGGTTCTGAAACATGAAAAGCATTGCAGTTTTTGTAATGCCATCAACCGTTAGTATTTTGAAAGTCGTTGTGCTATGATTGACTATATTCTCCTCTTGGATAGAAAACATGTGCTAGTGTTTTGACAGAATGATTAGATATTGAGTCGGGTTTGTCGTGTTTTGATAGAGTTAGTGTACGTAGAGAAAGTTTTTTTATCATTTTGAAATGTAGAGATGGTATTTAATGAACAAAATTTGGTTTTTAGCAGAAAATGAACTGTTTGACTAATTGTGTGATGTAGGTGTGTTATTGTGTTAAGAGTTTATAAAAAGTACCTTAAGTATAGGTAAACGCTTGTTAGCAATTGTAAAAAAAAAAGAAAAAAAAAAGAAAACTGTAAGCCATGCTTTGTTGTCAATGGGAGAATGGGAACGTTACACCTAAATCCGAGTTAACATAAGGATCTCAAGTTAGGAGTCAGTTCAGGAGTCCGTGTTGGCCCAGTGCTGTTTGAGACGGTTATATAGATTTGATTTAGCCTGGTCCCAGATATGTTTGTGCTGTCTTGCCAGCTCCTATGGTCATTGACATGCACAACACAAACAGATCTTGGACCAGGCTAGATGTGCTTGTCTTATTTGCTGTGGTCTAGGTGCAGGACATCTTTCAGATGGTTGTTGGACATGTGTTTGTCTTGTTGGTAAAACTTTACGATGATGGTATGTAACATTCATAAAGTATTCATAAAACCTTTATATCCATGACGTGTATGTCTCTACGTCTCTGTTACAACATATACAGTATTTACCCTACTCTGGTCCAGGTGCAGAACATGTCCCAGTCCATTGAGGTGTTGAACCTACGGACTCAGAGGGACTTCCAGTATGTCATGAAGATGGAGAATCAGATGAAAGGGCTCCGGACCAAGTTCAGACAGGTAGAAGATGACAGGAAGACTATTATGGCCAAGAACTTCCAGGTACAGAACATTAAAGCACCAGAATACATTGAAGGAAGAATACATTAAAGTACAGCACATTACAGCACTAGAATACATTGACATACAGCACATTACAGCACTAGAATACAATGAAGTACAGAACATTACAGCAGTGAAATACATTGAAGTAAAGAACATTACAGCACTAGAATACATTGAAGTAAAGAACATTATAGCACTAGAATACATTGATGTACATAACATTACAGCACTAGAATACATTGAAGTACAGAACATTACAGCACAAGAATACATTGAAGTACAGAACATTACAGCACTAGAATACATTGAAGTACAGAACATTACAGCACAAGAACACATTGAAGTACAGAACATTACAGCACAAGAATACATTGAAGTACAGAACATTACAGCACTAGAATACATTGAAGTACAGAACATAACAGCACAAGAATACATTGAAGTACAGAACATAACAGCACTAGAATACATTGATGTACAGAACATTACAGCACTAGAATACATTGATGTACATAACATTACAGCACTTGAATACATTGAAGTATAGAACATTGCAGCACTAGAATTACAGCACTAGCAAACATTAAAGTACAGCCCATTTTTTATAAACAGGCCCAGGTGTTTTTTCTGACCACATGACCTGACCAGAGACATTTACTTACAATGTTATACACTGTGAGAGACACACATAGGGAAATATGTTAGATCAATTAAACAATATACAGTACCAGTCAAAAGTTTGGACACACCTAATCATTCATTGGTTTTTCTTTTTCTTTCTTTTTTACTATTTTCTACATTGTAGAGTAATAGTAAAGACGTCAAAACCATGAAATAACACATGGAATCATGTAGAAAACAAAAAAGAGTTAAACAAATAAAAATGTTATATTTGCGATTCTTCAAAGTAGCCACCCTTTGCCTTGATGACAGCTTTGCACACTCTTGGCATTCTTTCAACCTGCTTCATGAGGTAGTCACCTGGAATGCATTTAAATTAACTGGTGTGCATTAAGAATTTCTTTCCTTCTTAATGTGTTTGAGTCAGTCAGTTGTGTTGTGACAAGGTAGGAGTGGTATACAGAAGATAGCATATTATGGCAAGAACAGCTCAAGTAAGCAAAGAGAAATGACAGTCCATCATTACTTTAAGACATGAAGGTCAGTCAATACAGAACATTTCAAGAACTTTGAAAGTTTCTTCAACTGCAGTCGCAAAAACAGATCAAGCGCTATGATGAAACTGGCTCTGATGAGGACCGCCACAGGAAAGGAAGACCCAGAGTTACTTCTGCTGCAGAGGATAAGATCATTAGAGTTACCAGCCTCAGAAATTGCAGCCCAAATAAATGCTTCACAGAGTTCAAGGAACAGACACATCTCAACATCAACTGTTCAGAGGAGACTGCGTGAATCAGGCCTTCATGATCGAATTTCTGCAAAGAAACCACTACTAAAGGACACCAATAAGAAGAAGAGACTTGCTTGGGGCAAGAAACACGAGCAACGGACATTAGACTGGTGGAAATCTGTCCTTTGGTCTGATGAGTCAAAATGTGAGATTTTGGGTCACAACCACCTTGTCTTTGTGAGACGCAGAGTAGGTGAACGGATGATCTTCATGTGTGGTTCCTACCGTGAAGCATTGAGGAGGAGGTGTGATGGTGTGGGGGTGCTTTGATGGCGACACTGTCTGTGATTTATTTAGAATTCAAGGCACACTTAACCAGCATGGCTACCACAGCATTCGCAGCGATAAGCCATCACATCTGGTTTGCACTTAGTGGGACTATCATTTGTTTTTCAGCACGACAATCACCCTCCAGGCTGTGTAAGGGCTATTTGACCAAGAATGAGAGTGATGGAGTGCTGCATCAGATGATCTGGCCTCCACAATCACCCAACCTCAACCCAATTGAAATGGTTTGGGATGAGTTGGACAGCAGAGTGAAAGATAAGCAGCCAACAAGTGCTCAGCATATGTGGGAACTCCTTCAAGACTGTTGGAAAAGCATTCCAGGTGAAGCTGGTTGAGAGAATGCCAAGAGTGTGCAAAGCTCTCATCAAGGCAAAGCGTGGCTACTTTGAAGAATCTAAAATCTAAAATATATTTGATTGGATCATCACTTTTTGGTTTCTACAATGTTGAAAATTGTAAAAAAAAAAAAAAAAAAAAATGAATAGGTGGGTCAACATTTTTTACTTGTACTGTATATACACTACTGTTCAAAAGTTTGGGGTCACTTAGAAATGTCCTTGTTTTTTAAAGAATAGCAAATTCTTTTGTCCATTAAAATAACATAAAATTGATAAAAAATACTGTGTAGACGGACGGTCTCAACGTCGACAGTGAATAGGCGACTCCGGGATGAGTTCCTTTGTCCAGTGTCTTTGTTCTTTTTCCCATCTTAATCTTTTCTTTTTATTGGCCAGTCTGAGATATGGCTTTTTCTTTGCAACTCTGCCTAGAAGGCCAGCATCCCGGAGTCGCCTCTTCACTGTTGACGTTGATTCTGGTGTTTTGCGGGTACTATTTAATGAAGCTGCCAGTTGAGGACTTGTGAGGCGTCTGTTTCTCAAACTAGACACTCTAATGTACTTGTCCTCTTGCTATTCTGGTTAGAGCCAGTTTGCGCTGATCTGGGAAGGGAGAAGTACACAGCGTTGTACGAGATCTTCAGTTTCTTGGCAATTTTTCGCATGGAATAGCCTTCATTTCTCAGAACAAGAATAGACTGACGAGTTTCAGAAGAAAGTTATTTGTTTCTGGACATTTTGAGCCTGTAATCGAACCCACAAATTCTGATGCTCCAGATACTCAACTAGTCTAAAGAAGGCCAGTTTTATTGCTTCTTTAATCAGAACAACAGTTGTCAGCTGTGCTAACATATTTGAAAAAGGGTTTTCTAATGATCAAATTAGCCTGTTGTAAACTTGCATTAGCTAACACAACGTGCCATTGGAACACAGGAGTGATGGTTGCTGATAATGGGCCTCTGTACGCATACGTAGATATTCCATAAACAATCAGCTGTTTCCAGCTACAATAGTCATTTACAACATTAACAATGTCTACACTGTATTTCTGATCAATTTGATGTTATTTTAATGGACAAATAATGTGCTTTTCTTTCAAAACAAGGAAATGTATAAGTGACCCCAAACTTTTGAATGGTAGTGTATATACTTCTCCATGTACCCATATTTCACTTTATTTTCAACAACCCCTTTTTTCCTCTACTCCACTTTTCCTCTTCCCTCTGGCTCAGCCTGGCCTCAGCCATACAAAGCATACTATATGTATTTATTTAGACCTCCAAGATGTATGATAATGTGCTAATGGTCTAGTTAATTTAACAGAAACGAAAGTAGGGAGGTTTGTCAGGGGGATGGTTGGGTGCATATTGCGACTGTCTAGCAATACAAATGTTCTGTGTTCGAGAAGCGTAGGGGACAAGTGTAACATCATAGCTAACCCTTCCTCTAACCCTTATTCTAACCTTAACCCATTTCACCTAACCTGCTACTTGAATTATCCTAACCTTTCTCATTAGTTCTTCTAACCACCAACATAAATTCCCCCCTTAATTCTCCTTTGTCGTTACCACGCAACACGCAACCTGGTCTCAGAAAAAGACATAATACTATACATCAATAAGTTACATCATCCAATTAGTATGCTATTGTACTACTGGGTAAGACATATGATACTATAAATCCTCTAATTTCAATCTTAATGTAACATAATGTAACGAAATACAGTATATCATACTAAATGGACAAATATACGTACCAAATCCCACAAATTTCCATGAGACAAGGTTGCATGGCTTCCTATCACCGCTCAGAAGGTGTGTTAAGTGTGTCTTAAGTGGTTTCTATCTCCCCTCTGGGATTTCTCTTAATCCAGGCCATTCTGTCTCTGTCCTGTGCCTGTCTCTGCTCCAGGAGCTCAAGGAGAAGATGGATGAGCTGCAGCCTCTGATCCCTGTGTTGGAACAGTACAAGACAGACGCCCAGCTCATCTCCTCCTTTAAAGAGGAGATCAGAAACCTGTCCATGGTGCTCACAGCTATCCAGGAGGAGATGGGGGCATACGACTATGACGAGCTCTACCAGAGGGTGCTGAGACTGGACAGCAGGCTCCGCAACTGCATGGGCAAACTCAGTGAGTAGAACCAGATCAATGCATGGGCAAACTCAGTGAGTAGAACCAGATCAATATCAACTGCATGGGCAAACTCAGTGAGTAGAACCAGATCAATATCAACTGCATGGGCAAACTCAGTGAGTAGAACCAGATCAATGCATGGGCAAACACAGTGAGTAGAACCAGATCAATATCAACTGCATGGGCAAACTCAGTGAGTAGAACCAGATCAATGCATGGGCAAACTCAGTGAGTAGAACCAGATCAATATCAACTGCATGGGCAAACTCAGTGAGTAGAACCAGATCAATGCATGGGCAAACTCAGTGAGTAGAACCGGATCAATATCAACTGCATGGGCAAACTCAGTGAGCAGAACCAGATCAATATCAACTGCATGGGCAAACTCAGTGAGTAGAACCAGATCAATATCAACTGCATGGGCAAACTCAGTGAGTAGAACCAGATCAATATCAACTGCATGGGCAAACTCAGTAAGTAGAACCAGATCAATATCAACTGCATGGGCAAACTCAGTGAGTAGAACCAGATCAATGCATGGGCAAACACAGTGAGTAGAACCAGATCAATATCAACTGCATGGGCAAACTCAGTGAGTAGAACCAGATCAATATCAACTGCATGGGCAAACTCAGTGAGTAGAACCAGATCAATATCAACTGCATGGGCAAACTCAGTGAATCATCCGTTGTGTATTTATGGCTCACTCCACAATAACTGTATATGGAGAAAATCAAGAATTCCTCACATAAACAGTGTTGTATTCCAATGGGTTTGGAGACTCTGAAGAGACAAAATCAGGATGAGATCTTTTAATGAGATCAGTTTTACCTGCTATATATAATCTACTATTTTACTCTACCTGATCTTAATGGGAAAAGGGATGAAAGGATCTGATTTATAAAAGGTAATGGCATAATCGAGATCAAAGATTGAGTATCTTGATATAAACGTAATATTGAACAACATAAATAAATAACTGAGAGCTAAGCATAGATAATATGATAGAATCTTTTATCGCTGCGGTTTCCATTCTCAAGCACAGTTACACTGTAATATCCATAAACAAGAAAATGACTATGTTCTTTCATCTGTGAATTAGTTGGAACCTCAAACACATTACTATGCATGTGCGTTTGCATACGGTGTTATGTGTGTGTTTGCATATTTCTGCAACTCTGCAATACCATGTGGGATACGACAAATAGTACTGTAAAGCCCAGTATTAGTAAACAGCTTTCGCATGTAGTCAATACCTACTGCCAATTGATTGAGTCCGATATGATTGCCTTAGGCCTTAGACTTGAGTGTACGTGTTTCTGCCAGCCTGGTTTTAATATGCACAGTGTTGTTGAGTAAACTCTCCGGTGGCACAGGCATGAAATTGGCTTGAGAAATCTATTTAGAAGAGGAGGAAAAAACAGTTCATCTTATCGCTGCATTTCTTTATTAACAGCATGTGGGAAATTAATGAAAATCACTGGACCTGTAACAATAAAGACATCTGGCACCCGGTTTGGGGCATGGATGACTGATCCACAGGCCTCTCAGAGAAACAACAGGGTGAGTTATGGGATGGGAGTGGAGGAGGTGGAAGGTGACTGGGCGTCTATGTTGGTGATAGCTCTTTTTCTGTGCGTGTCTCTGTTGACTACATCTCGGTTTTGTTTTCAGAGTATAGGGCAGGATTTATAACAATAATCTAATATTGTCATGACCAAACATCATGGTGTTGATTTTCATATAAGGCTGTTTCTGGGGATATTTAATTGCTTCTCTGATGCAGAGTATAATAAAATTTGATTTATAAGGCATGTGAAGTGGTTCATATGTTATATTCATAAGGGAGATGGAGGAAAAGGTGACCTTTTCGTAAAGATATTTTTGCATGTTTGTTGCATGTTTATTCAGTCTGTGTTCAGTGTGATAGACAGTTTGTGGTTTTGACTAATTCCTGCTTTTCATCTTTCTTTGACATAGGTCTGGTACATGGACAGCTACACCAACAGTAAGATTGTCCGTGAGTACAAGACCATGGAAGACTTTGTGGCTAATGTGGTGTCTCGAACCTACAACCTTCCATTTAAATGGGAGGGAACCGGTCACGTGGTATACAATGGATCCCTGTACTACAACAAGTATCAGAGTAACATCATCGTGAAGTACAGTTTTGAGACGGGTCGGGTGCTGGCTCAGCGGGCTCTGGAGTACGCCGGCTTCCACAATACCTACCCCTACTCCTGGGGCGGATACTCCGACATCGATGTCATGGCCGACGAACTGGGCATGTGGGTGGTGTACGCAACCAATCAGAACGCGGGAAATATCGTCATTGCCCAGATGGACCCGGACACCCTGGAAGTCCAGAAGACATGGAACACGGAATATTCCAAACGGAATGCGGGGGAATCCTTTATGATCTGCGGAACACTCTACATCACCAACTCTCACCTGACTGGTGCTAAGGTTTACTACTCATATTCCACCAAGACCTCCAGCTATGAGTACACAGACATCCCCTTCCACAACCAGTACTTTCACATGTCCATGTTGGACTATAACGCCAGGGAGAGGGCGCTCTATGCCTGGAACAATGGACACCAGGTGCTGTTCAATGTCACTCTGTTCCACGTCATCAAAACCGAAGATGACTCCTAGAAGAGAAATGAGAACAAATGTCAATGTCCTCATATGGATACCATACAAATGAGAACAACAACTCTCAAAGAGAAAGCACCATCGTTTGTGATATACAAGGGACCTTGTACTAACTCCCTTGTTCATGTTTTTTCTTCTCCGCCCTAAAATGAACTGGGCTGTCTTTACATTGCCATTACTTGAAGAAATCACCTTTTTGTATTTTCTGGGCCAGAACACTTGAACACGGACAGAATGGCATTCCGTTTCCATTCTTCCTTTTTTAACTTCTTACATCGCTGCTGAAAAGACGACTTTTACTGTATGGCCTTACTCACTGCTGTCTTTTGGATCGGTATCAGCCGAAGGCTCTAGATTGCTTTTGTGCATGAATGTCTGACATTTTGTCTGATGTAGTTTCTGATGATGTATTAGCTACGTTTCTGTTCTAGACCTTTAGTTGTCACAGTGTTTGTGCTGATGTCTATTTAAAGTATTTTAACCGGGGAGGTTGAAGATCATCCCCTCCAGACTATTTGCTGCCATGTATGTAGAGGTCATTTATAGCATAGCAAAATGGACAGTCTTATCAACTTATTAAAAATCTTGCAGTAACAATTTTATGTCTCTATGTGAGAGTTAAGTCCATATTTTTTATAAAATACTGTATCATAAAAGCGTATCCGTTTTTATTTGTCCATGTTTAATAAGGCAGTACATACTCTTATAGTAAAAACTGAAATGAACCAATCCAGCACCAAATAAATCCTATGCTTTTATCTTGGCCTGAAGATGTTGCATTTTGATATCTATTGTGCCTGTAACATTTTTTGAGATAAGTGTGACCAAAAATATAACTGAAAAAGGAAAATATCAGAGGAAAACATCAACATCTCTATGCCAAGATAAAAATAGCTAAGCTGAAAGAAATCATATTATGAAGGCCCCATTTATGAATGATGATGATGGTGGGGATGAAGGTGATGTCTTGCGAATATTGAAATTGTAATGTTTCCATTTCTGAGGCTTTTTCATTTTTAACGTTTAACATTTAAGTCATTTAGCAGACGCTCTTATCCAGAGCGACTTACATCTGATGGGTTGAGTGCTATCCTATGGCATTCCAATCAGGAAGTTCAGGAACAGGCAGAAAAAAGCTGGGATGATTCCCCACTAGTCTCCACCCTCTGCATCCACTCATTAACTGTAGCTCGTATTCTGTCACCAATACTGATGGACACACACCATTTCTGACAAAAATCACAAATCTGTCTGGTTTTACAGTAGTAGGCTTACCACTTGGCCATGAGACGGACTATGTAATTTACCACCTCTCTCCCTCCCCCTGCCCAAACAGTAAAGTGCCTACCACAATCATGAATCCTTATCGATTCCCCATCTAGAGTCCTTGGCTACAAGTGTCACCCAGGGTGAGCATCTCTTCTCCCCGCTGTCCCCGCTCCCACCGCACTCAAAGGAAGAAAAAAAATCCCCACACATCAGCAGCCCTGTATTAAATCAGAAATTGCTCTTCCAGAAAAGTTGATTAGCATAGATTTTCCCACCTTTTCCCCTCTCTATGTGTCTATGTCTGGTTCTGTGGGAGGGAGGGATGAATGGATAGAGGGAGGGCTATCGTTCACAGCGTTGGGATCGTAACGTCAAACGCTGTCAGTTTGACTGCTCATGTCTCTATCTGTGCTCATCAAGGTACTCAGTAAAAAACACCATGCATCAAGATGCTCAGTAAAAAAAACACCAGCGTCAAGATACTCAGTAAAAAAACACCACGCGTCAAGATACTCAGTAAAAAACACCACGCGTCAAGATACTCAGTAAAAAACACGTCAAGATACTCAGTAAAAAACACATCAAGATACTCAGTAAAAAACACCACGCGTCAAGATACTCAGTAAAAAACACCACGCATCAAGATGCTCAGTAAAAAACACCACGCGTCAAGATACTCAGTAAAAAACACCACGCGTCAAGATACTCAGTAAAAAACACCACGCATCAAGATACTCAGTAAAAAAAAACACGCATCAAGATACTCAGTAAAAGAAAACACGCATCATGATACTCAGTAAAAAACACCACGCATCAAGATACTCAGTAAAAAACTTGGACCGCTCGCTGGGTGCTATATCTAGCGGGATCATTGAGTCTTTGTTCTCTATTTTCTCAGAGAGAACAGTAATCTATTACATCTAAAGTTTGTCATTCTTTATGGGGTTGGATGGAAGTCTAAATGACCTATACTATAAGTAAAAGCCATTGTCAGCATTGAGGCAAATACTACAAACCCACACTCACTAAATGGCACTCTGTTCCGCAATCAATTCTGTAATGATAATTCTCCCCAAGTGGAAGAGTTCTATCATTCATCTTTGATTAGTTGGATCACATATTGCTTTTCATCTGATACTCGGAAATGAAGTTGAATAGATCCTACTCGGCAGATCAGATGGACACTTTGCATATCCTCAGGTTACCTACCTGACAGACAAGAGACTTTGAAGCACTGTATGATAATGACAGAGCGAGGTAGACATCAAAATAAGATCTCCCCTAGCTGCCTCTCCTGTATCAACAACCCTCATCACAATTCTTGAGGCAACAGAAATACATGTAGGTCTATCTGGCATCGGGCCATCTTATTGATGTATGCTGCCTGGCGTATACTCAAGTTGTTGACCACAGGGCAGGGTCTACTCCCGTATAGCCTCTCAATGGACAGACTTGGACTCGTCAGTATGAAAATTGCATGGTTACTGTATCTTATGACATGTCTATATTTTTTTCTCTCTACATGGACAAACAGTAGTAGTCTAAAGTGGGTCCTTCATTATGATTATGTAGTCCCTCTTCTAAGCCTGATTGGACACACTTCCCGCCAGGACGATGTCAGGTGTGAGGAGAGTGTTGTGGAGAATATCAATTTGCATTTATCCGTTCATTTGGAGGTGCCTTTGCAGACGAGGCTTCGCCTGCTTGCTTGCTGTTCCATTTCAGCTAAATGAATAGTTCTCAGGAAAAAAAGTAATTTTGTTCACCGGCGGTAATGACTATCTGATATCTGTCAATAGTCATACAGGCTTCATAATTCATCTTCAGAAGTCCTGATTCCACATCAGCGAGAGGGAGCAGAAGTCCTGATTCCACATCAGTGAGAGGGAGCAGAAGTCCTGATTCCACATCAGCGAGAGGGAGCAGAAGTCCTGATTCCACATCAGTGAGAGGGAGCAGAAGTCCTGATTCCACATCAGTGAGAGGGAGCAGAAGTCCTGATTCCACATCAGATTGAGGGAGCAGAAGTCCTGATTCCACATCAGTGAGAGGGAGCAGAAGTCCTGATTCCACATCAGATAGAGGGAGCAGAAGTCCTGATTCCACATCAGTGAGAGGGAGCAGAAGTCCTGATTCCACATCAGCGAGAGGGAGCAGAAGTCCTGATTCCACATCAGTGAGAGGGAGCAGAAGTCCTGATTCCACATCAGTGAGAGGGAGCAGAAGTCCTGATTCCACATCAGATTGAGGGAGCAGAAGTCCTGATTCCACATCAGTGAGAGGGAGCAGAAGTCCTGATTCCACATCAGATAGAGGGAGCAGAAGTCCTGATTCCACATCAGCGAGAGGGAGCAGAAGTCCTGATTCCACATCAGCGAGAGGGAGCAGAAGTCCTGATTCCACATCAGATAGAGGGAGCAGAAGTCCTGATTCCACATCAGCGAGAGGGAGCAGAAGTCCTGATTCCACATCAGATAGAGGGAGCAGAAGTCCTGATTCCACATCAGATTGAGGGAGCAGAAGTCCTGATTCCACATCAGTGAGAGGGAGCCCAAGGAGTTGCTCCAGATGCTTCACAAGTTATCTACCACAATCTCTCCACAAAAGTTTGATGATAGATCTAGTAGCTTGAAGGACTCTTTCTGAAAACCCCTAGGAATCTTTTCCACTTTGCTTTATTCTTTTCAGTATGGTTTGCCCCACATTCACTAGCTTTGGGGCCTCGCCTCACAAATTGCTTCAAAAGTAGGGTTGCTAATGCTATTGGGGGAATAGAGTGATTTTATGAGCCTGTCATTTTCTTGAAAGGACAGAGGGTATAGTGTGCTGGCCAACCAGCTGGTGGTGGTGAGGTCTGCTTTAATGACAAACCATCCATTCCCTGATCTATTGAGAATCAAAACGAAAGGAAGAATCGAAAGATTTCTTTGATAAAGGATAATCACATTCTGAATCCTCTTCTCATCCCCAAAGCCCTAACGTAATACACATTTTATTACTGGAACCCAGTACTGAGACACTGTGAGAGACGCCCACGAGTTTTCCCCCCTTTTCAAACTGCAACAACGCTATTAACTGTCTGGGTGCTGTAGTCTAGAGAAATCAAATGCTAAATCCTCTCTTTTTTTTATCCAAAATGCCTTCCCTTTCCCTTCCGTAGTAACCTGGGAGTTTCAGAGCTACAGACAACAGCAGGGAAAATTACTCTCGCGGAGAGAAATAACCCGAATAGACGGAGGGTCTTTGTACTGTGTAATTACCATGTCATTTGGTGGAGTTGTGTGTCTGCTCTGACTTGACAGGCTGCTGGCATAATTGAGACGGGATATGAATACTGTCCACCTTTGACAGAAAGATGAGAGAAGAGCTGTTGGGAAGGAGAGGGAACAGAGGGGAGTAATGAAATATCTCACTACATATAGGCAGGACATGAGTTACATATCACACTTCAACATACACATGTAAAAGATTCATGACAAGTGTTTGGGTGAGTGTGTGTTGTGTTGTGTTGTGTGCCTGCGTGTGTGTGTGTGTGTGTGTGTGTGTGTGTGTGTGTGTGTGTGTGTGTGTGTGTGTGTGTGTGTGTGTGTGTGTGTGTGTGTGTGTGTGTGTGTGTGTGTGTGTGTGTGCGTGTTATTGTTTTTGCTGTGTTGACTTCACCATTAGCAGTTGAGAGAAACAAAGAGTTATCTGAAATACCCTTTTAGCCGAGGGCACAATCCAACACCCATTATAAATGTAATTTTTGATTGACCTAACGCTGATTTTCACTCATTAATTTGACTAAAAACAAGGGAAGCACAGAGGCAGAAAGGCCAGTACACCGTCATGATTATTCTCCTGTCACCCCATGTTCCGTAGCTGTGGTGTTCAGGCAATTGCAGCAATTCAATCACACCAGCTAACCAAAGCAATTCAATCACACCACACCAGCTAGCCACAATCATTCAAAACTAAATCAACAGCAAGGCTGCATTTCATTTCATGTTGAAAAGCGGTTTGAAAATCCAACTCTGATTACCATATCAATCATAGGACCTTGCTAGTTTTCTTTCTGCTATCTAGACTAAGTTCGCTTGGGTTTGTGTTAATGGTATTGTATTCTTTGTGACGCCTTCCTTTCAACCTAGTCTTGGTTAGGGGGTGGACTACTGTCTGCAGTACATATCAAGTTATGTTCTTTACTGGCGTGAAGGAAAATACGTCTTCGGAAATGGAGAAAAATACGTTTTAGTTCAGCAACCAATATGATATGATGAAAGAACTGAGCTTCCACTGTGAGGAAGAAAGACCCCTCACAAGAGGTTTCACAATCCAAGCAATAACCACAATTCTAATGGCCTATTAGTGTTGTTATTAGTAGTACTGTAGCGCAGCATTCTTTCTCGAACTGTCCATTATATCTTTGAGGCCATTGTCGGTCTTCCTGTTAGCCAAGAGGTGCCTTGCCCTTGAGTGTGTGGTAGAGATACTATGTGATGAGAAGATGAATGTGTGTCCCCTCAGTAGGACAGCCAGGTGATGAGATTTACATCATTAAAGAGCCAGAGGGGAGAATGAATTAACCCAACACACACTGACTGGTCATAAATCACTGTCTATACAGGCCATCTACACGCCAGTCACTCTAAAAATACGCAGACACCTATACCCAGAAGAGTCTTTTCATTTCAGAGGGACGCTGTTTATCATGTATGTTTATGGTTTAAAACAGTTATAAGCACACCCAATAAAGTAGTCACCAATATTGTGAGGGGAAATAACAGTATAGTCTATTCTACCATGGAGTTGACAGTTTCAGTTTAATATGAAACAGCACATTAAAACGCATCTCAATCCCATTATAACAACAGGCCAATGCTGGCTAATTCATCCCATTTAGATGCATTAGATTTAAGATCCTCTCAATTAAATAGAGTTTTATGAAGTATTTTCTTCCTGCTTTGTATGGCTGTGGAGGGGTTGCTGGTAAGCACCTGGCACCAGTTCAGCAATAGGCTGATGTCGGAGAGGCTGGATACTTAGAAATACAATTACTAGAACCGAACATTCCCATTCAAGTCAAACTGTGGTGGTCCGAAGGGCTTTAATATAACCACTCTAGTTAGTATAATTCTATGCATCTAGCCTCTCTTTCTCTCTGTAATATAATTACTGGAAATATAATTACTTTAATTACCATAGTAATAGTAATTAATAAAATTACTAGAACAGACATTACCATGCAAGTCAAATTGCCATGGTCTGAGAGGCCCGTTCTAGAAATTATATTTCTACGGCTGGATGGATGCTGGAGGAGGTCCAGCAGGCAGCGTCCAACGTTGATGATGTCAGGGCAATTGCAGCCAGAGGGAAAATCAATGGCGGGTCATGAGAGGTCACTGGTGTCTGTTAAACAAGCTTGGATTCTACTAGCCACATATCTGTTTCTGTCTTGCTGTACATTGTACAACACTGTTAGCTGCTACTTGTTTTAACTTTAAATTTGACTTTCTCCAAACGTACGTTTCCACTTAGTTGATTGGAGGAGAGAAATACAGATATCACTATAATTAATTACAATGTGACTACAAGGCTACGGCTAACCATATTTATCAGTTTTTCTTCTTGCCATTATAAAGTTGAGCACACATGGGCTTTTCTCACCGGTATTTTGCTTACCTCTCTACTGCCTCTTGATGAAGATGTACTGCAGTACAGAGTAGTATCCTGATAATGTAACTAACCAGCAGGTTATAAAAGTATGGCCATATAGATAAGACTACAGTGTGAGTTGATTAACCTTTTGGCCATGGCTTTATCAGCAGAGTAATAGCAGCAGGGAGACAGTAATAACAGCTGGGAAATAGAGTAATAGCAGCAGGGGGACAGAGTAATAACAGCAGGGAGACAGAGTAATAACAGCAGGGAGGCATAGTAATAGCAGCAGGGAGACAGAGTAATAGCAGCAATAAATCAGAGTAATAGCAGCAGGGAGACAGAGTAATAGCAGCAATAAATCAGAGTAATAGCAGCAGGGAGACAGAGTAATAGCAGCAGGGAGACAGAGTAATAGCAGCAGGGAGACAGAGTAATAGCAGCAATAAATCAGAGTAATAGCAGCAGGGAGCCAGAGTAATAGCAGCAATAAATCAGAGTAATAGCAGCAGGGAGCCAGAGTAATAGCAGCAATAAATCAGAGTAATAGCAGCAGGGAGCCAGAGTAATAGAAGCAAGAAGACAGATCAATAGCAACAGGGAGTCAAAGTAATAGCAGCAAAAGAACAACGTAATAACAACAGGGAGACATAGTTATATCAGCATGGAGACAGAGTAATAACAGTGTCATGACGTGGCCCTTTCTGGGTATAGATAATGGCTTCCCCCTCACTCTCTCCTACACCCAGGTTCTGTTATCTCAAGCCATAAATTCTTGGCAGAGACTCTCTCCCCCTGGTCATGCAGAGAAAGATACACAGAGAGAACAAAAGATTTCACGTGGCGAACTCCTAAATCCCCAAAACCTGAATTTGAAACAAAATGTCCACTTGTGAGAAGGTGGGAATGGTCCGTAGACACTTAAGGGACGGGTATGACGAGTGTGTTTCTTCTGGTGACCTCAGAGAGGACAGGAAACACACATAACTATATCTCTGAATGTGTACATTCCTCAATTATGAGGTTAGCATCTAATTGTTGTATAAAATGACTGAGTAAAGATGAAACTATTTGTGAAATGATGTAATGTGATGTTAAACTTTTAATGTGAGAGAATTGTATTCCCTTTAAAGTTTAACTAAGTCATTGGCCCGCCCCCGTGAGCATAGACATGATCAGGCGTCATAGAACCGCCTTTTCTACTGTTACGAATAAAACCCCCTCCTGAGGAAATCCTCTTCAGACCACGCATACCTCAGTGTCAGCTGAGGTGGAACAGGTTTGAGTACCAAGACTGAGCAAACCCACAGCGTGAGCTGTGATTGTGAATAGTTTAGACTAAGCAAAGCTTTGATTGCGAATAATTATTGAACTCCTAACCATACCACGTGGAGCATTGGCTACGCGGCTGGAAATTGTTAAAGTCTGAGACTATCAATCCTAACAGAATAAGAGCAAATCTTACATACTAATGACTAGTCTGCAGCTAGAAATTATGTAAACCTGGGATGCTATTACCGACAACCGCCGAAACATCTATTCTATGAGAACATTTCTGAATGGTACTCTGAAGTATCCATCCTAACCATGAAAGGCTTTGATCTTCAGGGAAGCAGAGAGAGAGCGAAAGAGACACGGATGAACTGACTCTCCAGCAGACGGACCGGATTCCAACAGAAAAGATCACGACACATGGGCGTAAATATATATATTGATTGCAATTATTCCCGAATGAGTGAGCGTTCATGTGCAAAGGCTTAGCCTTTCAATTAATGTAATTACAGTAATACAGTGTGTAGTGATCCCTCTGGTCTTTCCCGCTCTTGCTCAGTCCACACCCACTTCCCTTTGTCCACCAAGCCGTCATATCGGCTTAGCCAACTAGGGAATCTTCCCTACCCTTGTTAGTAACATATACAGTTGAAGTCAGAAGTTTACATACACCTTAGCCAAATACATTTCAACTCAGTTTTTCACAATTCCTGACATTTAATCCATGTAAAAATTCCCTGTCTTAGGTCAGTTAGGATGACCACTTTATTTTAAGAATGTGAAATGTCACAATAATAGTAGAGAGTGATTTATTTCAGCTTTTATTTCTTAAATCACATTCCCAGTGGGTCAGAAGTTTACATCCATTCAATTAGTATTTGGTGGCATTGCCTTTCAATTCTTTAACTTGGATCAAACGTTTCGGGTAGCCTTCCACAAGCTTCCCACAATAAGTTGGGTGAATTTTGGCCCATTCCTCCTGACAGAGCTGGTGTAACTGAGTCAGGTTTGTAGGCCTCCATGCTCGGACACGCTTTTTCAGTTCTGCCCACAAATTTTCCATAGGTTTGAGGTCAGGGCTTTGTGATGTCCACTCCAATACCTTGACTTTGTTGTCCTTAAGCCATTTTGAAACAAATTTCGAAGTATGCATAGGGTCATTGACAATTTGGAAGACCCATTTGCGACCAAACTTTAACTTCCTGGCTGATGTCTTGAAATGTTGCTTCAATATATCCACATAATTTTACTTCCTCATGATGCCATCTATATGAAATGCACCAGTCTCTCCTTCAGCAAAGCACCCCCACAACATGATGCTGCCACCCCCGTGCTTCACGGTTGGGATGGTGTTCTTCAGTTTGCAAGCATCCCCCTTTTTCCTCCAAACATAACGATGGTCATTATGGCCAAACAGTTCTATTTTTGTTTCATCAGACCAGAGGACATTTTTACAAAAAGTATGATCTTTGTCCCTATGTGCAGTTGCAAACCGTAGTCTGGCTTTTTTATGGCGATTTTGGAGCAGTGGCTTCTTCCTTGCTGAGCGGCCTTTCAGGTTATGTTCATATATGTGTTGTTTTACAGTGGATATAGATACTTTTGTACCTGTTTCCTCCAGCATCTTTACAAGGTCTTTTGCTGTTGTTCTGGGATTGATTTGCACTTTTCGCACCAAAGTACGTTCATCTCCAGGAGACAGAACGCGTCTCCTTCCTGACCTGTATGACGGCTGCGTGGTCCCATGGTGTTTATATTTGAGTACTACTGTTTGTATAGATGAACGTGGTAACTTCAGGCATTTGGAAATTGCTCCCAAGGATGAACGAGACTTGTGGAGGTCTACAATTGTTTTTCTGCGGTCTTGGCTGATTTATTTTGATTTCCCATTATGTCAAGCAAAGAGGCACTGAGTTTGAAGGTAGGCCTTGAAATTAATCCACAGGTACACCTCCAATTGACTCAAATTATGTCAATTAGCCTATCAGAAGCTTCTAAAGCCATGACATCATTTTCTGGAATTTTCCAAGCTGTTTCAAGGCTCAGTCAACTTAGTGTATGTAAACTTCTGACCCACTGGAATTGTGATACAGTGAATTATAAGTGAAATTGTCTGTCTGTAATCAATTGTTGGAAAAATTACTTGTGTAATGCACAAAGTAGATGTCCTAAGCGACTTGCCAAAACTATAGTTTGTTAACAAGAAATGTGTGGAGTGGTTGAAAAACAAGTTTTAATGACTCCAACCTAAGTGTATGTAAACTTCCGACTTCAACTGTATCTACTGTTGTTTGTTTATGCATTTCTGTGATTATTTAGTTAGTTAGTAGATACATTATTAGCCAATTGGTGTATGGATGATTCAGTAAAGGCTGGGTTCGTGCAGATAACCAACAATTTACGATGTTTGGAATGAGACTGACGTGAGGTAAATAATAATTCATTAATAAGAAGACTAATTGATCAGATACTAAAATATCTGAAGAGTTATATTAGAAAAATTCTAACTTTGTAATCTGAAGATTTTCCTTGGTGCCCGACTTCCTAGTTAATTACATTTACATAATTTGTTTAATCACGTAATAACAATTATAGAGAATTGATTTGATAAAATAACTGTCTTCACTTATAATGATGCCAAAGACACAACATATTATGGTGCCCCCTATGAGGACTCTAAGATAGAACTGGACTTTGCTGTTGAATTGTATGTTTATCAATTGTACAAACAGACTGTGATGTGTTCATATTGGTTGCATGTGTTTTTCCATTTGAACAAGCTATTTGGATGCGCCTCCAGTCGTGTGTCGATAGTGTCAGAACAATGGGGCGGCAGGTAGCCTAGTGGTTAGAGCGCTGGACTTGTAACCGAAAGGTTGCAAGATTCGAATCCCTGACCTGACAAGGTCAACATCTGTTGTTCTGCCACTGAACAAGGCAGCTAACCCACTGTTCCTAGGCCATCATTGAAAATAAGAATTTGTTCTTAACTGACTTGCCTAGTTAAATAAAGGTAAAAAAAACTTTTTTAAATGAGTTGTAAATCCCAGATTTAGTCCGTTAGGTCAAACGGTACTATTTCTGTTGGTCAATATTAATTTCTAGAGCAAGGGCATAGAACCAGTAAAATTAGAGAGATCTCTTCGGTGACCGAGCCAAAGTTATCTGTCCGCCTACCGCGCTAAGCCAGCGTGGGTAGGCCACAGGCGTATCTGTTTTTATGTACTGTGTGCTACGGTAATATAATGCTAGCAAATAGTTGCCGAATGGGTTAATGTGAGACGTCACTAGTAAACCCCCCTTTCCATGGTGAAGGGGACCCTATTTTGTGCTTGGAAGTAAAATTTCCGTACAAAGTAGGATTAGCTTGCACGAGATGCTAAGCTAACCAAGGGAAACAGCATTATTTTTTTCCTGTGTCAAGTTGAAATTCCTCCGCTATGCGCGACAGAAGTCCCGCCCTTTGTACTTCTGTATGATTTCAGTTTCTGCGATCAGTGACCCCTGGTGGTGAAGAATCACCAGAACCTTTTCTTCAAAAGGAATTAGGTGACACCCAAACGTGGATCACGTTCAGTAAGTGGGTACTTAGGATATCCAGCCAATCAATTGATTGAATATCGACGTCTCATTCAATTTAACTGACAAGTGAAATTGTCAGATTCATTTTTTTCAGGTGGATCTTTTAATAATATCCAAATTAATTGGTTTTCTACAATGTGACAATTTAAACTTTTCACAATAACCTAGATGAAGCAATGCTCTCAGGTTAATTTAAAGCTTTGTTCCCATATGGCTATACAGGTTTGATTTATCATTAAAATTGATCAATCAGTAAAATTTGCTTTTGCAAAGCACATTCAGTAAAACCCAGTACTGACGGAAGTTCCGCCTCCAGCGGGAATCCCATGTGGCTTCTGCCTTAGGGAGAGGTGAACCTAGCAGTGAATGTAACCTAACATTTAAACTACTGTTTACACCTTTTTGATAGTCCAGACAATCCCAATTACTTGGATATTATTGTCTCATTCAATTTAATAGGTTAAATTGTCAAACATAGGTTCTTCCGATTAAATGAGACATTTTAAACTTTCCAGTAGTAACCTAGATGAACCAATTAACCAGGTTAATTAAAGTGTAATTGCCAGATAGCCTATCCAGGTATGATTCATCATTATCATTGATTAATTCATTCAATTTGCTTTTGCAAATTCATTGACGTCCAACTCCCACAGTACTGGTAAAGCTTGGCTTCTCCTCTTGGCCTTTTGGCCCCAGTTTCCCCACAGGATGAAGCCAACCCTCTTTGAAAATAGAATTCAGTGGTTATGCGGCTCGCAAACATGATAGCTCACTGGCTAACACCGTCAAACAAGCTCTGAAGGAACACCCACAAGCTTACTATCATAGGCTTCGTTCAGCTTACTTTGGCCTACTCACTGAAATAGGAATGGAAGAGCTATTACCATTCAAACAAATGTTTCTGTCGAACATGTATCCCACCTTCATTACCTGCTTGGGCCCTGCAGCCCACGTTGGCTTGCCTTTCTTGCAACTCAGAGAGCTTGCAAGCACAGCTTTTGAGGCATCAAAAGTTCACAACACTAAGAGCCCTGACCACTCGGTTTTGAAGTTTGACCAGGAGCACTCACTCCAGTTAGAGGGCGCATTATCAGGTATTGGAGCATTGAGAGATGACGCACAACAACGGTTTCTACCACGAAACCACGATTCCAATAACCTCCGTGGTCGGAATAACTGTAAAGTACGTCGCCATCAAACAACTACCGCTACAATTGACCTGTTCGCTACTTTCCTGCACCCAACCTACACGAAGTGTCAGAGCACAAAGGTAACAAAGGGTTAAAGGACGATCAAAACGTAGACCAATGTTTTACAGAAGTTCCACTACGTGAAGAACTAAAGCGAGAAAAATTCGAGAAAAGGGTCAAAGATAAGTCAGAAGGACTAGACGGGGAATTACCGGACACCTGGTCCGCAGGAATTAACACTCATAGCAAGAACGTTAAAATTCAAATATCTCCCGCTCTCACTCGAGACCCTATCCAGGACCCGCTTGATCAAGAAACAAGCCCACAGGCTCCGTCTCTAAACTCTGATACAAAGGTTGCGAAGAAAAAGGTCAAAAGCTTCGTTAAAGCCAAGCCCACTCAAAACCCGAAAAGTCGATCTGCTTTCTCCTTGAACAGAAATGGCACATCACGTCATTGTGAACAACCACTCCACTTCGTGGGGAATATGTCAACTAAACAAGAATATAAACCCCCATACCTGGAAACAGTCCTGGAGGACTGTTTAATTTGTCATGCGCTAATTGATTCGGGCGCGGCAATATCGCTCATCTCTCAAACATTGTTCGATGATCTCAAAAGGGCTTTGAAGCCAACTATACGTTGGTTAAAAATGGAACGATGCGACACTACACTTTGAGGTTTCACTCAGACTACCTCGGCTCTCACATTGAGAGTCATGCTGAAACTACACTTCTGGGACGTATCGCTCGTTCACCCTGTGTATGTTACCAGCCTCGAATCTGAACCCCTGCTACTTGGAGCATACTTGATGGATTGGTTACTCCCACTGATGGATTGGAAAACCAACCATGTATGGTCACAGGCAACAGTGCCTTCTCCACTGACCACACTGTCTTCCCCTAACTCTAGCTGCAACGCAGTCATTCACGACGGGTATCTGTCGAAAGCACCCCCTGAGAAAAATAAGTTTTGAAACCTCTTGGTGCAGAATCCGATCCAAAGAGATATTACGATATCTCGACACATTCCATCAGCAAACCTGATTGACCATTCTTTTCATGATTTTGAACCAGCTGTCTCTGTGAATGAGCAACTTCCCTCCTCCTTGCAGTTGTGCAATACGGTAGTTGAGATGAACATCTCTTGCCCTTCGGACACTTCCACAAGCACTGCGGTAGTCTCAGCAAGAAAAACATTGTTGCGCAGAGTGTACTCTGCTTCCGATGATACACCTTCCGCTTTGTGGGGGACTGTTACCCCTTACAATGACACTAATGGCATCAGTCCAGCAACTGACCCGATGACTCCCACTGCTGAAACACTTTGCGATATCACAGATATCCTCATCTCAGTTCGCAGGAACTGAAGAGGTTTCCACACGCGGAAGCGGTGGTGAATGACAGTCCTCGACAGCCACTGAGCGTTTTAAAGCACAAACACCAGGAGATTTGGTTAAAAGGTTACAGCCATTCACATAACAACGAGGCCGCTGACAACTCGTACATAGGGTCCGACCTTTTTGTTTGTGCTTCGTATACCAACGCCACCCCCTGGTGGGGGGGTCCCGAGACACAAAGGGGGGGAATAGACGCCCAGACCCATGATGAGCCTCATCGAGGCATGTGGGGGGGTTGAGACTACGTGCAACACCATACGAGGCCGCCAGAGCATAAAACAAAACTAGTTGTAAACCCCTATGAGAACAGTGAGGAGCAGACAGGCCCCTAGACGGGGATAATCTTAGAACACATCTAAGATATTACTGAGGTGTACCACACTGGTCGTAGAAGAAGTCCAGTGGACTTCCACCTCAAACAAATGGCAAAAATAGTCATCCCTTGCCATGTGTAGGTTCAACAACAATACAACTAGTAAAATGCTCTAATCATGTGTTCCGGTAGGATAATATTTCAGAATAAATCGGTAGGATAACTGGTCCCCTTGAGTACCAGCACCAATGCCAGCAACAGTCAGACCAGCTAAAATCAGTAAGAAGGTTAGAGACCTAATCAATCAAATTACCCTTGACAACAGCGACATAGTAGTTAGGAGTCACTCGGAGTGCAACACGGGGAAGGGAATCTGCAGAGCACTCTTCCAATGGTTAACACACAAGCCACTAGTAAATAGAACCCTCCATTCAGAAGGAAAGTTATTAGAAGTCATGAACCATGATCACACTGCGTATGACTGGCCCAGTGCTTACAGAGTACTTCCGTCGTGAGGTTAGCCACTCCGTGGATAACATAGTTATGAAATAGACTTCCTCATACCTATCGCCACATACCTATAGCCACTACAATAGTGGAAGATGCAGTGACTTGTAGTAAAACCACTACAGACTCCCTCGACACCAATTCTGACTGACCTCCAGCCATTGACCTGAAAATTACCTGATTACGTCAGACTCATTCTGAACAAGTTGTAGTCTGCCGGGATACTTGGTTTTCTTCCCTTGACATGTGCGCTTGTATAAGCATAAACGTACATGTATAATGGAACATACAATTACGATTTATGCTAGGATCACTTAAAACCTGTTGGGGCTAGGGGGCAGTATTTGCACAGCTGGATAAAAAAACGTACCCGATTTAAACTGGTTACTACTCTTGCCCAGAAACGAGAATATGCAGGAGTTTTTGTGAGTGGTCAGGCAGGGAACAATGACACTGGAGATGCGCGTTCATGTGAATTCTCCATTTTTTTCTTTCAGCCTTTGAATGAATACAACGTCGCCCGGTTGGAATATTATCGCTGTTTTACGAGAAAAATTGTATAAAAATTTATTTTAAACAGCGTTTGACATGCTTCGAAGTACGGTACGGTAATGGAATATTTGAAAAAAAATTGTCACGAAATGCGCTCGCGCGTCACCCTTCGGATACTGACCTGAACGCACGAACAAAACGGAGCTATTTCAATCTAACTATGGATTATTTGGAACCAAAACAACATTTGTTGTTGAAGTAGAAGTCCTGGGAGTGCATTCTGACGAAGAACAGCAAAGGTAATCCAATTTTTCTTATAGTAAATCTGAGTTTGGTGATTGCCAAACTTGGTGGGTGTCAAATTAGCTAGCCGTGATGGCCGGGCTATCGACTCAGAATATTGCAAAATGTGCTTTCGCCGAAAAGCTATTTTAAAATCTGACACCGCGATTGCATAAAGGAGTTCTGTATCTATAATTCTTAAAATAATTGTGATGTATTTTGTGAACGTTAATCATGAGTAATTTAGTAAATTCACCGGAAGTTTGCGGTGGGTAAGCTAGTTCTGAACATCACATGCTAATGTAAAAAGCTGTTTTTTGATATAAATATGAACTTGATTGGACAAAACATGCATCTATTGTATAACATAATGTCCTAGGAGTGTCATCTGATGAAGATCATCAAAGGTTAGTGCTGCATTTAGCTGTGGTTTTGTTTTTTGTGACATATATGCTTGCTTTGAAAATGGCTGTGTGATTATGTTTGGCAGGGTACTCTCCTGACAATCTAATGTTTTGTTTTTGCTGTAAAGCCTTTTTGAAATCGGACAATGTGGTTAGATTAACGAGAGTCTTGTCTTTAAAATGGTGTAAAATAGTCATATGTTTGAGAAATTGAAGTTATAGCATTTATGAGGTATTTGTAATTCGCGCCATGCGATTCCACTGGCTGTTGACGCTTGCGTCCCACCTTGCCCAGGGAGGTTAACCTGTTGGGTCTAGGGGGCAGCATTTGCACGTCTGGATAAAAAAAATGTACCCGATTTAATCTGGTTACTAATCCTACCCAGTAACTAGAATATGCATATACTTATTATATATGGATAGAAAACACTCTAAAGTTTCTAAAACTGTTTGAATGGTGTCTGTGAGTATAATAGAACTCATTTGGCAGGCAAAACCCTGAGACATTTTCTGACAGGAAGTGGATACCTGATGTGTTGTGTTGACTTTAAACCTATCCCATTGAAAAACACAGGGGTTTAGGAATATTTTGGCACTTCCTATTGCTTCCACTAGATGTCACCAGCCTTTACAAAGTGTTTTGAGTCTTCTGGAGGGAGATCTGACCGAACAAGAGCCATGGAACGATGATGTCCCATTAGACACCTGGCGCGCGAGTTCATGTTGGGTACCCTCGTTCCAATACGTTATAAAAGAGTATGCATTCGTCCACCTTGAATATTATTCATGTTCTGGTTAAAAAAGGCCCTAATGATTTATGCTATACAACGTTTGACATGTTTGAACGAACGGAAATATATTTTTTCCCCTCGTTCATGACGAGAAGTCCGGCTGGCTTACATCATGTGCTAACGAGACGGAGATTTTTGGACATAAATGATGAGCTTTTTTGAACAAAACTACATTCGTTATGGACCTGTGATACCTGGAAGTGACATCTGATGAAGAGAATCAAAGGTAATGGATTATTTACATAGTATTTTCGATTTTAGATCTCCCCAACATGACGTCTAGTCTGTATCGCAACGCGTATTTTTCTGGGCGCAGTGCTCAGATTATTGCAAAGTGTGATTTCCCAGTAAGGTTATTTTTAAATCTGGCAAGTTGATTGAGTTCAAGAGATGTAAATCTATAATTCTTTAAATGACAATATAATATTTTACCAATGTTTTCTAATTTTAATTATTTAATTTGTGACGCTGACTTGACTGCCGGTTATTGGAGGGAAACGATTTCCTCAACATCAATGCCATAGTAAAACGCTGTTTTTGGATATAAATATGAACTTGATAGAACTAAAAATGCATGCATTGTCTAACATAATGTCCTAGGAGTGTCATCTGATGGAGATTGTAAAAGGTTAGTGCATCATTTTAGCTGGTTTTATGGTTTTGGTGACCCTGTCTTTGACTTGACAAAACATTACACACAACTCTTGTAAATGTACTGTCCTAACATACTCTAAATTTATGCTTTCGCCGTAAAACCTTTTTGAAATCGTAAAACGTGGTTAGATTAAGGAGATGTTTATCTTTCAAATGGTGTAAAATAGTTGTATTTTTGAAAAATTTGAATTTTGACATTTATTTGGATTCAAATTTGCCGCTCTTGAAATGCACCTGCTGTTGATGGAGTGCACCACGGGTGGCACGCTAGCGTCCCACCTAGCCCCAAGAGGTTAACTTGTTGGTGACAGGGGGCAGTATTCAGAAATTCAGATGAATACGTGCCCCAATTGAACTGCCTGCTTCTCGGGCCCAGAAGGTAGGATATGCATATTATTAGTAGATTTGGATAGAAAACACTGAAGTTTCTAAAACTGTTTGAATGATGTCTGTGAATATAACAGAACTCATATGGCAGGCAAAAACCTGAGAAAAAAATCCAACCAGGAAGTGACTTGTAGTTTTTCTATCTAATCCCTATTCAAACTACAGTGTCTGTGGGGTCATTTTGCACTTCCTAAGGCTTCCATTGGCTGTCAACAGCCTTTAGAAAATTGTTTCATCCTTCTACTGTTACTGGGCAGAGAATAGGAGCTCAGTCAATCAGTGGACTGCCTGGGACCAGTAAGTTGTTTACTGCGCAGGCACGCTGGCGTGCCGCTCCTTCTTTTTCCTCTGTAATGAATACGCTATTGTCCGGTTGGAATATTATCGAAGTTTTATGTTAAAAAGACCCTAAGGATTGATTGTAAACATCGTTTGACATGTTTCTACGAACGGTATTGGAACTATTTGACTTTTCGTCTCTGGTTTTGCGCTTGGATTAGTGATCTGAACGCGCAAACAAAACAGAGGTATTGGACATAAATATGGAGTATTTCGAACAAAAATAACTTTTCTTATGGAAGTGGGAGTCCTGGGAGTGCATTCCGACGAAGATCAGCAAAGGTAATGGAAGATTTATAATACTAATTCTGAGTTTAGTTGACTCCAGGCGGGTAACTGTATAGCTTGCTTTGATGGCTGAGCTCTGTACTCAGAATATTGAAAAATGTGCTTTCGCCGTAAAGCTATTTTAAAATCTGACACAGCGGTTGCATTAAGGAGAAGTCTATCAATAATTCTTTCAATAACTGTTGTAAATTTTATCAACGTTTATGATGAGTATTTTTGTAAATTGATGTGCTCATTCACCAGAGGTTTTGGTGGGAATACATTTTCTGAACATCACGCGCCAATGTAAAATGGGGTTTATGGATATAAATATGAACTTTATCGAACAAAACATACATGTATTTTGTAACATTGAGTCCTGGGAGTGTCATCTGATGAAGATCATCAAAGGTTAGTGATTCATTTTAGCTGTATTTCTGGTTTTTGTGACGCCTCTCCTTTCTTGGAAAATGGCTGTGTGGTTTTTCATGTTTAGACGCTAGCGTCCCACATGTCCCAGAGAGGTTAATGCAACCGCTGTGTCAGATTTCAAAAAAGCTTTACGGTGAAAGCACACCATGCAACAATCTGAGTACAGCGCTCAGCCACCAAAACAAGCCATACAGATACCCGCCATGTTGCGGAGTCAGTAAAAGTCAGAAATTGCGTTATAAATATTCACTTACCTTTGATGATCTTCATTGGAATGCACTCCCAGGAATCCCAGTTCCACAAAAAATGTTTGTTTTGTTCGATAAAGTTAACCTGTTTAGGATAGGGGGCAGTATTTTCACGGCCGGATAAAAAACGTACCCGATTTAATCTGGTTATTACTCCTGCCCAGAAACTAGAATATGCATATAATTATTTGATTTGGATAGAAAACACCCTAAAGTTGCTAAAACGGTTTGAATGGTGTCTGTGAGTATAACAGAACTCATATGGCAGGCCAAAACCTGAGAAGATTCTATATGGGAAGTGCCCTGTCTGACCATTTCTTGTCCTTCTATAGCCTCTTTATCAAAAATAGAGGATCTCTGCTGTAACGTGACATTTTCTAAGGCTCCCATAGGCTCTCAGAAGGCGCCAGAACGGGGAATGATGACTCTGCAGTCCCTGGGCGAAAAACAGTAGGGGTTTTGGAAAGTGGTCGTTCTGAGAACAATGACACTGGCGCGCGCATGCATGTGAAGACTCCATTTTCTATTTTCAGTGTTTGAACGAAAACAAGGTCTCCCGGTTGGAATATTATAGCTATTTTACGAGAAAAATCGCATAAAAATTGATTTTAAACAGCGTTTGACATGCTTCGAAGTACGGTAATGGAATATTTTGAAAATTTTTGTCACGATACGCGCCGGCGCGTCACCCTTCGGATAGTGTCTTGAACGCAAGAACAAAACGCAGCTATTTGGATATAACTATGGATTATTTGGAACCAAAACAACATTGGGTGTTGAAGTAGAAGTCCTGGGAGTGCATTCTGACGAAGAACAGCAAAGGTCATCCAATTTTTCTTATAGTAAATCTGAGTTTGGTGAGTGCCAAACTTGGTGGGTGTCAAAATAGCTAGCCATGATGGCCGGGCTATCTACTCAGAATATTGCAAAATGTGCTTTCACCGAAAAGCTATTTTGAAATCGGACACCGCTATTGCATAAAAGAGTTCTGTATCTATAATTCTTTAAATAATTGTTATGTTTTTTGTGAACGTTTATCGTGAGTAATTTAGTAAATTCACCGGAAGTTTTCGGTGGGTATGATAGTTCTGAACGTCACATGCTAATGTAAAAAGCTGGTTTTTGATATAAATATGAACTTGATTGGACAAAACATGCATGTATTGTATAACATAATGTCCTAGGAGTGTCATCTGATGAAGATCATCAAAGGTTAGTGCTGCATTTAGCTGTGGTTTTGGTTTTTGTGACATTATATACTAGCTTGAAAAATGGGTGTGTGATTATTTCTAGCTGGGTACTCTCCTGACATAATCTAATGTTTTGCTTTCGTTGTAAAGCCTTTTTGAAATCGGACAATGTGGTTAGATAAAGGAGAGTCTTGTCTTTAAAATGGTGTAAAATAGTCATATGTTTGAAAAATTGAAGTTTTTGGATTTCTGAGGTGTTTATAATTCGCGCCACGCTCTATCATTGGATATTGGTGAGGCGTTCCGCTAGCGGCACATCTAGATGTAAGAGGTTAACCTGTTAGGGCTAGGGGGCAGTATTTGCACGGCTGGATAAAAAAATGTACCCGATTTAATCTGGTTACTAATCCTACCCAGTAACTAGAATATGCATATACTTATTATATATGGATAGAAAACACTCTAAAGTTTCTAAAACTGTTTGAATGGTGTCTGTGAGTATAACAGAACTCATTTGGCAGGCAAAACCCTGAGACATTTTCTGACAGGAAGTGGATACCTGATGTGTTGTATTACCTTTAAACCTATGCCATTGAAAAACACAGGGGCTGAGGAATATTTTGGCACTTCCTATTGCTTCCACTAGATGTCACCAGCCTTTACAAAGTGTTTTGAGTCTTCTGGAGGGAGATCTGACCGAACAAGAGCCATGGAACGATGATGGCCCATTAGACACCTGGCGCGCGAGTTCATGTTGGGTACCCTCGTTCCAATACGTTATAAAAGAGAATGCATTCGTCCACCTTGAATATTATTCATGTTCTGGTTAAAAAAGGCCCTAATGATTTATGCTATACAACGTTTGACATGTTTGAACGAACGGAAATATATTTTTTCCCCTCGTTCATGAAGTGAAGTCCAGCGGGCTTAGATCATGTGCTAACAAGACGGAGATTTTTGGACATAAATGATGAGCTTTTTTGAACAAAACTACATTCGTTATGGACCTGTGATACCTGGAAGTGACATCTGATGAAGAGAATCAAAGGTAATGGATTATTTACATAGTATTTTCGATTTTAGATCTCCCCAACATGACGGCTTGTCTGTATCGCAACGCGTATTTTTCTGGGCGCAGTGCTCAGATTATTGCAAAGTGTGATTTCCCAGTAAGGTTATTTTTAAATCTGGCAAGTTGATTGCGTTCAAGAGATGTAAATCTATAATTCTTTAAATGACAATATAATATTTTACCAATGTTTTCTAATTTTAATTATTTAATTTGTGTTGCTGACTTGACTGCCGGTTATTGGAGGGAAACGATTTCCTCAACATCAATGCCATAGTAAAACGCTGTTTTTGGATATAAATATGAACTTGATAGAACTAAAAATGCATGCATTGTCTAACATAATGTCCTAGGAGTGTCATCTGATGGAGATTGTAAAAGGTTAGTGCATCATTTTAGCTGGTTTTATGGTTTTGGTGACCCTGTCTTTGAATTGACAAAACATTACACACAACTCTTGTAAATGTACTGTCCTAACATACTCTAAATTTATGCTTTCGCCGTAAAACCTTTTTGAAATCGTAAAACGTGGTTAGATTAAGGAGATGTTTATCTTTCAAAGGGTGTAAAATAGTTGTATGTTTGAAAAATTAGAATTTTGACATTTATTTGGATTCAAATTTGCCGCTCTTGAAATGCACCTGCTGTTGATGGAGTGCACCACGGGTGGGACGCTTGCGTCCCACCTAGCCCATAGAGGTTAATCGTTATGTCCAAATACCTCCTTTTTGTTCGCGCATTTAGTTCACTATTTCAAATGCACAAGGCGCGGGCACTAAGTCCAGACGAAAAGTCAAAAAAGTTCCATTACGGTTTGTAGAAACATGTCAAACGATGTATAGAATCAATCTTTAGGATGTTTTTATCATAAATCCTCAATAATATTCCAACCGGACAATTCCTTTGTCTTTAGAAATGAAAGGGAACGGAGCTGGTGCTTACGGCCGCGCGCGTGACTAAACTAAAGGCTTTCAGCCAGACCACTGGTTCAAACAGCTCTTATTCGCTCTCCTTTCACAATAGATGCCTGAAACAATGTTCTAAAGACTGTTGACATCTAGTGGAAGCCTTAGGAAGTGCAATCTGACCAAATGTACACTGTATATTGGATAGGCAATCACTTGAAAAACTACAAACCTCAGATTTCCCACTTCCTGGTTGGATTTATCTCAGGTTTTCACCTGCCATATGAGTTATGTTATACTCACAGACATCATTCAAACAGTTTTAGAAACTTCAGAGTGTTTTCTATCAAACTTTACTAATAATATGCATATCTGAGCTTCTGGGCCTGAGTAGCAGGCAGTTTACTCTGGACATGCTTTTCATCCGAACGTGAAATACTGCCCCCCAGCCCAGAGAGGATATAGAATAAGTCCCCATACAACAATCAATTAGTGCCACAACACCACTCACTGGGGAATTACTGTAATTATAAATATTTCATGAGTGTGTGTGCGTTGTTAAAATCTGTTACTGCCCAGATCTTCCAGTCTGGACGACCAGACGACGGGTCCGGAACGTCAATCCCAAATCGGGACACCTACTGCCCATCCTTGTGGCAGCCTGCCCCGCTGTCAGAGAACCTACCAAGGTAAACCACCAGAGGGGGACTGCAACGATGATCTACAAAGAGGACATCACGTGGTCATTATTTTTATGTGGATTTGTAACTTGCAGGATAATCACAAGAGCCAAACCACCAGGGAGGGACTGTCATGACATGGCCCTTTCTGGGTTAAGATCATGACTTCCCCCTAACTCTCTCCTACACCAGGTTCTGTTATCTCAGGCCATAAATTCCTGGCGGAGACTCTCTCCCCCCGGTCATGCAGAGAGAGAGAGACACAGCGAGAACAAAGGATTTCACGTGGCGAACTCCTAAATCCCCAAAATGAGGATTTTAAACAAAATGTCCACTTGTGACAAGGTGGGAATGGTCCGTAGACACTTAAGGGACGGGTATGACGAGTGTGTTTCATTTGGTGACTTCAGAGAGGACAGGAAACACACATAACTACAGTTGAAGTCGGAAGTTTACATGCACTTAGCTTGGAGTTATTAAAACTTGTTTTTCAACCACTCAACAAATTTCTTGTTAACAAACTATAGTTTTGGCAACTCGCTTAGGACATCTACTTTGTGCATGACATAAGTCATTTTTCCAACAATCGATTAGACAGATTATTTCACTTAGAATTCGCTGTATCACAATTCCAGTGGGTCAGAAGTTTACATACACTAAGTTGACTGTGCCTTTAAACAGCTTGGAAAATTCCAGAAAATGACGTCATTAAATCAAATCAAATTTATTTATATAGCCCTTCTTACATCAGCTGATATCGCAAAGTGCTGTACAGAGAACCCAGCCTAAAACCCCAAACAGCAAGCAATGCAGGTGTAGAAGCACGGTGGCTAGGAAAAACTCCCTAGAAAGGCCAAAACCTAGGAAGAAACCTAGAGAGGAACCAGGCTATGAGGGGTGGCCAGTCCTCTTCTGGCTGTGCCGGGTGGAGATTATAACAGAACATGGCCAAGATGTTAAAATGTTCAGAAATGACCAGCATGGTCAAATAATAATCATCACAGTAGTTGTCTAGGGTGCAACAAGTCAGCACCTCAAGAGTAAATGTCAGTTGGCTTGTCATAGCCGATCATTGAGAGTATCTCTACCGCTCTTGCTGTCTCTAGAGAGTTGAAAACAGCAGGTCTGGGACAGGTAGCACGTCCGGTGAACAGGTCAGGGTTCCTTAGCCGCAGGCAGAACAGTTGAAACTGGAGCTGAAGCACGGCCAGGTGGACTGGGGACAGCAAGGAGTCATCATGTCAGGTACTCCTGAGGCATGGTCATAGGGCTCAAGTCCTCTGAGAGAGAGAAAGAAAGAAAGAAAGAAAAAGAGAAAGAGAGAATTAGAGAGAGCATACTTAAATTCACACAGGACACCGGATAAGACAGGAGAAATACTCCAGATATAACAGACTGACCCTAGCCCCCGACACATAAACTACTGTAGCAGAAATACTGGAGGCTGAGACAGGAGGGGTCAGTTTTAAGAAGCCTCTGATTGGCTAATTGACATAATTTGAGTCAATTGAAGGTGTACCTGTGGATGTATTTCAAGGCCTACCTTCAAACTCAGTGCCTCTTTGCTTGACATCATTGGGAAAATCAAAAGATAATGAGCCAAGACCTCAGAAAAGAAATTGTAGACCTCCACAAGTCTGGTTCATCCTTGGGAGCAATTTCCAAACGCCTGAAGTTACCACGTTCATCTGTACAAACAGTAGTACGCAAGTATAAACAACATCGGACCACGCAGCTGTCATACCGCTCAGGAAGGAGACGCGTTCTGTCTCCTAGAGATGAACGTAATTTGGTGCGAAAAGTGCAAATCAATCCCAGAACAACAGCAAAAGACCTTGTAAAGATGCTGGAGGAAACAGGTACAAAAGTATCTATATCCACAGTAAAACGAGTCCTATATCAAATCAAATCAAATCAAATCAAATGTATTTATATAGCCCTTTGTACATCAGCTGATATCTCAAAGTGCTGTACAGAAACCCAGCCTAAAACCCCAAACAGCAAGCAATGCATGTGAAAGAAGCACGGTGGCTAGGAAAAACTCCATAGGAAAAACTCCCTAGTACGGCCAAAAACCTAGGAAGAAACCTAGAGAGGAATCAGGCTATGAGGGGTGGCCAGTCCTCTTCTGGCTGTGCAGGGTGGATATTATAACAGAACATGGTCAAGATGTTAAAATGTTCATAAATGACCAGCATGGTCAAATAATAATAATCATAGTAGTTGTCGAGGGTGCAACAAACACGTCCGGTGAACAGGTCAGGGTTCCATAGCCGCAAGCAGAACAGTTGAAACTGGAGCAGCAGCACGGCCAGGTGGACTGGGGACAGCAAGGAGTCATCATACCAGGTAGTCCTGAGGCATGGTCCTAGGGCTCAGGTCCTCCGAGAGAAAGACAGAAAGAGAGAAAGAGAGAATTAGAGAGAGCATATTTAAATTCACACAGGACACCGGATAAGACAAGAGAAATACTCCAGATGTAACAGACTGACCCTAGCCCCCCGACACATAAACTACTGCAGCATAAATACTGGAGGCTGAGACAGGAGGGATCAGAAGACACTGTGGCCCCATGCGATGATACCCCCGGACAGGGCCAAACAGGCAGGATATAACCCCACCCACTTTGCCAAAGCACAGCCCCCACACCACTAGAGGGATGTCTCCAACCACCAACTTACCGTCCTAAGACAAGGCCGAGTATAGCCCACAACGATCTCCGCCATGGCACAACCCAAGGGGGGGCGCCAACCCAGACAGGAAGACCACGTCAGTGACTCAACCCACTCAAGTGACGCACCCCTCCCATGGACGGCATGGAAGAACACCAGTAAGCCAGTGACTCAGCCCCTGTAAAAGGGTTAGAGGCAGAGAATCCCAGTGGAAAGAGGGGAACCGGCAAGGCAGAGACAGCAAGGGCGGTTCGTTGCTCCAGCCTTTCCGTTCACCTTCACACTCCTGGGCCAGACTATACTTAATCATAGGACCTACTGAAGAGATAAGTCTTCAGTAGAGACTTAAAGGTTGAGACTGAGTCTGCGTCTCTCACATTGGTAGGCAGACCATTCCATAAAAATGGAGCTCTATAGGAGAAAGCCCTACCTCCAGCCGTTTGCTTAGAAATTCTAGGGACAATTAGGAGGCCTGCGTCTTGTGACCGTAGCGTACGTGTAGGTATGTACGGCAGGACCAAATCGGAAAGATAGGTAGGAGCAAGCCCATGTAATGCTTTGTAGGTTAGCAGTAAAACCTTGAAATAAGCCCTTGCCTTAACAGGAAGCCAGTGTAGGGAGGCTAACACTGGAGTAATATGATAAATTTTTTTGGTTCTAGTCAGGATTCTAGCAGCCGTATTTAGCACTAACTGAAGTTTGTTTAGTGCTTTATCCGGGTAGCCGGAAAGTAGAGCATTGCAGTAGTCCAGCCTAGAAGTAACAAAAGCATGGATTCATTTTTCTGCGTCATTTTTGGACAGAAAGTTTCTGATTTTTGCAATGTTACGTAGATGGAAAAAAGCTGTCCTTGAAACAGTCTTGATATGTTCTTCAAAAGAGAGATCAGGGTCCAGAGTAACGCCGAGGTCCTTCACAGTTTATATTTGAGACGACTGTACAACCATCCAGATTAATTGTCAGATTCAACAGAAGATCTCTTTGTTTCTTGGGACCTAGAACAAGCATCTCTGTTTTGTCCGAGTTTAAAAGTAGAAAGTTTGCAGCCATCCACTTCTTTATGTCTGAAACACAGGCTTCTAGCGAGGGCAATTTTGGGGCTTCACCATGTTTCATTGAAATGTACAGCTGTGTGTCGTCCGCATAGCAGTGAAATTTAACATTATGTTTTCGAATGACATCCCCAAGAGGTAAAATATATAGTGAAAACAATAGTGGTCCTAAAACGGAACCTTGAGGAACACCGAAATGTACAATTGATTTGTCAGAGGACAAACCATTCATAGAGACAAACTGATATCTTTCTGACAGATAAGATCTAAACCAGGCCAGAACTTGTCCATGTAGACCAATTTGGGTTTCCAATCTCTCCAAAAGAATGTGGTGATCGATGGTATCAAAGCGGCACTAAGATCTAGGAGCACGAGGACAGATGCAGAGCCTCGGTCTGACGTCATTAAAAGGTAATTTACCACCTTCACAAGTGCAGTCTCAGTGCTATGATGGGGTCTAAAACCAGACTGAAGCGTTTCGTATACATTGTTTGTCTTCAGGAAGGCAGTGAGTTGCTGTGCAACAGCTTTTTCTAAAAATTTTGAGAGGAATGGAAGATTCGATATAGGCCAATAGTTTTTTATAATTTCTGGGTCAAGATTCGGCTTTTTCAAGAGAGGCTTTATTACTGCCACTTTTAGTGAGCTTGGTACACATCCGGTGGATAGAGAGCCGTTTATTATGTTCAACATAGGAGGGCCAAGCACAGGAAGCAGCTCTTTCAGTAGTTTAGTTGGAATAGGGTCCAGTATGCAGCTTGAGGGTTTGGAGGCCATGATTATTTTCATCATTGTGTCAAGAGATATAGTACTAAAACACTTTAGTATCTCCCTTGATCCTAGGTCCTGGCAGAGTTGTGTAGACTCAGGACAATGGAGCTTTGGAGGAATACCCAGATTTAAAGAGGAGTCCGTAATTTGCTCTCTAATGATCATGATCTTTTCCTCAAAGAAGTTCATAAATTTATTACTGCTGAAGTGAAAGCCATCCTCCATTTGCGAAGGCTGCTTTTTAGTTAGCTTTGCGACAGTATCAAAAAGAAATTTCGGATTGTTCTTATTTTCCTCAATTAAGTTGGAAAAATAGGATGATCGATCAGCAGTAAGGGCTCTTCGATACTGCACGGTACTGTCTTTCCAAGCTAGTCGGAAGACTTCCAGTTTGGTGTGGCGCCATTTCCGTTCCAGTTTTCTGGAAGCTTGCTTCAGAGCTTGTGTATTTTCTGTATACCAGGGACATAACCTGAAAGGCCGCTCAGCAAGGAAGAAGCCACTGCTCCAAAACCACCATAAGAAAAGCCAGACTATGGGTTGCAACTGCACATGGGGACAAAGATCGTACTTTTTGGAGAAATGTCCTCTTGTCTGATGAAACAAAAATAGAACTATTTGGCCATAATGACCATCGTTATGTTTGGAGGAAAAAGGGGGAGGCTTGCAAGCCGAAGAACACCATCCCAACCGTGAAGCACGGGGGTGGCAGCATAATGTTGTGGGGGTGCTTTGCTGCAGGAGCGACTTGTGCCCTTCACAAAATAGATGGCATCATGAGGAGGTAAAATTATGTGGATGTATATTGAAGCTACATCTCAAGACATCAGTCAGGAAGTTAAAGCTTGGTCGCAAATGGGTCAAAATGACTTAAGGACAACAAAGTCAAGGTATTGGAGTGAATGGTACTCTGAAGTATCCATTCTAACCACGAAATACTTTGATATTCAGGGAGGCAGAGAGAGAGAGAGAAAGAGACGCGGATGAACTGACTCTCCAGCAGATGGATTGGATTCCAACAGAAAAGATCACGGTACATGGGCGTATATATATATATATATATTGATTGCAATTATTCCCGAATTATTCCCGTTCATGTGCAAAGAATTAACATTTCAATTAATATAATTATAGTAGTACAGTTTGTAGTGATCCCTCTGGTCTTTCCCGCTCTATCTCAGTCCACACCCACTTCCCTTTGTCCACCAAGCCGTCATATCGGCTTAGCCAAATAGGGAATCTTCCCTATCCTTGTTAGTAACATATATCTACTGTTGTTTGTTTATGCACTGATGTGATTATTTAGTTTGTTAGTAAATAAATGATTAAGCCAATTAGTGTTTGGATGATTCATAGTAAATGCTGGGTTAATGCAGATAACCAACAATTTACGAGTTTTGGAATTAGACTGACGTGAGGTAAATAATAATTCATTAATAAGAAGACTAATTGATCTGATATTAAAATATCTGAAGAGTTATATTAGGAAAATTACAATTTTGTAATCTGAAGATATTCCTTGGTGCCCTGACTTCCTAGTTAATTACATTTACATGATTAGTTTAATCACGTAATAATAATTACAGAGAATAGATTTGATTAAAAAACAGTATTCACTTTTAATGATGCCAAAGACACGACAACAGCAAGGGGACACAATAACAGCAGGGAGACAGAGCAATAACAACAGGCAGACAGAATAATAGCAGCAGGGAGACAGAGTAACAACAGCAAGGAGACACAGTAACAACAGCAGGGAGACAGAGTAATAACAACAGGCAGAAAGAGTAATAACAGCAAGGAGACACATTAATAACAGCATAGAGACAGAGTAATAACAACAGGCAGACAGAGTAATATTTGCAGGGAGCGAGTGGAATATTTGCAGGGAGACAGAGTAATAGCAGCAGGGAGTCAGAATAATAGAAGCAAGAAGACACATCAATAGCAGCAGGGAGATGGGGTAATAGCAGAAGGGAGAAAGAGTAATAACAGCAGGGAGTCAAAGTAACAGCAGCAGGGAGACAAAGTAATACCTGCAATAAATCAGAGTAACAACAGCAGGGAGGCAAAGTAATAACAGCAAGGAGGCACATTAATAACAGCAGGGAGTCAGAGTAATAACAGCAGGCATATAGAGTAGTAACAGCAGGGAGACAGAGTACTAACAGCAGGGAGACAGAGTAATAACAACAGGCAGACAGAGTAATAGCAGCAGGGAGACAGAGTAACAACAGCAAGGAGGCATAGTAACAACAGCAGAGAGACAGAGTAATAACAACAGGGAGTCAGAGTAATATTTGCAGAGAGACAGAGTAATAGCAGCAGGAGAGAGAGTAACTGTCACGTCCTGATCCTAGTAAGATGTCATTTTCTATAGTAGAGTAGGTCAGGGCGTGACAGGGGTGTTTTGGGTTCTATGTTTTCTATTTCTATGTTTAAGTTCTAGTTTTTCTATTTCTATGTTGGGATTGATCTCTAATTGGAGGCAGCTGATCCTCGTTGCCTCTGATTAGATATCATATTTAAGTAGGAGTTTTTCTTCCTGGGTTTTGTGGGTAGTTGTTTTCTGTTTAGTGTATGTTCACCTGACGGAACTGTTATCGGTCGTTTTGTTGTTTTTTGATTAAGTGTCATTAAAAGTAAATATGAGCACTATACACGCTGCACATTGGTCCCCTTTATACGACCTACGCTACAATAACAACTGCAAAAAGATTGAGTATTAACAATAGGGAGGCAGAGTAATAGCAGCAGGGAGACAAAGTAATAACTGCAACGAGACAAATTAATAACATCAGGCAAACAGAGTAGTAACAGCAGGGAGGCAAAGTAATAACAGCAAGGAGCCATGCTAATAACAGCAGGGACACAGACTAATAACAGCAGGGAGACAGAGTGATAACAGCACGGAGTCAATGTAAGGATCTATGTGTAGCTGGTGCAGAGGAGTCAGGTGCAGGACAGCAGAGATGAGTAAATAAAAGTAACTTTACACAGTCATCAAAATACAAGAGAATTTCCAAGCCCACAAAACGGACCACAATACAACAAACAATCACTCACAACCAAACATGGGGAACAGAGGGTTAAATAATAAACAGGTAATTGGGTGACTGAAACCAGGTGTGTAAGACTAAGACAAAACAAATGGAAAAGTGGTTCGGCGGTGGCTAGAAGGCCGGTGACGTCGACCGCTGAACACCGCCCGAACAAGGAGAGGGACCGACTTCGACGGAAGTCATGACAGTACCCCCCCCCTTGACGCACGGCTCCAGCAGCACACCGTCACTGACCTCGGGGACGACCCGGAGGATGAGGCGCAGGGTGATCCGTGTGGAGACGGTGGAAATCCCGCAGCAATGAAGTGTCCAAGACGTCCTCCACCGGCACCCAGTATCTCTCCTCCGAACCGTACCCCTCTCACTCCACGAGGTACTGAAGGCCCCTCGCCCGACGCCTCGAGTCCAGGATGGCTCGAACAGCATACGCCGGGGACCCCTCGATGTCCAGAGGGGGCGGGGGGACCTCCCGCACCTCAGACTCCTGGAGTGGACCAGCCACCACCGGCCTGAGGAGAGACACATGGAACGAGTTTTTAATACGGTAATCTGGGGGAAGCTTTAACCTATAGCATACCTCATTGAGTATCCTCAGGACTTTGAATGGCCCCACAAACAGCGGACCCAGCTTCCGGCAGGGCAGGCGGAGGGGCAGGTTCCGGGTCGAGAGCCAGACCCGATCCCCCGGTGCGAACACCGGGGCCTCACTGCGGTGACGATCAACGATCGCCTTCTGCCGCCTCACGGCCCATTGCAGGTGCACATGGGTGGCGTCCCAGGTCTCCTCTGAGCGCTTAAACCATTCGTCCACCGGAGGAGCTTCGATGTGGCTCTGCTGCCACGGTGACAAAACCGGCTGATACCCCAGTACGCACTGGAAAGGAGAGAGGTTAGTGGAGGAGTGGCGGAGTGAGTTTTGGGCCATCTCTGCCCAGGGGATGAACGCCGCCCACTCCCCCGGCCAGTCCTGGCAATATGACCGCAGAAACCTACCCACATCCTGGTTACTCTCTCCACCTGCCCGTTACTTTCGGGGTGAAAGCCTGAGGTGAGGCTGACCGAGACCCCCAGATGTTCCATGAACGCTCTCCAGACCCTGGACGTGAACTGGGGAACCCGATCCGAAACTATGTCCTTAGGCACCCGGTAGTGCCGGAAAACGTGTGTAAACAGGTCCTCCACAATCTGTAGGGCCGTAGGGAGACCGGGCAAAGGGAGGAGACGGCAGGACTTAGAAAACCGATCCACAACGACCAGGATCGTGGTGTTGCTCTGTGAGGGAGGAAGATCCGTCAGGAAGTCCACTGACAGGTGCGACCACGGCCGTTATGGAACAGGTAGGGGTTGTAACTTCCCTCTGGGCAGGTGCCTGGGAGCCCTGCACTGGGCACACACCAAGCAGGAGGAAACATAAACCCTCACATCCTTGGCCAAGGTGGACCACCAGTACTTCCCACTAAGGCAACGCACCGTCCGACCGATGCCAGGGTGACCAGAGTAGGGTGACTTGTGGGCCCAATAGATCAACCGGTCACGGACAGCAGACGGAACATACAGGCGCCCAGCTGGACACTGGGGGGGAGTGGGCTCTGTGCGTAACGCCCGCTCGATGTCCGCGTCCAGCTCCCACACCCCCGGTGCCACCAGGCAAGAGGCTGGAAGGATGGGAGTATGATCCATGTACCACTCCTCTGTGTCATACATCCGGGACAGTGTGTCTGCCTTAGCGTTCTGGGAACATGGTCTGTAGGATAGAGTGAAAACAAAATGTGTAAAAAACATGACCCACCTTGCCTGGCGAGAGTTCAGTCTCCTCGCTGCCCGGATATACTCCAGATTGCGGTGGTCAGTCCAGATGAGAAAAGGGTGTTTAGCTCCCTCAAGCCAATGTCTCCACGCCTTCAGAGCCTTGACAACAGCCAATAGCTCTCGGTCCCCCACATCATAGTTTCGCTCTGCCGGGCTGAGCTTCTTCGAAAAGAAAGCACAGGGGCAGAGCTTTGGTGGTGTGCCCGAGCACTGAGAGAACACAGATCCTATCCCAGCCTCGGACGCGTCCACCTCCACTATGAACGCCAAAGAGGGATCCGGATGAGCCAGCACGGGAGCCGAGGTAAACAGAGCCTTCAGGTGACCAAAAGCCTTGTCCGCCTCAGCCGACCACTGCAGCCGCACCGGTCCCCCCTTCAGCAGTGAGGTAATGGGAGCTGCTACCTGACCAAAACCCCGGATAAACCTCCGGTAGTAGTTGGCAAACCCTAGAAACTGCTGCACTTCATTTACCGTGGTGGGAGTCGGCCAAATACGCACAGCTGAAATGCGGTCACACTCCATCTCCACCCCTGAAGTGGAAATGCGGTACCCTAGGAAGGAGACGGACTGTTGGAGGAACAGACATTTCTCAGCCTTGACATACAGGTCATGCTCCAACAGTCGACCAAGCACCCTGCGCACCAGGGATACATGCTCGGTGCATGTAGCGGAGTATATCAGAATGTCGCCGATATACACCACTACACCCTGCCTGTGCAGGTCCCGGAAAATCTCATCAACAAAGGCCTGGAAGACTGATGGAGCATTCATCAACCCGTACGGCATGACGAGGTACTCATAGTGCCCTGAGGTGGTACTAAATGCCGTCTTCCACTCATCCCCCTCCCGGATACGCACCAGGTTGTAAGCACTCCTGAGATCCAATTTTGTGAAGAAGCGTGCCCCGTGCATTGACTCGATCGCACTGGCGATGAGAGGCAGCGGATAGCTATACCTCACTGTGATCTGATTGATCCCTCGATAGTCAATACACGGGCGCAGACCCCCATCCTTCTTCTTCACAAAAAATAAACTTGAGGAGGCAGGTGAAGTGGAGGGCCGAATGTATCCCTGCCTCAGGGATTCAGAGACATATGTTTCCATAGCCGCCGTCTCCTCCTGTGACAGAGGATACACATGACTCCTGGGAAGTGCTGCGTCTACCAGGAGATTTATCGCACAATCCCCCCGTCGATGGGGTGGTAATTTTGTCGCCCTCTTCTTACAGAAGGCGAGAGCCAAATCGGCATATTCTGAGGGGATGCGCACGGTGGAGACCTGGTCTGGACTTTCCACCGTTGTGGCACCGATGGAAACCCACACACACCTCCCTGAGCACTCTCGTGACCACCCCTTGAGAGCCCTCTGTTGCCACGAAATAGTGGGGTTATGACAGGCAAACCAGGGTAGGCCCAGCACCACGGGAAACGCAGGAGAATCAATAAGGAAGAGACTGATTCTCTCCTTGTGACCCTCCTGCGTAACCATGTCAAGTAGAGCGGTGGCTCCCTAATCAGCTCTGACCCTAATGGTCGACTATCTAGGGCATGCACAGGGAAGGGCATATCCACAGGAACAAGGGGAATCCCTAAACTACGAGCAAATGAACGGTCAATAAAATGCCCAGCTGGCCTGAATCTACTAGCTCCTTATGCTGGGAAAACTCAGGAAATTAAATAAACACATACATGTGAGCAACAGCAGGCTCTGGGTGAGCCTGGTGCCGACTCACCTGGGGTGACACGATAGTGCCCTGCCTGCTGCCTCGACTCCCTGAGGAACCCCCCCAGTACCGACCAGCAGTGTGCCCTCTGCGGCAACAGATGGTGAAGGGAATGGCCCCTCCTCCGGTCGCCCTAAGTGCAGCACCTCCCAACTCCATGGGCGTCGGAGCGGAGGTGCTGGGGGATGGAACGGACAGGTCCCGATCCGGACGTCCGTGGGCAGTCAGCAGGTTGTCCAGCCGGATGGACATGTCCACCAGCAGGTCAAATGTGAGGGTGGTGTCTCGGCAGGCCAACTCCCGACGGACGTCCTCGCGCAGACTGCACCTGTAGGTAGTGATTGATCAGGGCCCTGTCGTTCCATCCCGCGCTGGCGGCCAGGGTCTGGAAGTCCAAGGCGAAATCCTGTGCGCTCCTCGTCCCCTGCCTCAGGTGGAACAGACGTTCACCCGCTCGACCCTCAGGCGGGTGGTCAAACACGCCCGAAAGCGGCGGGTGAACTCTGCGTAATGGTCCAACGCCACGTCTCCCTCACTCCATACGGCGTTGGCCCCCTCCAGGGCTTTGCCTATGAGGCAGGAGACGAGGGCGGACACACTCTCACGCCCCGAAGGAACCGGGTGGACGGTCGCCAGGTAGAGCTCCAGCTGTAGTAGAAAACCCCGGCATCCGGCAGCCGTCCCATCATACTCCCTCGGGAGCACGAGTCAAATCCCGCTGGGACCAGGTAGAAGAGGGGTGGACAGTGGGACCTGTTGTAATGGGACTGGTGGAGGCGCTGGAAAATCTCCTCCTCTCTCCCAACGAACCATCGTCTGCAGCATGCAATCCATGGCTGTGCCTAGATGTTGCAACTTGGTCGCGTGCTGCTGAACGCGCTCCTCCACTGCAACTGGGAGGGCGTCTGCTCCTGCTGACTCCATTCTTCGGGTGAGTGATTCTGTAAGGATCCATGTGTAGCTGGTGCAGAGGAGTCAGGTGCTGAACAGCAGAGATGAGTAAATAAAAGTAACTTTACACAAAGTCATCAAAATACAAGAGAATTTCCAAGCCCACAATACGGACCACAATACAACAAACAATCACTCACAAACAAACATGGGGAACAGAGGGTTAAATAATAAACAGGTAATTGGGTGAGTGAAACCAGGTGTGTAAGACTAAGACAAAACAAATGGAAAATGAAAAGTGGATCAGCGGTGGCCAGAAGGCTGGTGATGTCGACTGCCAAACGCCGCCCAAACAAGGAGAGGGACCGACTTCGGCGGAAGTCGTGACAGTCAAAGAAATAGCAGCAGGAGACAGAGCATTAACAGCAAGAAGATAGAGTATTAACAACAGGGAGGCAGAGTAATAAAAACAGGCAGACAGAGTAATATTTGCAGGGAGATAGAGTACTATTTGCAGGGAGACAGAGTAATATTTGCAGGGAGACAGAGGAATAGCAGCAGGGAGTCAGAGTAATAGAAGCAAGAAGACATCAATAGCAGCAGGGAGATGGAGTAATAGCAGCGTTGAGAAAGAGTAGTAGCAGCAGGGAGTCAGAGTAATAACAGCAGGGAGTCAAAGTAATAGCAGCAGGAAGATAGAGTATTAACAGCAGGGAAGCAGAGTGGTAGCAGCAGGGAGACAGTGTAATAACAGCAAGGAGCCACATTAGTAGCAGCATGGAGACAGAGTAATAACAACAGGCAGACAAAGTAATAACAGCAGGGAGACAGACTGATAACAGCAGGGAGTCAGAGTGATAACAGCAGGGAGTCAAAGTAATAGCAGCAGGAGACAGAGTAAATACAGCAGGAAGACAGAGTAATAGCAGCAGGGAGACAGAGTAATAGCAGCAATAAATCAGAGTAATAGCAGCAGGGAAACAGAGTAATAACAGCAGGGAGACAGAGTGATAACAGCAGGTAGTCAAAGTAATAGCAGCAGGAGACAGAGTAATAACAGCAAGGAGCCACATTAGTAACAGCAGGGAGACAGAGTAATAACAACAGGCAGACAAAGTAATAACAGCAGGGAGACAGAGTGATAACAGCAGGGAGTCAAAGTAATAGCAGCAGGAGACAGACTAATAACAGCAGGGAGATAGAGTGATAACAGCAGGCAGACAGAGTGATAACAGCAGGGAGACACATTAATAACAATAGGGAGGCAGAGTAATAGGAGCAGGGAAACAAATTAATTTATGCAGAGAGACAAATTAATAACATTAGGCAGACAGAGTAATAACAGCAGGCATACAGAGAAATAACAGCAGGGAGACAGAGTAATAACAGCAGGCATACAGAGAAATAACAGCAGGGAGACAGAGTAATAACAGCAGGCATACAGAGAAATATGCATCAGGGAGCCAGAGAAATAGCAGCAGGGAGCCAGAGAAATAGCAGCAGGGAGCCAGAGAAATAGCAGCAGGGAGCCAGAGAAATAGCAGCAGGGAGCCAGAGAAATAGCAGCAGGGAGCCAGAGAAATAGCAGCAGGGAGCCAGAGAAATAGCAGCAGGGAGCCAGAGAAATAGCATTAATAATAAAATCTGACTCAATATATTCTGCCGCTCCACTCCGCTTGGCATTCAACACACACATTCTCCGGATGTGACACTTTTCGGAATAAATTAATCATTCCAGCTGTTATTTACATTCCATATATCAGAGTTGTTTAAATGAAATTGTTCTCATAAATCTCCGTTTTAATATTGGATCCTGTCCAGTTCGGGACAGAGGCATATTTGATAACCACCTCCTCCTCTCTCTCCCTTTAACTCACCCCTCCCCCCTCTCCTCTCCTCTCCTCTCTTCCTTCACCTCACACCCCTTCTCATGTCTTCATCCACCTGACCCCACCATAACTTCAGCTTGCTGTCTGGGGGATAGCTAGCCACTCGTCATCTTTGTTTTGGTTGGCATTGCTCTAATACTCTTATCCGGCCAACCTTGTATCCTTTTATGCGATAGTGGCTATTTCTTTCATGAGAGGCTCACTTTACAAATGCCTCCGTTGATAATGTTGGAAACTAAACACATCTAAATAACCTCAGAGGGAAACACTATAAATGTAAATTGGGCCAGATGCAAATATGTACTCTACCCTACCGTCACCATTTAAATAAAAAAGCGTACTCTGTCTTTTTCTTAATTGGAAAAGAGATCATGGCCTGGGCTGCTTCTATTAAATTGGTTGGAATCAAAAAAAGGCTGGGGTGGTGGTGGTGGAGAACATGAAAGAGACTCCCAAAGCAGAGAGCACCTTTATTTCTTCTTCGTCTGCTGTTGCTGGAGCTGTAGAGACACTGTTTAGTGCTCTAGACAGGCAGACTTAGGATGCAGCGCCCAGCCGTTCCATATCATATTGTGAGCATTATGAAATACATTTGAATTATATTGTGGAGTGGAGTTCTTAGGCAACAAACCTGCATCTTCATCTGCATCTAATTTCAGCAGCAAGCAAATCTTGTCCTTAATATGTGCAATTAAAATGACTTAAAAGATTTAACAATCCTTTCATGCTAATGCAGGATAAAGAGTTGAAGACGATTGTAAACCTATTAATGGGATCCTCTGATCATGATTTCTTTGTCTCTTTGATTTTCAAGTTGCCCATTCTGTTTTCATGAGGTTTATTTGCTGCATTTGATATCATTTTGTACCCAGACCACATCACATAACTGACTCAGACCTTGTGAAATGACTAACAAAGCCAATGCCAGGCCGATGAAGAAAACAGATATAAATGTGTTCTGATAAGAGGTGCATTTCACAGGCATATCACTGTCTGACAATACCACTCCTCCATTGGGCTGACTCTTTCCAAGACCTGGAGGTCTGGCATGGACCTCCAGCTATCCACAAGCTAACCCACGTCCCCACAGCACAGACAGGTAATTAGAGACAACAGCCTCTTTTTGGTCTGTGGATGTCAGAGGCAGGAAGAGCTGTGGCTGAGCGAAGCCAAGACTGAGGAAGGGAGGTAGGGATGGTTAGAAGGGAGTGATGGTTGGGAGGGACGGAGGGAGGGATGGTTGGGAGGGAGGGAGGGAGGGCGGGCGGGAAGGAGGAACAGCTAGCCTGCCTGTCTTTCCAAAACACCATTTCATAATCCTCCCTCCTTCCATTGGCAATTTTTTATTAAAGTGCAGCTGCTCTTGAGAATGTCACTTGGGGTAAAGCTTTGGTGACTGGTGTGTGTGTATGTGTGCGCAATAATAATAACAATTTGGTTGGTGCTTATATTTGTCCTATTTCACACACGTTTTTTGTTGTTGTTGCATATCCCAACTCTCCCTGAGACACCCTCGGAGAATGGGACCTTTTTTTGTTGTTGGGTGGGCCGGTCGACATTGACACACACACAAAATAATTGTATGTACAATTTTTTTTAAATGAGAGTTTACATTTGCGCATTTTCTCTGTCAACTAATCTATACTGAGCCTTTGGCTCAACAGTGTGCAACTGCCGGCCCCCGGTTTTCTGATAGGCTGAGCTGAAATCACGTAAACTCAGATTCAAAGTCTAACACAATATCAGCAAAGAGACCTGCAATCATGGATTGTAAAAAAAACAGAAAGGCTACCTATAAATGTAGAAAAGCACATTCTACATTGTCACCTCACTGAAAACTTTTTTTTAGGCTGCTAAAACCATGATTTGGTCAAACAGCGCAATACCTTCATGATTCCTATAATGAAAATGTCTGCCCTGTGCCTGTGCCCTCGTTGGGGCCTGCCGCTATGATGAGCGAGCCACTCTTCTCCCCCCATACGATCAACGGAAAATGCTTTCTGATCATATAACATTTCAAAAATGCAATTGCAGGAAGAAATACAGCTTAGGAAGCTGTCCCTGTTGAAGAGAGGATGTTCTCAGCTTTCTGTAGGTATAATTTGTATTTCTCAACTATTAATATTCATCTCAGTAGCAACTATTTTACAACAAAGATATATGATGTGGCTTTGAGATATGGAGCAATGCATACGCAAAATACGCAAAAAAAAGGCATAGGTCTATAGGTCTCAACTACATACAATACATGGCTACTAGCAGTGGTTATTATATTTAGCGATCTAGTCAATGTGTGTCACGTTTGTCGTAGGAAGGAGCGGACCAAAGTGCAGCGTGATTATCGTTATGCATTTTTATTGAACTGTAAAACTATGCAATACATATAAATAAACTGAATAACAAAACAACAAACTGTGACGCAGAGGTGAAACATACACTAACTCAAAGACAATCTCCCACAAACCCCGGTGTGAAAAACACCTACTTCAGTATGATCTCCAATTAGAGACAACGAGGACCAGCTGCCTCTAATTGGAGGTCATCCCAAACAAAACCCAACATAGAAATACAAACCTAGAACATAACAACATAGAAAAACTAAACTAGAAAACCCCCCTGTCACGCTCTGACCTACTCTACCATAGAAAATAACAGCTTTCTATGGTCAGGACGTGACAATGTGTTTTGCTTTCCACTTCCTCAGTTGTGGAACCCCAAATTAATTTGCCTATGATATTAGTTAGTGCACATAAAGACGTAAGTAATTCATCTCTATTGAACAGAAAATACATTTAGGAAATTCTGGAGGCTAGAGTCTAATTGTCAAACCAAAATCCATAACAATTAATCATGCAGTCCTGCTTTTACATGTTAGATGAAACAACTTATTTCTTGAATATGTCAGTTGTCTATTTATTAAACTTCTTAATTAAGCATTATGAATTACTTTATAAGATGATTTTGGTCTGACTAAATCATGGGCTGGTGCCACCAACTGTAAAAGTTAGTAGCAGTGGCACCATTGACACCAGGGGGAAATGTTAGTTTGGAGCCCTGTAACAGGAAGACCAGGAAGGCCCGATGTCACAGGAAGGCCAAAAAGATCATCAAGGGCATCAACCACCCGAACCTTGGCCTGTTCACCCTGCTATCATCCAGAAGGCGAGGTCAGTGCAGGTGAATAAAAGCTGGGACCGAGAAACTGAAAAACAGCTTCTATCTCAAGGCCATCGGACTGTCAAATAGCCATCACTAGCCGGCCTCCACCCAGTACCCTGGGTGGAGGCTGGACATGGAACACTGTTCACTTTTATAATGTTGTAATGATGTGCACTGAGAGTTGGGAAGCAAGTTCAGGGAGTGAGTGTTTTAATAGATAAACACAACATAATAAAAATTCAAAACACGAATAACGCACAGACATAACACAGGAACAGAAACAGCAATGCTTGGGGAAGGAACCAAAGGGAGTGGCATATATAGGGAAGGTAATCAGGGAAGTGATGGAGTCCAGGTGAGTGTGATGACGCGCAGGTGCGCGAAACAATGGTGACAGGTGCGCCATAACGAGCAGACTGGTGACCTAGAGGCCGGAGAGGTGCGTCGCTGGAGACCTCGGGCTGAGGAGCGTCTCTGCAGGCTCCGGACTGTGGGCCGTCTCTGCAGGATCCGAACTGTGGGCCGTCTCTGCAGGATCCGGACTGTGGGCCGTCTCTGCAGGATCCGGACTGTGGGCCGTCTCTGCAGGATCCGGACTGTGGGACGTCTCTGTCGGTTCCGGACTGTGGGACGTCTCTGTCGTTCCGGACTGTGGGACATCGCCGGAAGCACTGGACGGGGAACTGTCGCCGGAAGCTCTGGACGGGGCACTGTCACCGGAAGTTCTGGACGGGGCACTGTCGCCAGAAGCTCTGGATGGGGCACTGTCGCCGGAAGCTCTGGATGGGGCACTGTCGCCGGAAGCTCTGGACGGGATACTGTCGCCGGAAGCTCTGGACGGGGACTGCGCACTGAAGGCCGGATGCGTGGGGCTGGCTTTGGAGGCGCCAGACTAGTGACACGCACCTCAGGGCTAGTGCGAGGAGCAGGAACAGGACGTACTGGGCTGGGCAGGCGCACTGATAGGCCTGATGCGTGGGGCTGGCTTTGGAGGCGCCAGACTATTGACACGCACCTCAGGGCTAGTGCGAGGAGCAGGAACAGGACGTACTGGACTGGGCAGGCGCACTATAGGCCTGATGCGTGGGGCTGGTTTTGGAGGCGCCAGCCTAGTAACACGTACCTCAAGGCTAGTGCGAGGAGCAGGAACAGGACGTACTGGACTGGGCAGGCGCACTAGAGGAAGAGTACGAGGAGCAGGTACAGGATACACTGGGCCATGAACCCTCACCGGCGGTCTGATGCTTGCAACTTGCATCACCTGTCCTGGCTCGATGCTGGCTGTAGCATAACACCTGTGAGGAGCTTTCATCAAGCGCACCGGGCTGTGTATGCGTATTGGCGATACCGTGCGTATCTCTGCATAACATGGTGCTTGCTTGATCCGTCGCTCCCCATAGTAAACACAGGTGCCCCTTCGTGCCCTTTCCACCAGTACCTCTCTCCGGAATCTTGCGTCAAGCTCCTCGCTTGATTACTTGACTGGCTCCCCATAATAAGCACGGGGAGTTGGCTTAGGGCTCACCCCTGGCCCAGCCAAACTACCCGTGTGCCCCCCCCAAAAAAAAATTGGGGGGCTGCCTCCTCTCCTCCTGAAATGGAGGATATAATGCCTCATTCCTTCGTCGTTCCTTTTTAGCTTCCTCCAGCTCCTCCTTCGGGCGCTTGTACTCCCCAGCCTGGTGCCATGATCCCTTTCCATCCAATATCTCCTCCCATGTCCACGACTCCAAGTAGCTCTCCTGCTGCTCCTTCCTCCGCTGCTTGGTCCTTCTTTGGTCGGTGGTTCTGTAACGGCCATCGAAGGGAGTAGACCAAGGCACAGCGGGTTGAGTGCTCATAATTAACTTTATTTCGAACACTAAACAAAACAAGAAAAACACGACAGCCAAACAGTACTGTCAGGTACACGAAACACTGAACAGAAAATAACCACCCACAAACACAATGAGGAAAAACCCCTACTTAAATATAGTCTCTAATTAGAGGCAACGAGATACAGCTGCCTCCAATTAGAGACCAATCCCAAACACTTCCAACCTAGACATAGAAAACCTAGAATAAACATTGAAATAGACCAACATAGAACATAACCCAAAAACCCCAAAACACACAAAACAAACACCCCCTGCCACACCCTGACCAAACTATAATAACAAATAACCCCTTTTACTGGTCAGGACCTGACAGTGGAGTGGTTGAGAAACGAGTTTTAATGGCTCCAACCTAAGTGTATGTAAACTTCTGACTTCAACTGTATATACAGTATTCTAGTTAATGCCATCCTATTCAATTATTGCTGTATATATACTATTCTATCCTACGTATTGTACAGATATACTAAATATTCTATCCACATACTGTCCATAAATGTCTGTAATGTCTATACATCCCATCACATATATATTTATACTCCAGACTCTGACATTGCTCATCCTAATATTTCTATATTTCTTAATTAATTTGTCTACTTTTAGATCTGTGTGTATTGTTGTGAATTGTTAGATATTACTGTTTTGCTGGAGCTAGGAATACAAGCATTTTGCTACACCCGCAATAACATCAGCTAAATATGTGTATGCGACCAGTAACATTTGATTTGATTTAGTAATTAACACTTACGGTAGGTGTTGATTCAGGGGAAAACATATGACAGGAACTAATTTGCAATATAGCTTAAGTCGTTAGCTTGGCTTTTATAACGTATACATCTTAAGCAGACAGGCAGGCAGAGAGACAGACAGACAGAGAACAAGAAGAAGCACAGAGTGACAGCAGAGAAGATGCTGAGACAGACAGACGGCACAACGAGGCAAACAAAATGGCTAGAGCAGAGGCCCATTTATAGTGGTGAGTTGTATCTCCACTGTGTGGCTGGAGGCCCTCCAGAAGGGGGGAACACGCAGTGATGTGGGCTTTTGTGGATAAAATGTCATGGCCGGATACTTGTCCCAGTCCGCCCCTGAGTGTAATAGAGTAAGTGAGTGCTCTAGGCAGCAGTAGAATAAGAATAGAAAACATTAAGTCAATTAAGGCAGGTAAACTGCAGCAGAGGTAAACAAGTAAATGTATCCCAACACACAGAGAGAGACTTCTCCTCAGGCCATTTATTTGAAAATCTGGGCCCGTAATCATGTTTGCTCTCTACCGCATCCATTAGCCCAATATAATTACTCTCTATCAGTCTGTGACTATGCAGCTGCTGGTTCAATATGACTGAAATACATTCACTCATCTGTGGATCTGCATCCCAAATGGCAGCCTATTCCCTATATGGTGCACTACTTTTGACTAGAACTTTTGGTCAGAGAACTTTGGGCACTGGTCTGAGCTCTACGGGCCCTGATCAAAAGTAGTGCACTATGTATGGAATAGGGTGCTAGTTGGGAAGCTGCCAGGGTCTGTGTAGTTAAAGCAGAATGCCTTGTCTTCAATAAGACAACTTGTGGATTTCTTGGTTGCCATGACATTTAGGGAACAGAGTCAACGAGGGAGGGAGAGGGGTAAAGATGGAGGAACATCATTATTGTCCTTGTTTGCTCCGGCTCCTTATCTTCCACCAACAGACTCGGCGGTACGTGTGTGTGTGTGTGTGTGTGTGTGTGTGTGTGTGTGTGTGTGTGTGTGTGTGTGTGTGTGTGTGTGTGTGTGTGTGTGTGTGTGTGTGTGTGTGTGTGTGTGTGTGTGTGTGTGTGTGTGTGTGTGTGTGTGTGTGTGTGTGTGTGTGTGTGTGTGTGTGTGTGCGCACGTGCTGCCGGCTGTGTGAAAGTGTGAGTTCCCATGCGCACTAAATATAACAACAAAAACTCTTCAATTTCACTTCATTACATTGTGCCCTACAGCAAATAAATAGTTCAATAATACAGCTTCACTTCATTCAATTACCATTAAATCCATTTCCCAACGCAGGTAAATTATAAAGGACAATTAATATGATCCCACTGTCACATCAAGCTCTATAGGACTTAATCATCATTAGTAAAGGGAGTCACTACATAGAATTAAAAAGTGGTGTTCATCTCATGGCAATTAATTTCCTCTCGAAGCATGGTAAATTAAATCAATTTAGCCAAAGTTACAAGACCATTAATGGTGAGTGGGTAAAAAACAACAACATGTGAGTAAATATCACCATCAACAACAAGGTTCAGCAGTTTTGATTACATAGCAATTAAATTAAGCCACCCTGGTGTCCCCATCAGCAAGAGACATGAGAACAGGATTTATAGATACTTATGAATTATATATTATCTTCATGTGAGCTTGGGAGCTACTTGATCATGTTTTGGTTTTATTTCGAATGGGCCAGCCTCTTGTCTCAAAGCATATAAATCACCTACTGCACCGGTCCATCCATGAAACAAACGCTAGCTAAATAAGATTACACAGATCAGAGACCTCACGTCATCACAGAACCAACGGCTCTTATTCTGAGCTACGTTTTCAGTCAGGGCACAGGGAAGTAGGTTTGCAGAGGAGATGTCTACAGTATATACGAGCAAATGATCGAACATGTCCCTGATTTGCCATCTATATTTTAAAAGTGTTCATACATCAAAGAGAAAAATACCATTAATTTGCAAGTGCCTTGGCAACCAGTCAGTCGGTGTAGCACCTAGCCTGTTTACTAGTGGTTTGCCACAAAGTAAAATTGATGGAAACTAATGGCTGATCTCCTGGTGACTCTTACCAAGCGATAACAATCCCTTCTGGGGCACAAAGAGGTCATTTTGCCCACAGCGAGGATGAGATAGGTCTGCCTTATGCATACCAGAGTGATCCTCCCCTCCTCTCTCTCTGGATCTACATCTAGGGGGTAGGGGATCATGTTGATTTGAGAATCAGGGTTCATCTAGACCACACGGAGGAGGAAAGACACTCAGGTCACGGGTTCCTCACCAAACGTGAGTAGATTCGGAAAAGTGATTGGCAAACAAGAGGTTAATTGATTTGGCCCTGGATTGAGCATTAATATGTCACAATGTTATTCCTACGCTTATGTGTGGCTTATGTGACTTATAAGCAACAATACAACATTTAAATAAATGATCACTGTGACCAATGACTATGAAAGACCCCTCGGGGGCAGCAGGTAGCCTAGTGGTTAGAGTGTTGGGCCAGTAACCGAAAGGTTGCTGAACTGAATCCCCAAGCTGACAAGGTAAAAATCTGTCATTCTGCCCCTTAACAAGGCAGTTAACCCACTGTTCCCTGGTAGGCCGTCATTGTAAATAAGAATTTGTTCTTAACTGACTTGCCTAGTTAAATAAAACATTGTTTTAGACCCATACATGCATACAACTTTGGGGTCACACTTCAGTTTCCATTAAAACTTTCATTCTAAGCGTCCATTCCATGGCTATTCTCTTTGTTAAAGGACTTCGTCTTTTTCCTCCTCAAGCTGCCAGTCTTTAATATTCACAGCCAGTTGCTGTCAAGTAGATGAGTGTTGAACACAGTGACAGGGCGTCAGCAACAATAGCCCAGTCTGATAAACTCCCTATCCCCACAGAGATATGATTGCCCTTTCATCTGCTGATGCAAAAAACCCTACAGAGTGTGTCACTGCTTTGAGCTAGCTGCTCCACTCGCTGAATAAACCATGGAAGATTCTAGTTGAGCCTGCGTGGAGGCATTTTCTGTCATCACCGGGGACGTCCTCCTAGAATCAAACGCCCCCGCTAGCACTGAACTGCCCCGGGCTATTATATATATATATATGTGACTTTTATTGTTACAAACAGGGGAGAAGTGGCAATGCTGAGGACAGCAGTCATGTGAGTGGAATTAGATCCAGAATGCACCTGTGTTCTGTAAAAGCTACAGGTATATCCAGCGTTTGAACCAACCATGGGGTTGGGGGTTGGTTAGCAATTAGCATGCTAGCCTTTGCAATCTGAGGGCAGATCAAATTTCAAAGAAATAAGTTGCCAGAACATTCTTCATTACTCAGCAGAGCCCTGTAGAGTTTCAACCCGTCAGTATGTGAAGGGAAGTTCAATGCCCTGAAGCTTTTCTCTATGAAACAGAGAAGAGAGAGTGCAATAGGTAAACAGAGACAGAGGAATAGTTATATGTGATTTATAAAGGTACTATGGTGGAGGTGTAATTTGGAGAAACATGATTTGAGAAATGGATGATGTAATTCATGGCAATCTTAAGAGCATTTAAGCGTTAAGAAGAGAAGTGATGTAAAGTTCATCGGAAGACTTTTCCAACAGGAATAACTTTTTGAGGTTTATACAGAATGATTGTTCTGGGAAAATAATTTAGAGGCAATAAACGAAAGCAATAAAATGGATAGATGTGGAATAAAGTAGACTAGAGATCTTAGTTGTTCTACAAGTATCTACCCCCTTATGCATTTATTCTGTTTGCAAAATGGCTGCCATGCATGCATCACCCATGTGCTGCCCTTACAAAAGAGGTTCCTAACATTAAGGGTCTTTCCAGGTTAAATAAAGATTGAATACAATTGAAGTGTTGGCAGATGGGCTGTTTGTCCATTCAATGTAAAGCACTTTGAGTGCTAACCCACTGGGCACATCAATTCAAAGTCTATTCCACTTTGGTTCAACGTCATTTTATTAATTCAACCAGTGCTATATAAATGATATCCATCATGAGAAATACCACTTCTACTACACAGTAGTCAGGAATGGACAAAAACCAAATAACCTGACAGGGTGAATCAGATGGCCATTACCGAGAAATAGTTTCCTCCTCAGTATATGTTTTTCTGACAGTTTAGATTGCAATAAACTGTAAGAAAAACATAAACTGGGGTGAAACTCTTTCTCTGCAATAGCTGTCTGATTCACCCTCATATACACTACATTTCTGAAAAGGAAAAATAATAACACTGTACCTTTTGCAAAGTGGCCAAAGGTCCTTTCAGGCTATGGATTCCCAGAAATAATGATGTTCTTGGATTTAGGCCACTCATTTTCTTCAAGTCATTTCAGGAAACACTGAAATTGTGCTATGCCTCTGTTTCTTTTTCTGCTGCCGGGGTGAAGTCACGACCATCAGTCCATTATTATTGATTAAGACATTAAGTTAATGAGTTTATTGTATTGGTGGCAAGGCAGAGGCTGAGTAAAGACAATTGTTTTATTGCAATATCAGCTATTTCCTTTCATGTTGCTCTCAGTGACATTACCATGAGGCCGCAATTAAGGGTAAGATTCTATCAAACTCTCACTAGCTGACATCCACATAGCGGTTATTTTGGCTGTGCCGGAGGTGGTACTGCGTTGTCAAATCCACACGCGTTGCCTTATCGTGGAAACTGCCATTGGATGCAACGAAACCACACTCGACTTTATATCCGACAAATCGGATGCAGCCGTGTTAGAAGTTCATGCAGACACGTTACAAGTACAAATGGTTGAATACATGATGTTCTATTGTCTACACCTCAATTAGACTTAGGATATAAATCCCCTGTCCAAATGAACATCAAAACATAACTGTTTCTATTAACGATAGAACCTACACTTTTTCTAGTAGTTAGGGGTAATAAGGAACGGAGTGGTTGGTGACACACAAGAGGAGGAGCTCACCAATGTATCAGCTCACACCTCCAACGCTGCGAGTTAATGCTCAATTTGATGGAACCCTCCATGAAAATGTTGTCCTTCAGTGTGGGCCAGCCAGCAGTCACCACCAAAAGGAATTCTTGGAAAATAGAAACAAATACTTTCCCTCTAATACACTGACCTGGTTTCCCCCGCTTTAATTCAATGAGAAATCTTCCCATTTCTGTCAACCCATGAGATTTCTGCCATCCTTCCTGATAATGGAGCTATTCTTTTCTTCGCCCAAGGCTTGCTTTATTTTGGTTCAGACAGTGAGCTGTGTGGTAAAGGTCCTTCGATGAATGACTTGGTAGGGAGAGAGAGTGCAGAATTAGATTGAACAACATATGGCCTCTGCTATGGCCTCTGAAGGAAAGAAAAGGTTAGCAAACTTTTACATATAAGCCTCACTGGAATGCTTGTTTGAATGTGAATGTGTCATCCTCTCCACATGGGCTGACAGTAGGTTTAGGTAAGGAGAGGGATACCAGGATTAAAGGGATACTTTTGGATTTTGGCAGCATGCTACACGTACCCATAGACTTTGAGTCATTGGGCTAAAACTAGTTAGCAGTGGCTCGCAAACACCCTCTAACACCCTCTAACTTCCTTCATACAATTGGTGTCCACAAGTTCATCTGACTCTGGTGGAGTAGATAAAGGGCCTCATTGCCAAAATCCCAAAGTAACCCTTTAAGGTTATGGACCCTAATCCTAATCCTAATCTTAGTTTCATGTCCACATCCCAACTAGGGTTAGGGTAAGGTTCAGGGTTTGGGTTGTGATGAAGGTTAGTGATAAAGCTAAGGTAAGGGTTGAAACAGTCTAACCAAGAGTTCATGTCCAGGTGGTTTATATTTGACCTAACCAAAGCTCACCTTTCCATCAGACTGGTGTCCACCCACCCTCTGCTTGTGTTCAGCCTGATAGGTTATTCAAACATTCCCACCTGGATAAGAGAAATACCTATGTAAGAATGTTGTACATTGACTACAGCTCAGCCTTCAACACCATAGTGCCTTCCAAGCTCATCATTAAACTCAGGGCCCTGGGTCTGAACCCTTCCCTGTGCAACCGGGTCCTGGACTCCCTGACGGGCCAACCCCTGGTGGTGAAGGTAGGCAGCGACACCTCTGCCATGCTGATCCTCAACATGGTGGCCCCACAGGGGTGCGTGCTCAGCCCCCTCATGTACTCCCTATTCACTCATGACCGTGTGGCCCCGCACGACTCCAACTCAATCATCAAGTTTGACGACTCAACAGAGGTAGGTCTGATTCCCAACAATAACGAGATCCTACAGGGAGGAGGTGAGAGCCCTGGCAGTGTTGCCAGGAAAATAATCTCTCCCTCAACGTCAACAAAACGAAGGACTACAGGAGACAGCAGAGAGAGCACTGTTTCATGAGCTGAAATAAAAGATCCCAGAAATTGTCCATATGCACAAAACGCTTATTTCTCTCAGATTTTGTGCACAAATGTGTTTACATCCCTGTTAGTGAGCTTTTCTCCTTTGTCAAGATAATCCATCAACCTGACAGGTGTAGTATATCAAGACAGCAGGATCATTACACAGGTGCCCCTTGTGCTGGGGACAATAAAAGGCCACTCTAAAATGTTCAGTTTTGTCACACAACACAATGCCACAGATGTCTCAAGTTTTGAAGGAGCGGCAATTGGCATGCTGTCTGCAGGAATGTACACCAGAGCTGTTGCCAGAAAATTGACTGTTTATATCTCTACCATAAACCGCCTTCAATGTCGTTTTAGAGAATTTGGCAGTACGTCCAACCGGCCTCACAACCACAGACCCGATGTGCATGGCATCGTGTGGGCGAGCGGTTTGCAGATGTCAACGTTGTGAACAGAGTGCCCCATGGTGGCGGTGGGGTTATGGTATGGGCAGACATACACTACAGACAACAAACACAAATTGCATTTTATCGATGGCAATTTGAATGCACAGAAATGTTGTGACGAGATCTTGAGGCCCATTGTGAGGCCATTTTTTTTAAAGGTATCTGTGACCAACAGAAGCATATCTGTATTCCCAGTCATGTGAAATTCATAGACTAGGGCCTAATTTATTTATTTAAATTGACTGATTTCCTCATATGAATTGTAACTCAGTAAAATCTTTGAAATTGTAGCATGTTTTTGTTCAGTATGTTTGACTTTCGACTTTTTAGGTTTCTTCCTCTCTACATGGCCTCACAGTCAATACAGTATACAGAATGTCTATATCTCCCCCTGCTGGCAAGAAATCGTACTAATCCATGTACCACCTGAGTTAGCAGGTTTAAAAACTGAATGGAGCAGACAAGTGACAATGAAAAAGCAGTTAATTATGATAAGTGAAAAACTTTTTCATTTTAAAGCAATAGCTTTGCAGATTGGTGTGATTTATGTTCTTATCATGGCAGTACATTTGTTTTCCAGTCTTAACCAATCCTTTCAACCCGTAAATGAAGAATGCCTCCCGGCAAAATGCAATATATGATTGAAGAGCTCTGTGGGGTTTCCTTTGCGTGCACACACACACACACACACACACACACACACACACACACACACACACACACACACACACGTGTCCTCACATGTGAGAAGTGCATTGTCCACTTATAAGGGTCCCCTCTCACACCACTGTTCTGTCTCTGGGGAACACTATGATAAAACACTGGTGTGCTCCACCAGTAGAAATATATCACGATCAGAATGCTAACCCAGCTCTCTGACCTAGTCAAAAAATACATCCTGCAGGCAATCATGACATTCTGCTCCCTCTGCAGTGGGTCGATTGTATTTAGCCAAAGCCTCAGGTTCCCTTCATCTAAATTCCCCAACCTCAACACTTCCAGGCCTGCTTCTGCTCATTGATAAGCCTGGCCATGGAGGGAAAACTAAGGTCTTATACAGACTGCTACTCCCTGACACCCGGTGAGGACTGAGGATGATATCGGCTGAAAAGACAATGACTACCTCGCCGACCTTGGAGAGACGTGTCTATTACCGTGACGCCCAGCGCCTCTCAAACTTCTGATCATGAGAAGCAGTTGCCATGGTGAGGCTCGGACCGCTACGTAATATATACTCCAGGGTGACCTTCCCTAATGGCCGACGACCTTCTATCTCTGTGTTTAAAGGCCATTGATTTATCCTGCCCTTCTAACGCTATTGAGATTCACATGCAAATGGCTACTATTAATTGGGCTAAAATGATAAGGTCTTCTAAGTTGGGTTAAATGAAAAGGGTTTCTATTGAAGGGTTGTACTTTCAGACTGGAGAGTGAGAGAGAGAGAGCGTGTGTGTGAGAGAGAGCGATTCTTACTCGTGCATTAGTGATCACCCCTTCTCCTCTCCTCTGTCTGATTTAATGGCAACAGGTTCAACATGTGCATGGACCTGTGTGTCCAGCTGAGATCAAGGAGAATGACTTGAACATTCATGACTTTTTCTTTAGCCATGCAGATCACTTCTAGTACCATCCCAGTGGAGCATACGCTTTGAGTGGCTCAATCAAATCATATTATTTTATCAAATATAGTGAAGTGCTGATTGATATGCAAGAAAAGTTTTCAACAAGCATCAGATCTAGTCTAATACCCTGCGAATGCAAATCACATCTCATACTGCCGTATAACGCCCTGATCAACATGTATTTTTGTATAATGAAATTGCATATGAAATGTATGATATAGCAGTGTGAAAAGCAGCGAGACATAATTATCAAAACATCAGCATGCCCATACATTATACTGTAGTTCTATTGAGTTCCACTGTCCTCTCTCTCCAGTAGAGGGCAGTCTACTCCCATGGGGAATGTGCCTGGTGCCTGCAGCTCAGCCTTAAAGATGGAATCCGCAGTAGGGGGAAACAGCGCCACTGGCCACTCCACCACTGTTGTACCCTTGATACTGTTTTTGTTGCCGAGCTGAAGAGCATCGCTCAGCACTGTAAAAAAAAATAATTCCAATATATATTGTGCTGTTCTATCATGTGTGCAATGATGTCAGAGGGAAAAACCTCTCTCTCTCTCTCTTTCTCTTTCTCTTTCTCTTTCTCTTTCTCTCTCTCTCTCTCTCTCTCTCTTTCTCTCTCTCTGTCTCTTTCTCTCTCCTCCAACAGGCTAAGTGAAATCTCTGCCACATTGCTTACACCTGTCCCATTGTCTTAGTTCTGGGAAGAAGAGGCATCAAGTGCATCCATAGCCTCTTATCTTTCTGTAACATGGGTGGCTCTCATCAGGCCTGGCTCCAATCAGAGGAGAAAAAAAGTAGTGCTGCACTGACAGTGACTGAGGGTGGCACCAGAAAGTCACTAGAGAGGAAGACAGACAGACAGACAGACAGACAGACAGACAGACAGACAGACAGACAGACAGACAGACAGACAGACAGACAGACAGACAGACAGACAGACAGACAGACAGACAGACAGACAGACAGACAGACAGACAGACAGACAGACAGACAGACAGACAGACAGACAGACAGACAGACAGACAGACAGACAGACAGACAGACAGACGGAGATGTCAAAACAGCTTTCCCCCTAACCTACACAGATGTGTTTGAGATTGAATTATCAAAATGTTAAAGCTTCATACCATTACTTCATAACATCGTAAATAACACAGCTACAGAGTTGGTTACTATGAGAACCACATCCTAAGCACATGACATTAGGCCCCCTGATCACCACCTGTCTGTTGGCATTTCATACATTTGGTTGGCCCTGGCATAGAGGCTGCTAACAAGACATACAGAAGAAACCCCCTCTAGCCTAGCATGCACCCCAACCCACTGCCTAATAATAACTGGTATGCTGTGGTGGACTGGAGTAGAAACCACAGCGAGAGAGAGAGGAGAGGAAGAGGACTGAAACCTAAAGCATGGGAAAGCATGTGAAGCCATAAACGCCTCGAAAAAGGGGCCCGCATGGCCGGTCGGTCGACCCTGGTGTTGCGCAAGAACCCCTTAATATATAGAGGGAACATAATGGGGAAACACAGAGTATTAGTATCTCAGAGACCTGCTATCAGAACACTGCTCCGATTGGTTAGACACAGAAATATTGCTTTTGTAATTGACTGTTTGGCAGACACTGCGGTTTAGTGGGAACAATAGGTTGTGGGTTGAAACAGGCATGCACAGTGCAAGAGTTCACATAATGTACTGTACTGGGGCTTTATAATTGCTATCTTTTTATATCCCAAAGATATTCAATTAGAGAGCTGGTAGATTATGCACCATGACCTTCCAGAATAGTATGCACAAGAAGAATAGAATAATCTATGTTAAATGTACTGCTTAGTCAATGTAGGAACAAGTGACCGAGTACATCCATCCAGTGCCAGGCATAGACCAGATGTTTCCTTCTGGTCCACTGGGATTATCTTCTGCTGACACAGATAAACAGAAAGGGGCACAGGGGGGCTAGCTACACCATAACTCTCTCCTTAAGCAGGTGGCATCAAGGGTGCTGTGGTGAAAGGAGTCGTCACTGTTCCTGTAGGATTCTGCAGGGTTCCTCTCGCTGCACCATGTGTTTCTGCCTGCTTCTCTCTTTCTCTCTCTCTCTCTCTCTCTCGCTCTCTCTCTTCTCTCTCTCTCTCTGTCTCTCTCTTCTCTCTCTCTCTTTCTCTCTCTTCTCTCTATCTCCTCTCTCTCTCTCTTCTCTCTCTCTCTTCTCTCTCTCTCTCTCTCTTTCTCTCTCTTCTCTCTCTCTCTTCTCTCTCTCTCTTTTTTCTCACAGCAGGCAAAGCAGCAGTAATTTGCAGCCCAGATACATTCCTAACTATAACTTGGCGAATACTTTTTCTATTTTTGTCAGCCTGGACCCTGCCAAGGGCTTCCCCAAGTTCCCTGGCATCGAGTAGAAGAGAGGGATGAGGGGGAGCGAGAGAGGGAGGGAGAGAAATTGAGGGTGCTGTGTTTCTGGAGTGCCTGTGGTGCCTGTGGTGCTACTCTCAGATGAACAGATGAGCAGTGAGGGCAGGGAGTGAGAGAAAGGGAGATGAAGGGAGGGAAGGAGGGAGAGGAGGGAGAGGAAGGAGAGGAGGGGGTCAGTGCTGGGATTGTCACGGGAAGGGAAGGAGCTGCTCCTTCTGAGTGTGTGAGGTGTGAGGGGCACTTGTACTAAGGAACATAGGAGAAGGACATACTGTATAAACCTACAATATGAGCAGAACCACCTTCTTTGAGGTAAGACTGGCATTTGAATGTATACTTGAACATATAGGGGTCCACAACAGTTTAAAATCCTATTTTAAGTGATGTGTTTTAAACACATTTTTGACATGGTGCTGGTGGCATGTGGAAAATAGTTCCGTTTATAAAGTTGAATATTCATTGCCGTTATCATGACTACAGGAGGTGTGTGATACGCATAATAGGACTGTTATTGTATTTGTTGTTTTCTGAGAGTCCCCTACAACACTATAGTGTGTCAAAAACACAGACGTTTGAAACCTCTTATAAGAGGCCTCAGCCGAATTAAGCATTATTTATGTGAACGCTAATGAAGAAGAACGGAAGTCTGAGTCAAGAAGTGGGTCAAGAAAGGTCATGACCATTAGAATGATACTGGGTCACATCAGTCCAAACAGAGTGATGGTGGTCAATTATAGAAAAGTGTGTAGATGAGTGACTACATTTGAGAAACTTCCCTGCACTGCTAGTTAGCATTGCTGCATTGATTTTCACTAGAATTGTGTCTAATTGTATTTCATTGCAATCAATCTGACAAATTGTTGATCTGTCTGGGTAAAAATAGATGCTTCTCACGTTTAGCTTTTTGTATAATCTTCTATCACACTTGATGGCCTTTTCTTATTCTAATTGCGACAACCTTTGCAATAAAATGGACAGCACAGCAGTCTGACTTTAATATTCGGAGAAATCCTCCTTGGTCTGTGGTCTCATTATAATTCTGTGAATCCCCATTATGACTATGTGAAACGGTTCAGTTTCCTCCAATGGCCTTGCACGGGGCCCCTGAGCCATGGGGTGACCGGTAATGTCACATCTAATCTATTCAATAATAATGGCATTAGCTTTAGCATTCATTGACTTGGAGTTACAGCATATTGCTGCTGCCATGCTAGCTGGGCTAACTCTATTAGCATGTCTGCTAGGCTAGCTAGTTCTCTCTCTGTGGTCTAATCATAAATAAGCGCATGTGTAATTGAGTACTAGAGCAACAGGTCTGTCATTTGCCTGATTTATAGCCTCCCACTGGCATGTTCTCAGAGCTAGTCAGAGTTACAGGGAAGACACATGCTAAATTAACACGCATTCCCATTGCTGTGGTCTAGTCTAGAGATAAACAACATTAGGGAGAGAAACCTCAAGTATCCGTCTCGTAAGATATTAGTTAAAATAAAGAGCACGAGGTGAAAGGCAACTCAAAGAGAGCAAACTAGCATTAGTTTACTTGGTACTTGTTTATGTCATTAGTAATAACAGGCTAATATTAGCGTTAGCCATGTTTAATTTACTTATATTTATCACCTGGCACCTGTGTGATGAATAACTTTTATGTACTTATTTTAGTTTGAGGGTAATTGTTTGGTTATTAACTGTATCTACTGTAATTATCTATTGATATTTTTTCTTTATTTATGCGTGTCAGCGGAAGATCAGAAGAACTGTAATTATATTATATATTTGTTTAACAATGTGTCAAATAATCCTGTGAGGGATGGGTTGCCAATAGGCAATTTGACACATACATTTTTTTTTTTTGTAAATGAATGAATGAATGAATGAATTCATTACTCCTAGTGTTTTAGCTAGAACACTAAAACATCTTTAGCAAAAACACCAGCTCCAGCACCTTCAAGTATCCGTCTCGTTAGATAATTATTAAGTAAAGACCACAATGGTGAAAGGCAACCCCAAGACAGCAGACTAGCATTAGTGAATTTATACTTTGCTTATGTCATGTTAGTGTTGTGCTGATAGGCTAATATTAGCATTAGCCATGGTAATATTTCTAGATGCCTTTTTTGTTTCATTTACTTAAATGTATCTATTTTATTTACTTATTTTTGTTTAGGGATTATTGTTTGGTTAAACATATCTACTGATATTATGTATTAATATTTGTTCTTTCTTTATATCGTGCAGCGGAACATCGGAAGAATCACTGTAATGTATATTGCATTTGTTTAACAATAGCTACGTTTCCATCTATTTCTTGAAACATTTTCAAATATTCGCACCAAAAAATATGTACATTTTAACGGTAGCGGTGTGTTTCCATCAAACTGGCTTGTTCCATCAAAACCTGTGTGTAATAACGCAGTGCGCATAAAAAGCACTTTGTCATATAACTTTCCATTTGCCGAATAAAAAACAGAAGTTCTTGGTTTTCCATCCCATTTCTCTGCCTATGGTTTTGGTAAAAAAAGTATTGCAATAAACAGCAAAATATGTGCCAAAACCATTTAATGTGCCCACTCTGGTCTTGGCACATGCACTCTACCCACTGGGGACAGACGTAAATTCGACGTCTATTCAGCGTTGGTTCAACGTCATTTCATTGAAACAACTTTGATTCAACCAGTGTGTGCCCAGTTGGGAGCTAAAAGCTCAGGGTAGGCTACATAATGAGATTATGGTTAAGAGTCAGATCATTTTTAGTTGTCAATTGTCAGCCAAGCGCCAATCATTATGTCACTAGCATATTAAGACTTCAATATTTATTGGAAAGGGCGTCAAGCTCACCAACGTGCACTTTCACCACCCTGTGACGTTTGTTAGAACTTATTTCCTCTGTAGCCTAATAAACTGTATGCTTTTGCAAGTAGTAATGGGAGGACCACACAACATAGCATCGCGTGACTGCAAATTTACCGTGACATGATAGTTCTTTTTTCAATAATTACACAAACAATTGTTTCCACTGCCATTAATCGAATGATTTAACCAACAAAAAAATGTCCACCCGTCAAATGTATTTTGTTTTATTGATATTTAAGAAAGTTTAATGACAATTTGCTGTTTCCATCAGGCCGGACGCAAGTTATTTTTCCGATAGGTACTTGACGTGCATAAAAATATTTGAATGGAATCATGGTTAATGCGCCAATAGACAATTTGACACAAAAATCTGTTAGGCTACCTCTGGGGGTGAGGTAGCCTAACAGTTAAGAGTGTAGGCCAGTAACTAACAGGTTGCTGGTTCAAATCCTTGAGCTGAATAGATGAAACATCTGTTGATGTGTCCTTGAACAAAGCACTTAACCCTAGTTGCTCTGGATAAGAGTGTCTCTAAATGACTAAAATGTAAAGTCATCCATCAGTCCCGATGTTTTAGCTAGAACACTAAAGCATCTTTAACTAAAACACTAGCTCCAGCACTCAGAGACATCAGTGGATCTGTCAGCCATTACTTAGAGTGTGTTGCTGGGAAGGCCTTGTTCATCACTCATCATTACTAGTGTATTTACAGCAGCTGGAGTGGAGGCTAGGGCAGATTTAAGGCAGGCTGTCAGTAGGGAGAGCATGGAAATCAACTGCTCCTGATTGAAAAAAGAGCTGATTTACAACAACAGTCATTGTCTGGCCAGGGGAGGGGTCTGACAGCTTTTAAAGAGAGAATAGACATCTCAATCATTTAGTATCTCTGCGTGAGCGGCCTGGAGTAGGCAATGCAAAGTGAATACACCTATGTGCTACGCCATTTACTATTGCCTTCAATACAATTGTCATTCCCTTATGGTCAGTTATCCTCTATGGGCTAGGTGGGACGCTAGCGTGCCACCCGTGGTGCACTCCATCAACAGCAGGTGCATTTCAAGAGCGGCAAATTTGAATCCAAATAAATGTCAAAATTCACATTTTTCAAACATACAACTATTTTACACCCTTTGAAAGATAAACATCTCCTTAATCTAACCACGTTTTACGATTTCAAAAAGGTTTTACGGCGAAAGCATAAATTTAGAGTATGTTAGGACAGTACATTTACAAGAGTTGTGTGTAATGTTTTGTCAATTCAAAGACAGGGTCACCAAAACCATAAAACCAGCTAAAATGATGCACTAACCTTTTACAATCTCCATCAGATGACACTCCTAGGACATTATGTTAGACAATGCATGCATTTTTAGTTCTATCAAGTTCATATTTATATCCAAAAACAGCGTTTTACTATGGCATTGATGTTGAGGAAATCGTTTCCCTCCAATAACCGGCAGTCAAGTCAGCGTCACAAATTAAATAATTAAAATTAGAAAACATTGGTAAAATATTATATTGTCATTTAAAGAATTATAGATTTACATCTCTTGAACGCAATCAACTTGCCAGATTTAAAAATAACCTTACTGGGAAATCACACTTTGCAATAATCTGAGCACTGCGCCCAGAAAAATACGCGTTGCGATACAGACTAGACGTCATGTTGGGGAGATCTAAAATCGAAAATACTATGTAAATAATCCATTACCTTTGATTCTCTTCATCAGATGTCACTTCCAGGTATCACAGGTCCATAACGAATGTAGTTTTGTTCAAAAAAGCTCATCATTTATGTCCAAAAATCTCCGTCTTGTTAGCACATGATCTAAGCCAGCCGGACTTCTCGTCATGAACGAGGGGAAAAAATATATTTACGTTCGTTCAAACATGTCAAACGTTGTATAGCATAAATCATTAGGGCCTTTTTTAACCAGAACATGAATAATATTCAAGGTGGACGAATGCATACTCTTTTATAACGTATTGGAACGAGGGTACCCAACATGAACTCGCGCGCCAGGTGTCTAATGGGACATCATCGTTCCATGGCTCTTGTTCGGTCAGATCTCCCTCCAGAAGACTCAAAACACTTTGTAAAGGCTGGTGACATCTAGTGGAAGCAATAGGAAGTGCCAAAATATTCCTCAGCCCCTGTGTTTTTCAATGGGATAGGTTTAAAGGTAATACAACACATCAGGTATCCACTTCCTGTCAGAAAATGTCTCAGGGTTTTGCCTGCCAAATGAGTTCTGTTATACTCACAGACACCATTCAAACAGTTTTAGAAACTTTAGAGTGTTTTCTATCCATATATAATAAGTATATGCATATTCTAGTTACTGGGTAGGATTAGTAACCAGATTAAATCGGGTACATTTTTTTTATCCAGACGTGCAAATGCTGCCCCCTAGCCCTAACAGGTTAAGATATGGTTTTACATAACAACTATTCTGTGTAGGTTGTAGATCAGCAACTACAGGACTTTTACATTTACCGGCTTGTCTTTCTCGCATCTCTCTGGTTTGACACTAGCACGACTTTGCACTCTAGCACGTGCGCGCACTCTCTCCATCTCTCTCTCTCTCACTCTCTCTCTCTCTCGCTCTTTCTCGCTCTTTCTCGCTCTTTCTCGCTCTCTTACCTCTCTCTCTCTCTCTCTCTCTCTCGCTGTCTCTCACCGTCCTCCATCAGCAGAGTCTTGTGTCCCCCTGAGAGGGGAGAGACATCTATGATAATTGGATTGACAGGGGCACCACGACACTGAGTACAAACTGTTTTACACGACACCGCGCTGATGACACCCCTGACCCTCCTCGCACACCATCAGCAGGACAAACAAACACCCCTGTAATGCAGTTATGATAACTCTCTGATGCAATAGCACATCATAACGTCAAAACATTACATCACAGGCAAGCAGGGGTGAGGATTTAATCGACTCTTCGTCCATCCTTGGTGGACCTCTCGCTCTCTCCACCCCTCCCCCCCTCTCTCTTTCTCTCTCTCGCTCTCCTTCTCCCTCTCCCCCTCTCTCTTTTCTTTAGCTGTGCATTCAGCAAATCTTTAGGTATCCATTAGAGGGTTATTACACTATCCAGTAAAAGAGCAATTCAGATACGACAGCTCTGCTGAGCTCCACACTATGGATGGAGCACCGAGTGCTTTCAGGGCAGATTGCAGCCGCCTGCCGACGGGCCTTTCTGTGCATATACAGTAGATCACCACCTGACAAAGGCTAATTTAGATTAAAAAGATCTGCTTCCACTGCAACCTCCGCCAGACCCGACGCATCCTTCTAGACTTGGACCAGTTCGTAAAGTCACCCATCTTAAAAAAGGAAGGATTCTCTTTTCGACCTACACGTTTGGTTTCTGAAGGTCATGTCATAATACAGGTAGCCATGCTGTGACTGAAGGGTGCTCCTGGGTGAGATTATCAATATTGGCTTGAGTGGAGCTATCTGGTGGTGTCAGGGGACAGTTGGTAAGATGTTGACTCAAAGACAGTTTGACTGGATGAAGAATTAGATGCAAGCTGTCCTCTCAACTTCAATTTGGACAAATCGAGCCAGAAAACGTGATCTCTGTGGCTTTCCATGACAATGGTGAAGGTATGATTGAATACTCACTATGCTAAGAGAGACAGAAACCTGGGTATTACTTGAAGAAGCCACTAAGAAAGCTGCGTTGAACCTTCTTCATCTTTTTCTTTGTCTTCGTCTTCTGCTTCTTGAGAGTGAGGCTGACTAAGGTCAGGGTGTTACTTCTGGGAAGTGTTGATGAGTCAGCGCAGTCAGCGGACAGGTCTCGATGCTATCAACAGATTATCACACTGACACTTCCTGATTTACTGACACATATACTGAACGTTTTGATGTGCCAGTCCTCCTGTAGGCATTGTGTAATGTCCAGAAGTGGTACATGCTGCTTACTAGCTACTGTATACTGTTTGATGTCACTCACCAGGTTTTCTCTCCCACAGGTGGAGGTACTGGATGGCAGGACCAGGCAACAGCTTTGTTTTCTAGATAAGGTAGGTTACAGCCCACACCCTGGCTATTAGTCCTGACAAAACATTCAGGATATTCAGAAGTCTATAACAAGTGCATGAATTACAGTACAAATAGCATGAATTACAGTACAAATAGCATGAATTACAGTACAAATAGCATGAGCTTGAACATCCAGCTTATCATGGAAGTATTTTAATATGTTGGTGTTACTTATACTCATATCACTGATATTTGGTCTCTATTTCCAGGTGGAGCCCCATGCTACAATAGGAGAAATCAAGAGTCTTTTTCACAAGTCGTGTATGTGTTTGTTGACTTATAATCTAGTCTAGAAGTTATATAGTCCATGTGTGTAGCCAGACTGACTAGATGCTATGTCTAGTGAGCCTGGAACTGTCAGAGGCAATGAGAACACTACAGCTGAAGTCTACTCCATTCTGATGACTTACTACTAGGCCTGCAGTCAAATGAAACGTGTGTGTGTGTGTGTGTGTGTGTGTGTCAGATCAACAGTTGTATCCAGCCAGACAGGACCTCAAGCTCGACCCCAGTAAGTGAATAATGTTTGTGCTTAGATTACTAGTACTATCAATCTGAACTACAGCAGAGGGTTGAGTTACTCAGTTTTACATCCACATTTGTTTTTAGAGATTTGATTGAATTGGATATTTAATACAATACAATCTACAAAGTTAAAAGCTGAAACAAAAATGATTTGGGCTCCCGAGTGGCGCAGTGGTCTAAGACGCTGCATCTCAGTGCAAGAGGTGTCACTATAGTACCTGGTTCAAATCCAGGCTGTATCACATCTGGCTGTGATTGGGAGTCCCATAGGGTGGCGCACAACTGGCTGGAGTAGGCTGTGAGATCATGATCATTAGGTTGTAAACTAGCATGTACACTCTTAATATACAGTGGCAAGAAAAAGTATGTGAACCCTTTGGAATTACATAAATTTGACATAAAATTGTATCTGATCGTCATCTAAGTCACAACAATAGACAAACACAGTGTGCTTAAACTAATAACACGCAAATTATTGTATTTTTCTTGTCTATATTGAATACATAATTTAAACATTCACAGTGTAGGTTGGAAAAAGTATATGAACCCCTAGGCTAATGACTTCTCTGCAAAAGCTAATTGAAGTCAGGAGTCAACTAACCTAGAGTCGAATCAATGAGACGAGATTGGAGATTTTGGTTAGAGCTGCCCTGCCCCATAAAAAACACTCACAAAATGTGAGTTTGCTACTCACAAGGAGCATTGCCTGATGTGAACCATGTCTCAAACAAAAATAGATGTCAGAAGACCTAAGATTAAGAATCTTTCCAGCATGAAGCTGGAAAGGGTTACAAAAGTATCTCTAAAAGCCAGTCACGGTAAGACAACTTGTCTATAAATGGAGCAATTTCAGCACTGTTGCTACTCTCCCTAGGAGTGGCCGTCCTGCAAAGATGACTGGAAGAGCACAGAGCAGAATACTCAATGAGGTTGAAGAGAGAATCCTAGTGTCAGCTAAAGACTTACAGAAATCTCTGCTAACATCTCTGTTGACGAGTCTACAATACGTCCAACACTAAACAAGAATTGTGTTCATGGGAGGACACCACGGAAGAAGCCACTGCTGTCCAAAAAAAACATTGCTGCACGTCTGAAGTTCGCAAAAGAGCACCTGGATGTTCCACAGTGCTACTGGCAAAATATTATGGGGACATTCAACTAAAGCTGTGTTGTTTGGAAGGAACACACAATACTATGTGTGGAGAAAAAAAGGCACAGCACAACAACATCAAAACCTCTTCCTAACTGTAATCTATGGTGGAGGGAGCATCATGGTTTGAGGCTGCTTTGCTGCCTCAGGGCCTGGAAGAGGTTTTCATCCACGGAAAAATGAATTCACAAATGTATCAAGACATTTTGCAGGAAAATGTAAGGCTATCTGTCCGTCCAATTGAAGCTCAACAGAAGTTAGGTGATTCAACAGGACAACAACCCAAAAGACAGAAGTAAATCAACAACAGAATGGCTTCAACAGAAGAAAAAATGGCTTCTGGAGTGGCCCAGTCCGAGTCCTGACCTCAACCCGATTGAGATGCTGTGGCATGACCTCAAGAGAGCGGATCACACCAGACATCCCAAGAATATTGTGGAACTGAAACAGTATTGTAAAGAGGAATGGTCCAAAATTCCTCCTGACCGTTGTGCAGGTCCGATCTGCAACTACAGAAAACGTTTGGTTAAGGTTATTGCTGCCAAAGGAGGGTCAACCAGTTATTAAATCCAAGGGTTCACATACTTTTTCCACCCTGCACTGTGAATGTTTACACGGGTGTTTCAATAAAGACATGAACAATTATAATTGTTTGTGTGTTATTAGTTTAAGCAGACTGTGTTTGTTTTTTGTTGTGACTTAGATGAAGATCAGATACAATTTTATGACCAATTTATGCAGAAATCCAGGTAATTCTAAAGGGTTCACATACTTTTTCTTCCCACTGTAGCTTATTACTGAAGAGAAAAGGTCTACCGTTATGCAATCTCATTTAGCAGAAAACACTGTAGCTAAATGGGTCAATATCTGCCCTGTTGAGCTTACACTAAAATTACATTCAATTATTCTTCCATGTAACAGGTCAGGAGTAAGGTCACCTAGCTGAGCTTGTAGGACAAGAGAACATGAACAATGACTTGGTTCTAATAGAGAAATATTCTTAGAATCCAATACATTTTACATGGAAAATGAAGTCCTTGCTCTGTGAGAAAAGGAGCAGGACAACCAATCTCTGCAGTTCATTTTCACGAGGTCTTGTTTCTAATGTTTTTTCAGAAGGAAAATCACTGAGAGATGATGATGTATTACAAAACCTACCTGTTGGGACCACAGCAACCATATATTTTAAGGACCTGGGTCCACAGGTTGGGTGGACAATGGTAAGAGGCTGTGACATACTATAGAGTCAAACTGCAGTCCCCCATCAGACTCTTATTAACGTTGATATTTGACATGAGCCGCTTCTTTCAAGTCTCATGTTTATTTGACGTGTGTAATGACATCTTGGACATCTTAACCCTTTTCTTCTATTGGCAGGTGTTTTTAGCGGAGTACATTGGTCCTCTGTTTATCTACCTCCTGTTCTATTTCCGAGCGCCGTACATCTACTCACACCAGGATGCGTTCACCTCCAGCCCCTACTCAGTGGTCACGTAAGTCAGTCACTAACACACCCAGTAATAAACTGATCAGTTATAGCTAATATCTAAATCCAACGTCGCGCGTCTGTCTGTCTGTCTGTCTGTCTGTCTGTCTGTCTGTCTGTCTGTCTGTCGCGTCTGCTGTCTGTCGTCTTCGTCTGTCGTCGTCGTCGTCGCGCGTCGCAGTCGCGCGGCGCGCGCGTCGCGCGCCTCTCTGCCTCCACCCCCCCCCCTCCTTACCCCTTTCTCTCTCTCCCCACCTGACTATCTTCCTTCCTATCTTCTTGATTATCTTCTCTTTGTCTTTCTCTCTATATTCTCTCCTTCAGACTAGCCTGTGCCTGTCACACCTGCCACTACATCAAGAGGTTGATTGAGACTATCTTTGTGCACCGGTTCTCCCATGGTACCATGCCTCTCAGGACTATAGTCAGGGTATGGACCACATACTCCAGAACACTGTTTCACTTTGACTTGAGCTACTTTACATTAGAGTCATGTCATTTATAGTACTTACTATCATACTTTACAGTGCTCCTTTACATTAGAGTCAGGTACTTTATAGTGCTCCTTTACATTAGAGTCATGTAATTTGTAGTACTACTATCATACTTTACAGTGCTCCTTTACATTAGAGTCATGTACTTTATACTACTACTATCATACTTTACAGTGCTCCTTTACATAAGGGTCATATATTTTACAGTACTACTATCATACTTTATTTACAGTGCTCCTTTACATTAGAGTCATGTCATTTATAGTACTACTATCATACTTTACAGTGCTCACATCTACATAAGGGTCATATATTTTACAGTACTACTATCATACTTTAAAGTGCTCCTTTACATTAGAGTCCATGTACCTTTATAGTACTACTATCATACTTTACAGTGCTCCTTTACATTAGGGTCATGTACTTTACAGTATATTGTCAATAACAACTACTGCTCCTCAAATTCTCAATACAAAACATACAGTGATGTTCTGCCATTGTCTTATCAAAGGCTTATTATACACTGGAACAGTATAATTCTCTGATTATAGCATAGACATGCCATAGAAATATTTGACAATAATAACATATGACTTTGACTTGAAACACTGCCAATTTGACAGTATGCTTACTGGTGTTTACCTCTCTTTCTGTCAGAACTGTGTTTATTACTGGGCCTTCTCAGCATGGTTAGCCTTCTACATCAACCATCCACTGTATACACCACCATGTAAGTCCTCTATCATTCAGACGTACCACTCAATGCCTCAACAAGACTTACAGTATCTCCTGTACTCCATAAATCGGTACACCACATCACAATAATAAGAATTATTGTGGGCTCACCAAAACATCTAAACTAACCACTGGCTTATGTCTCTCCACAGCGTATGGGGATATGCAAGTGAACTATGCACTGGCCATATTTGTGGTATGTATTGCTGACAGACACCCAATGAGGTCATAAACATGAGACATCATTATTTTTAGATGACTTGGACGTGTGTGAACCCGATATGTGTTTGTGTTTTGACTGCAGCTCTGTGAGTTAGGGAATTTCTCCATTCACGTGGCCCTGAATAACCTCAAGGCAGAAGGTGGGCCCAAGTGCAGAAAGTTCCCTCACCCGACGAAGAACCCATTCACATGGCTGTTCTTCTTCGTGTCCTGCCCCAATTATACCTATGAGGTAAGGCTGAAGGATATGTTTTACTCAACTAGGCAAGTCAGTTAAGAACAAATTATTATTTACAATGACGGCCTACCCCGGCCAAACCCGGACGATGCTGGGAAAATTGTGCGCCGCCCTATGGGAATCCCAATCACAGCCGGTTGTGATACAGCCTGGTATTGAACCAGGGTCTGTAGTGACACCTCTAGCACTGTCATGCAGTGCCTTAGACCGCTGCGCCACTTGGGAGCCCTATAATAATGTGTTGTGACTATATAGCAGAGGTTTATGGAATTATCAATGTTTGCTAGTCGCGAAGAGTCACACATGTCTGTTAATAATATGGAATATCAATGGAGTAACAAAATATCTGTATTTCTTATATTTAGGTAGGAGCCTGGGCGAGTTTCTCTGTCATGACCCAGTGTCTACCAGGTCAGTTGATTCATATTTGAAGCATTTTCTAGTTTCAACTTTATTTCCCATATCTAATTAATATGTTGCCCATTTTAATCACCCAGGCATTTTATATACACAACTCGTTTGTGTGTTGCACTTTGTTTCCACTAAGGTACAATACACGCTCTATTATTTTTCCGTCTCTCCACAGTGGCCTTGTTCACCTTCTTAGCTTTCATCCAGATGACCATCTGGGCCAAAGGGAAGCATAAAACCTACTCCAGGGAGTTTAAGGACTACCCTCACCTGCGCATGCCAATCATCCCGCTCCTCCTCTGAGCACGCTACAAAGGTTTACCATTCTGACTGGAGTATTGGGGGCTTCAGCCAGCTTGAAAGGTTGTGATGATCAGTGGGTCACTGTGTTTCTCACAAAGCAAGAAGACCCACTGCTCCTTCATCTATCGCCATGGCAATGGTCTGTTATCTTTTCAACAACCACTATGCAAGGATAGACTATGCCATTGTCTTAGAAAGAGGAGCAAACGAACCGTGTTAAAGATTCATAGACATGGAGTATTGTTGACGTGTGGATGAACTTTTAATGAATATATAATAGTGAATTGACAGAAAGGAATGTCTCATCTCAATAATACTGTTGATGAACTGCTAGTGAGAATTTCTGCATTGATAATGTTTAGTTCAATCATTGAAACACAGCTATATTAAGGAGTTATTGGTATTAGTCCTGTTACTGATCATGATTGATTGATTGACTGTTACAATGCAGCTACTGAATGTTCCGACAATTGTTGGCATTCTTAGTCTACAGAGAGTGGAAATCATCCGAAAACTATGAAGTTATGAATATATGATTGAAGTTCTATATAATCTACCATATTATTTAGTAATAAGTTATTGCGCATTTCCTAGAGGAAATGTGTGTGTGTGGTGTGTGTGTGTGTGTGTGTGTGTGTGTGTGTGTGTGTGTGTGTGTGTGTGTGTGTAACTTGATATGATATACCTGTTAAGGACGTCTTTATTATGACTGAAGTGTAACGGGGCTATTTTCAGTAGGGAAAGCTGAGTTTAACTGAGAAGTGTCCTAGAAACAGGCCAATGGGACATAGGACTTGCAGATGTCTAAGTTTTCAAACTGATTATTTCCCCCTCTACAATGAAGCTGTACATGTTTGAATGTAACGAGCAACCTGATGGTTTTAACTTTGTCAGACAGTTGAGGATAATTCAGTAATGTATTACTTTATATATCGTTCAAGATAACTACAATCTGTCAAATTCTCAGGTGTTACTAGATGCAACAGGTACTGTTTACATACTGTACAAATTATAGCCAAACTCGTTTTGTATACAAAGTGTAAATATCAAATAAATCATTTGGATCGTTTCAAAGATAAGTCTTCTATCATGTCAATGTATCTAAAAGGAGAGTCATGCATATTTCACAAAGAATCAATCAGTGTTTACAGAAAATATTTATTGGAAATTATTATTATTGCAGAGACAATTCATATATATATTTTTTGAAAAAATAATCTCTGATTTGCAAACTAATCATTTATCAGCCATTTGCATAGAACTTTAAAATTGTATACACACAAGGAAGCGCAATGTTTGAACAGTACATATAAGCTTACAAAATCAGATCCTCATTTCAATATGAATTCAATAACAGCAAATGTATTTTTACAGTCAAATTCTATATTGCACTAGTAGATTTTCATTTATCAAAAAAACAAAGGCCAAACAAAACAGATCATCTTCCTTGGCAGTATACGAGCATATGAAGCGGATACAGGCTTTGTTTTTGGTAACAGTTCAATGTTACATTTTTCTTGCAGAAATGTAGCGCTGCAACTGCTGGGAATAAGTTTCTTCTTTCAATCAGTCTCTCACCAGTCACCAGTAGTGTCACCAACTCGTCTCTCACCAGTCACCAGTAGTGTCACCAACTCGTCTCTCACCAGTCACCAGTAGTGTCACCAACTAGTCTCTCACCAGTCACCAGTAGTGTCACCAACTAGTCTCTCACCAGTCACCAGTAGTGTCACCAACTAGTCTCTCACCAGTCACCAGTAGTGTCACCAACTAGTCTCTCACCAGTCACCAGTAGTGTCACCAACTCGTCTCTCACCAGTCACCAGTAGTGTCACCAACTAGTCTCTCACCAGTCACCAGTAGTGTCACCAACTCGTCTCTCACCAGTCACCAGTAGTGTCACCAACTAGTCTCTCACCAGTCACCAGTAGTGTCACCAACTAGTCTCTCACCAGTCACCAGTAGTGTCACCAACTAGTCTCTCACCAGTCACCAGTAGTGTCACCAACTAGTCTCTCACCAGTCACCAGTAGTGTCACCAACTAGTCAACCTCCCTCCACTATCCTCCACGTAGTCTTCTAGGAGCGTTCAATTCCCCAGACAACTCTTCCTGTCTGGGTTTCTGGTGTGTGTGTGTGTATGTGTGTGTTTACGCGTGCATGTGTGTGGGTGTGTGCGAGTGTTTACGCACACACGCTTGTGTGTGTGTGTGTGTGCGCGTGTGGGAAGGAATGGTTCATTTCCCCAGACAACTTAGGGGTGTGACCTTGATTTCTTTTCTCCGTGCCCCAGCGGCCCTTGGGTGTAGCACCATGCCGTTGTCCTCTCCTGACTGCTGCTTGGCAAAGTTCACAAACACCTGGAGAGAGGAGAGAGATACACCAGGGAATAAACACAGTGAAGAACCAAAATGGACGCTTATTAACCTTGGATAAAAATGACAAAAGAACATGATACCTGGGGGGATACACACAGAGAATAAACATCTTACATTCACAGAATTTCACAGAATGAGGATCCAAAAAAGTCAGCCTATTATCCTTTGAAGTCCTGCAAGATGGCATGAGGAAAAATGACACTGGATAGAAGATGGCTGACGTGTAAGAATGTGGGTGACGCAGGAGTCTATTTAACACATGGCCGCACAACTTGAGAAACGGTGTCAGAATTCGATGGTTTCAATTCCATCTATATTTACTTCGCTTATCAATAGATGCAAATATTGAGAGGTACTCTATTTGTTACATCAAATACTAACAATGGAGGGTGCAAGTATTGGTATTTTGGTAGTTTTTTTACCCCTAAGTCCATAGATTTCTTAGGTGTTTCTTACTAAACTTCAATCAATATACAACATACAATATATTTCCTGGCTGCTGTCCATTCATCTCTGTTTAGTAATTATTTCATGAGCCATACTCAAAGTCTCTGTCTCGCTAGCTAGACCTTCAATAATAAAGTTGAGCGAGAAAGACTAGGTGAGTGTTTACCTGATCTAGTGTCGTCTGGGAGACGGTGTAGTCCTCTATATTGAGGCGGTCCTTGTTGGCCAGGACCAGCTGGAAGATCCTAGCCAGGGAGGAAGAGGCGATTTCATACTGCAGAGTGTTGTAGTGTTTCTCCCTCTGGACACAGTCAGGGAAGGTGCTCTCCATGAAGGCCTCGGCTGGGTTCAGGTCTGGGGAACAGCCTGGTGTGGAGGCCTGGATCTTCATGGTGACCACGTAACCATCACCAAACCTACAAAACACACAGTCCAATACAATCCAGGGCTGGTTAGACTCATAGTAGATAATTGGGTACAGATGAAGAAGGTACATGAATTACAGCAGGGAAATAGTATTTTCTTTTAGAGTTTGTACTATAACATTAAGGCAGTTTCAGATCGGTTTCAGATCTACACACTAAACTCTTCAGTAGTGACTATATCTGAAGGAAATAGAGACAGAACCTACTTGTATTTGAGATGCTGGATGGTACCAAGACACTGGAAGGTGCCATTGACCATAATAGCCAGACGGGTACACAGAGCCTCACACTCCTCCATACTGTGTGAGGTGAGGACCACTGCTCGGCCATCTTGGATTACACTCATTATGGAGTTCCACAGGAAACGACGTGAGTGGGGGTCCATGCCTGTCGTGGGCTCGTCCTGGATAGTAACACACATAGAAACATCTTCAGATACACACTAACAAGCAGAATACAGAACCATTTCTTATTTCCCCTTAACCCCCTAACTGAAGACCCACGGACGACTCCAGTAATGGTAAGCTCACCAGCAGGACCAGCGGAGGACAGCCGATCATGGCAATGGCCGTGGATAGTTTTCTCTTGTTGCCGCCGCTGTAGGTACCGGCTGTGTGGCCAGCATAGTCAGCCAGACCCAGCTTCTGAATTGCCCAGTCTGCCACCTGAGACAGCAGAAGGACACATTTTTGCCACCTCTACCTGGCTAAATAAATAAATAATAATAATAATACAATAATAACAATAGTAATTTGGTGGGTGCTTATATTTGTCCTATTTCACACATTAAATGTGTTTTTTTTGCATATCCCAACTCTCCCTGAGACAACCTCGGAGAGTGAGTTCATGGCCAGGGTCAATAAAGGGTAGATAAACATAAACATATATCCACACACTGAGGTGGATATAGCTATTCATTTGAGTTCAGAAACTTTCATTATTCTAACCATGACCCTAACCCTAGCCTCTAAACTCTGAACCTAACCCGTGACCTCTGACCACAGCCTCACCCTGCTGATCTCGGACTCAGGCACCCCTCTGAGGCGGGCATACAGATGGAGGTGCTCTCTGCCAGTCAGCAGCTCATCTATGGCATCAAACTGGGGGCAGTAGCCCATGTTCTGGTGCACGTCCAGGATATTGGTAAGGATGCTGCAGGGACAGGGAAGAAGGGTACGATTACAGGTGAAAAGCCTAGAGCTGTGCTCTGTTGTGCCACAGGGCTCTATTTTAGGTCCACTGTTATTTACTAATGATATCAACAGCATCGGGAAAAACATTGATCATGCCAACTGTGATTGAGGAAGCATATGGCAATATGGCAATGCCCCATGTCCTGTACCTGTGACCAGTGACAGAGGCTTCTCCTGAGCTGACATCAGTGTCTCCGGTCAGCATTTTAAAGGTGGTGGTCTTCCCTGCTCCGTTCACACCCAGGAGCCCAAAGCACTGGGGAGAGGAGGGGAGAAAAGGATGATGAGAATATATTTTATCACTGGGTCTCTACGCGTCACCTTCCCGTGCTGTATAGCTGTGGTACTAAACTCAGCAAAAAAAGAAGCGTCCCTTTTTCAGGACCCTGTCTTTCAAAGATAATTTGTTAAAATCCAAATAACTTCACATATCTTCATTGTAAAGGGTTTAAACACTGTTTCCCATGCTTGTTCAATGAACCATAAACAATTAATGAACATGCACCTGTGGAACGGTCGTTAAGACACAACTTCCAGACGGTAGGCAATTAAGGTCACAGTTATGAAAACTTAGGACACTAAAGAGGCCTTTCCACTGACTCTGAAAAACACCAAAAGAAATATGCCCAGGGTCCCTGCTCATCTGCGTGAATTTGCCTTAGGCATGCTGCAAGGAGGCATGAGGACTGCAGATGTGGCCAGGGCAAAAAATTGCAATGTCCGTACTGTGAGACGCCTAAGACAGCGCTACAGGGAGACAGGACGGACAGCTGATTGTCCTCGCAGTGGCTGACCACGTGTAACAACACCTGCACAGGATCGGTACATCTGAACATCACACCTGTGGGACAGGTACAGGATGACAACAACAACTGCCCGAGTTACACCAGGAATGCACAATCCCTCCATCAGTGCTCAGACTGTCCGCAATAGGCTGAGAGAGGCTGGACTGAGGGCTTGTAGGCCTGTTGTAAAGCAGGTCCTCACCAGACATCCGCGGCAACAACGTCATCTATGGGCACAAACCCACCGTCGCTGGACCAGACAGGACTGGCAAAAAGTACTCTTCATTGACGAGTCGCAGTTTTGTCTCACCAGGGGTGATGGTCGGAGGAATGAGCGTCGAAGGAATGAACGTTACACCGAGGCCTGTACTCTGGAGCGGGATCGATTTGAAGGTGGAGGGTCCGTCATGGTCTGGGGCTGTGTGTCACAGCATCATCGGACTGAGCATGTTGTCATTGCAAGCAATCTCAACACTGTGCGTTACAGGGAAGACATCCTCCTCCCTCATATGGTACCCTTCCTGCAGGCTCATCCTGACATGACCCTCCAGCATGACAATGCCACCAGCCATACTGCTAGTGATTTCCTGCAAGACAGGGAGGTCAGTGTTCTGCCATGGCCAGCGAAGAGCCCGGATATCAATCCCATTGAGCACATCTGGGACCTGTTGGATCAGAGGGTGAGGGCTGGTGCAGTCCATGACGAGGAGATGCACTGCAGTACTTAATGCAGCTGGTGGCCACACCAGATACTGACTGTTACTTTTGATTTTGACCCCCCCCCCCCCCTTTGTTTAGGGACATAGTGTTCCATTTCTGTTAGTCCCATGTCTGTGAAACTTGTTCAGTTTATGTCTCAGTTGTTGAATCTTGTTATGTTCATACAAATATTTACACATGTTAAGTTTGCTGAAAATAAACGCAGTTGACAGTGAGAGGACATTTCTTTTTTTGCTGAGTTTATATAGAGGTCTATAGTATAGAGTGGTACTGTACTGACCTCCCCAGGTGACACTCCCACACAGATCCTGTCCACAGCCGGCTTAGTCTTCCCCATGTATGTCTGGGAGGAGAGAAAGAGAGCAAGAGAGAGCAAGAGAGAGAGAGAGAGCGAGAGAGAGAGTAGTTAGAGATAAATAGAGAGAGGAAGAGAAAGAGATTGAGAAAGATATAACCATCTTGTTCACACTGCAAACTATTGAGTCAATAACCAAGAAACACATAACACAGGAGTCCTGAGTGGTCAGTCAGTCAGTCAGTCAGTTAGTTAGTTAGTTAGTTAGTTAGTTAGTTAGTTAGTTAGTTAGTTAGTTAGTTAGTTAGTTAGTTAGTTAGTTAGTTAGTTAGTTAGTTAGTTAGTTAGCATACCTTGGTCAGGTCTCTAATCTTTAAGATGTCATTCTTGCTTCCTCCATTATAGATGCGTTCTCTCTCCTGGGCCACATCCACATCTTCCTCCGTGATGGGATCCATCTTACAATCTGTGATCCTATTACAGGTAAGAGGTCAGAGGTTTAAGGTAAGAGGCGAAGTGCTGTTCTGGACTGCTCTCACCATCAATAATGCATAGAGTTACTAGTCAACTGGTAATGGTCAACAGATTCATACGATTCTGATCCAACAGATTCAATAACACCATACAAAGATGAATTAGCTTCACCAATTAGATGATCTTTTTATGTACTACAGCAATGTAGACTTGTATATTAGATGTGAAGTGAAGCTGTTGGTTACCAGTGATCCAGGAAGAAGCGGTACTGGATCAGGATGTTCATGATGAAATAGACAAAGCCCTCAACAGCCATGAAGACCAGGTTCTTCCCTACAAAGTCCCAACTGTAGGGGTCCAGACTGAAGTCCTCACCTGACACACACGAAGCAAAGCAAACAGGATCAGCATGTAGCATGGAATAATCAGCATTTGTACACCATCTGATCCAACCGATGTGTGAGAAGTGGGAAAAGTTTGAGTGCTGACAACACTGAATATGCTCCTGTTACACTTTAATCAGTCAGCTTATCTTCACATAAACCATTCATCAACAAAGCTGGGTGATGGTGCATGCACACTCGGTGGCACCTGCTCCTATAGTCTCCTATATCCACTACCCACCAACAGTACCTTCGGGAAGTATTCAGACCGTTCCCTTTTTTACATAAGTATTCAGACCCTTTGCTATGAGACTCTAAATTGAGCTCAGGTGCATCCTGTTTACATTGATCAACCTTGAGATGTTTCTACAACTTGAATGGAGTCCACCAGTGGTAAATTCAATTGACTGGACATGATTTGGAAAGGCACACCTGTCTATATAAGGTCCCACAGTTGACAGTGCATATCTGAACAAAAACCAAGCCATGAGATCCAAGAAATTGTCAGTTGAGCTCCAAGACAGGAATGTGTCGAGGCACAAATCTGGGGAAGGGTACCAAAACAATTTCTGCAGCATTGAAGGTCCCCAAGAACACAGTGGCCTCATTCATTCTTAAATGGAAGAAGATTGGAACCAACAAGCCTCTTCCTAGAGATAGCTGCCCGGCCAAACTGAGCAATCGGGGGAGAATGGCCTTGGTCAGGGAGGTGACCAAGAACCCGATGGTCACTCTGACAGAGCTCTAGAGTTCCTCTGTGGAGATGGGAGAACCTTCCAGAAGGACAACCATCTCTGCAGCCCTCCACCAATCAGGCCTTTATGGTAGAGTGGCCAGACGGAAGCCACTCCTCAGTAAAAGGCACATGATGGCACACTAGGAGTTTGCCAAAAGGCACCTAAAGACTCTCAGACCATGAGAAACAAGATTCTCTGGTCTGATGAAACCAAGATTGAACTCTTAGGCCTGAATGCCAAGCGTCACATCTGGAGGAAACCTGGCACTATCCCTACGGTGAAGCTTGGTGGTGGTGGCAGCATCATGCTGTGGGGATGTTTTTCAGCGGCGAGGACTTGGCGACTAGTCAGGCTTGAGGGAAAGATGAACGAGGCAGTACAGAGAGATCCTTGATGAAAACCTGCTCCAGAGCGAAGATTCACCTTCCAACAGGACAACGACCCTAAGCACACAGCCAAGACAACGCAGGAGTGGCTTCAGGACACGTCTCTGAATGTCCATGAGCAGCCCAGCCAGAGCCTGTACTTGAACCCGATCAAACATCTCTGGAGAGACCTGAAAATAGCTGTGCAGCAATGCTCCCCATCCAACCTGACATAGCTTGAGAGGATCTGCAGAGAATGGGAGAGACTCCCCAAATACAGATGTGCCAAGCTTGTAGCGTCATACCCAAGAACACTTGATGCTGTAATCCGTGCCAAATGTGCTTGAACACAGTACTGAGTAAAGGGTCTGAATACTTATGTAAATGCGATATTTCAGGGGGGGGGTTTTATATATAAATTAGCAAAAAAAAATCTTACAATGATGATGTATTACGTGTAGATTGATGATGGGAACATAACAATTTTCTCCATTTCAGACCTGCCAACCATGTCCAACTTTTTAGAGTACCAAACGCACGCGGCAAATTGGAGATTCAACTCGCACGAGTAGCACGCACGCTCGTCCACACACTGCTTGTGAGTCTGATTGTATTTATGGAATTGTACCAAATCAAGTTTATAAAAGGTTGGAATACTTTCTTGACAGCATCCCATTTACACACATGGTAAAAGTCACTAACAATATGTAATTAGAAAATACACACAAAAGGCCTTTATTCTTGGAGATTACATGCACAGTGTAGAATGGAGATAATTATCTATAACGTTTTTCTTAGCACATGCCCCCAAATTTAGTCTCTATAGTAGAGGAACGCTTGTCACCTCTCAACCATAGCCAATCACTAGTGCCTGCTCACAAGTATTGGCTTTTTAGACACGATTCCTAATCAACACTAAATCGCAAAACCGTTTTGGAAACAAAAACAAATGATCGCATCGACAAAGACCGCAAACTGGCTACACAAAGCTTAGAAGAGTCCGCTGTTTCAGTCTATGTAAAGCAGCCTATTGTATTTCTTTGCAGCACATACATAATTTCAGATTTTAGAAATTGATAAAATCTCAAATCTAGTGCAAAAGCATTTTAGAAGCATTGCCTCTATCGCTAATACCAGACACTCACGCATTCTTCATCGCTCAGTCTTCTAAACTCCCGACTCCATTTAATGCCAAGATAATTATATTTATTTTTGATTAATCTTTTGTAATGCTTTTTGTGACGTGGATCATTATCACATTTACAGTCTATCAGGTTGCGTGATCCTCGTAATGTTACGTGGAAAATACAACTAATGGGACGCAGAATTAAATGTATAGCACACTCGCACAAATGCGACCAGTTATTTTTCGTATTCGCATTTCATTTATTTCACTAGCAAATGCGAGTGAATTGCTGGCACTTTTGAGCCCACTGAATGTCCATCTCATGTTCGCTAACGTTAGCTTGAAACAATTAGTGTTTACTTCCCCACAACACACGGAGTCGAAAGGGGATTTGTCCATGTGTTTACGTACAGCTGACAGTCGGCAGACTCAGCATCACAACAAACAGCAGGAGGGGCAGACACCGGGTAGCTACAGCGAATAATGATGAATTCATCTCCATGTCAGTTGACACAAACTCCGTACATGTCTGTGCGTTGCAGCTCGAGAATCGGGATGTTAGATTTACTCAGTGGATTTATTTTTTATGAAAATGTAAAAAAAATAAAAAATGTTTCAAAAGAAAAAAATATATAAAATCAGGCCCTATTCATTTCTGCATACTTTTAACTCGGATCTCATATCTGTGTACATGGACAGAAAATTGCGTAGTTGGTACTCAAATGCATGCATGTTGGCAGGTCTGCAATTTTAGAATAAAGCTGTAATGTAACAAAATGTGAAACTTTCAGGAAGGCACTGTACCTAGCTTACCACGCTCATTAGTCGACACCGGCTTTGACTGGTCTTATCAGCCGATTAGGGGAAAGCTTATTCAGATCCACAAGTTATTTAAGAAGTGTCTTGGGTGTAAATCTCCGAGAGCTTCGGCAGGACAAATACACAGCATCATGTTTCAGAGGCCGTCGGCCCGACCCGGGGCCATCCGAGGCCAATGGTATTCCCGTCCTGTTATGGCATTCCGAATGCAACAGGATTTTGGCTTTGGGGTCTGGAGGTGTCCAAGACCTGGAGAACAGGCTAGGGTTGCTAGCGGCATTTCCCTGCTGACCAATCAGAATGCAGGCCTTGGAGTGAGTGGTGGGGGTGGCAAGGGGTTGAAGGGGGTGAGGGGGTTGGAGGGTGACGGGGCAGGGGGAGTGACTCACCAAAGCGGGCATAGACGTCAGTAACAGCCTGGTTCATAGCCATGTCGATTAGACCCCGGCCAAGACAATAGTGGGGGAAGATCAGCAGCATTTTCTTCAGCAGCTGGTTACACTTATACAGCGCCTGAGAGAAGGAGGAAGTTAGAGTGATAAATAAATAAAGGGAGGGAGTGGGGGAGAGAGAGAAAGAAGGAGAGAGGGGGGGGGGGGGAGGAAGAGACAGAGAGGGAGGGCCAAACCACACAGTAGAATCGAGTCACTCAGCAAGCACTAGTATTTGAAGAGTCATTGAGCAGGGGGGTAGAGACAGACAGGTCTGTGAGTAAGTACAGGAAGCGTTTATCCCAGGCTGTGCTCTCCACTCACCGATGTGCTGTCAAACAGGTCAAGGATGAAGGTGATGGCACTGCTGTTGATGCCAATAAACAGGTTGATGCAGGACAGAGAGACGTAGGCTGTGCTGGGAATACTGAAGATGTAGGACATGGGGTACATCATGGGCGTCACAGACCACCTGCAGGGGACAGAGACAGGTAGGGAGTGTTTTTCCTCATCGGTTTGATCAAGCTTATATTTTTTAGGATCATCTTAACATTTACATGTGGTCCTTGCCTAAATGTTCATTCTAGAAGAAGGGTTTCCTCTGGTCCAGAATGTCAGCTTATTCTGTCACTGTTGGGTGGGGTTGAGTGGCGTAAAAAGCACTATAAACCTGCTACAGGTTTAGCCCCATTAACACAGCACTTAAGTTCTCGTCGCCTGCATCGCTGTACAGTACAATCCATTCATCATTTACAGCATGCTATAAAGGACTGTTCGAGATGCACTCTCCAAGGATAAATTACGAGTTAACCTAAATCGGTAACCTTCCACCTTTAGCCCAAGTAAACGGGCGTACTGTACTGCAGTACACTGACTTACCCATAGAGCATGAGCAGGGCTGCCAGGGGTTGGAGGTTGGTTGGCGACGTGTAGCACTTCTTGTCAAAGACCATGAAAATAGCCACCACCAGTGCTGCACTGATAGAGTAATTCACCTGATGAGGGGGAAGTGGCACAATGAATGTCAAGCTCTATGTAGAAAGATCAAATGTATCTCTCAACCCGTTGGGCTGTTTGAGTGGACACGTACGCCCTTCGGCAATAAACTACATGACATTACGTGGAATACGGTATGTAACAGATGGTAAATACCGTTTCTACAACCTGTCACTTCACTATGATCTCTCTTCACTGGAATGATCTGTCATGCCATATTAATATTGATCATTTAAGAGAGTGGGTAGCCTCTCCACGAACCATTTTGGCATATCAAGAACTTGGGGCGTGTCAATGTGAGATTGGAGAGAGTATGATGGGAGACATACCATGTCCCAGAGGAAGTTGGCCATCCAGTAGATGACGGGACTGACCCCGCTGACGAACTGGAGGTGTTTGGCCTGGGTCACCCTCTCCTGGATGAGGTAAAGCACAAAGGAGGCTGGGACAAAGGACATGGCGAAGATCACACAGATAGCCACCATCACATCCACTGAGGTGCTCAGGCTAGGAGAGGAGAGGAGAGAAGAGGAGAGGGAGTAGGGTTAGATAGAGAACATCACACAGATAGCCACCATCACATCCACTGAGGTGCTCAGGAGAGGAGAGGAGAGGAGAGGAGAGGAGAGGAGAGGAGAGGAGAGGAGAGGAGAGGAGAGGAGAGGAGAGGGAGTAGGGTTAGATAGAGAGCATCACACAGATAGCCACCATCGCATCCACTGAGGTGCTCAGGAGAGGAGAGGAGAGGAGAGGAGAGGAGAGGAGAGGAGAGGAGAGGAGAGGAGAGGAGAGGAGAGGAGAGGAGAGGAGAGGAGAGGAGAGGGAGTAGGGTTAGATAGAGAGCATCACACAGATAGCCACCATCGCATCCACTGAGGTGCTCAGGAGAGGAGAGGAGAGGAGAGGAGAGGAGAGGAGAGGAGAGGAGAGGAGAGGAGAGGAGAGGAGAGGAGAGGAGAGGAGAGGAGAGGAGAGGAGAGGAGAGGAGAGGAGAGGAGAGGAGAGGAGAGGAGAGGAGAGGAGAGGGAGTAGGGTTAGATAGCCACCATCACAGGGACACAGAACGGGGTTAGATGATCCAGGAGAACTGTCTATTAGATGCTTTAATCACCTCACCTGGTTGGCCAGTACTCACTCAGTGACCTCTAGTATCAAATCTCCTGAAAGGCCAGTACTCACTCAGTGACCTCTAGTATCAAATCTCCTGAAAGGCCAGTACTCACACAGTGACCTCTAGTATCAAATCTCCTGAAAGGCCAGTACTCACACAGTGACCTCTAGTATCAAATCTCCTGAAAGGCCAGTACTCACACAGTGACCTCTAGTATCAAATCTCCTGAAAGGCCAGTACTCACACAGTGACCTCTAGTATCAAATCTCCTGAAAGGCCAGTACTCACTCAGTGACCTCTAGTATCAAATCTCCTGAAAGGCCAGTACTCACACAGTGACCTCTAGTATCAAATCTCCTGAAAGGCCAGTACTCACACAGTGACTTCAGACAACTGTTCCTTGGTAAGGTTGAGAGGGTGGTTGATGGTGGTGATGCCGTATACATCCAGCCTGGCATCTTTGGGCAGGTTGGCTCTGAGGATGGCGTTGTTGGCCACATTCATGAAGGCCACCATGGCATGCCAGCCCTTGTTGTTGTACCACACCTTCAAAAATACAGAATGGATATTCTAGTGAATATTTTGCTGGTGTATGGTACAAAAGTAAGACAGTGGATTTGCAGTAGAGGGTTAAATTGTATACAGTGTAGACAACTGCAATATATGCCTTGCCTTGACATTGTATTCACTCTCCATGTATCGAAGGAAGGTTCCTATGTCCTTAAGAGTTTGTTTGGAGTATTTACCCTGGAGAGAAGAGTACCATGATTGGTTACATGGACAGTTACAGGGCTGTTGAAGTGTGTAAAGATCCACACCAGAGACATCTTTAGTAGTCATACCCCAGTAACATTGAGCAGTCGTCCCAGCTGTGACGCTGCGTCCTGGATGGTCTTAGGGTCCACATCTAACACAGGAAGCTGTCCCCCGGCAGATATACCTCCATACCTGGATGACAGACAACAGACAACACATATACCTCCATATCTGAACACCAGGAGTGAGACCGTATACTCAGTGAAAGCTAAAACTCCTTATACAATAACGGTACTATGCCCCTGACCACCAGAGGGCGCTACAACATCACTTTCCGTTACATGACGGCCACAAGCAAAGGTAACACCCACCTAGCTCATTGCAAATATGCTACGTTTCGAATTTTGTAAAATATGGAAATAGTACCTTTGTTCATTCACCCAGTATTTGCTCTTCAAACTGAACAAGAAAGACATATGAATTCTGCCATTAGAGTTGTGTATGTAGAACAGAAGAAAGTAGATGAAGGGCTGAAATAGTTCCACAGTACCTGGCCTTGATGAGGGAGGGGTAAGTCTTCACCAGGTAATCAGAGATATTCCTGCCTGTTAGGTCCACCAGAACATCACCTGTCGACTGGATCCTCTAAAATACACACACACACACACACACACACACACACACACACACACACACACACACACAGTGTGCATTGGTGACTGACTGGGATTTAAACCGGGGCCACTTGATTACCACAATACTGTATCAGCCCATTGAGTTAAAGCCTATGCATATGTCTACACTAACCTGTGGTGGTGTTAGCCCCCCTGCTCCCTCAGGGCAGACAGGCAGCATGGTGAGTTTCCTAGGGGTACTACACTGGCAGCCCGGGGAAGGGTTAACTGCGGTCCACTCTGGTCCATCCAACATGTCTATCAGCGCAGGGTTCACGCGCGGCATCTCCCACTCCGTTGTGATGTTATTACATGGGAAATCCCTATACCGGGAACACACAGGAACACGCACGCACACATGCACATTGTTACACTTGAAGTGCCTATCAGGATCAACATGATAGACAAAATCATTTTTCGGGCATATGCAACGATGCCTCCCTCCTCCCCTAATGTCCGTTACTTTTGGGCATACAGTAGCCGACATGATATCAGTAACTATGACATTCTTTAAGATGGTCTCAAACTCAATCCTAGCGCACGTCCGGCCTGCGAGTTGCTTTCTGGCCCCCAGACTGATATCTGACTCCTATTGGAATCGAGTCTTAAAGTGATGCTATACTTCGACACTGAGCAAACAGATGATATTGTATGGTAAGTGAACTGTCCCTGGTCAATACTCACTCCAGAGGTTCATCCACCATGCAGCGAGTCCCAAAGCCAGGCTTGTTCAGCAGCACCTCTCCAAAGTACCTCATCTCAGGGTCCAGGATACGCTCGTTACTGGAAGATGGCACATCCAACAGTCAACAACAGTCTTTATCAAACATGATCAAAATCCACATAATCATTCGAGACTTCTACGTTCTACTCATGTTTTGTGCCAGTGGAATTGCACTTCCTCAGACTGAATCTGCTCTGAATTGGCTGGACGATTGGTTTAACAAATGGTGCTAGACTCAGGGCAGGACAGAAGTCTCTATGCTCACCTGAAGAAGGTGAACTGTCGTCCATACATCCAGGGACTAAGGGTCAGGCTGGGGTACTCTCCAAATGGAGGTACGATCGTAGTGAACATCAGTGATACAAACACAAAACTGGCAGGCAAAACTATCTGAAGGAACCAAACAAAAAGACACAGGGACGTTTCCATATTCAAATTCTGCATAATGAAACTGGAACCATCAAGAAATGTGTAACATTATTGCACATGATTATAAATAGGGATTTATAGCCAATGCACATGATAGAGGGGACGCAAAATACACAGCGCCAACAGCCGTCTGTGGAGAATGGTACCTGAGCAAAGAAGTCCTTATGTGATCTTGTGGCGTGGTGAAACCGTTTGATGAGCAGGGCAAATAACTGTTTCAGGACCAGACAGACACCTTTGACCTGTCTAGAGCCCCGCCCCTCGCTGCCCTCCGAGCCCCCAGAATTCCCCTGCCTGTTGGCCTGGGTCTCTCCGTCTGCCTCTGTAACGTAGGGAGAGGTCGGGAGTTAAACGCTCCCTGTCTGCAGACAGAAAGAGTGATACTACACAGCTTAAATGGTCTTCTACAGTGATAGCCATAAACACTCTGCATGACCTGCAAGCCTGCAGCGTCACCACTCAGCGTAAGCCTGAATCTATTACAGCTTCCTGTAATGCCACTAGAGAACAGTATATGGGTCCAGAATTGACGTTGCCCATGGAGTCCTAGTTTAAAGGCCATGGCTTATAAGATATCTGTTCATTATAGCCATTGCAGCATTATAGCCATTGCAGTAGTTTCTAGCTTGTTGCTTGTAGCTTGTAGCTTGTTGCTTGTAGCTTGTAGCTTGTAGCTTGTCACCTTCAGATTGGTCGACATAAAGTGCTACTTTGTTGTGTCCTACACTGGGTCGAGGTGTCTGCTGCCACAATCTCTGGTCTGGGGGGTAGATGACAGCAAATCCAACATAACTGTCACACACATAACATCACAGTACAGTACTGTACAGTCTTCACAGTACAGTACTGTACAGACCAACACACAGAACATCACAGTACAGTACAGTCTTCACACAGAACATCACAGTACAGTCCTATACAGACCAACACACAGAACATCACAGTACAGTACTGTACAGACCAACACATAGAACATCACAGTACAGTACTGTACAGACCAACACATAGAACATCACAGTACAGTACTGTACAGTCTTCACACAGAACATCACAGTACAGTACTGTACAGTCTTCACACAGAACATCACAGTACAGTACTGTACAGTCTTCACACAGAACATCACAGTACAGTACTGTACAGACCAACACACAGAACACCACAGTACAGTACTGTACAGTCTTCACACAGAACATCACAGTACAGTACTATACAGACCAACACACAGAACATCACAGTACAGTGCTGTACAGACCAACACACAGAACATCACAGTACAGTACTATACAGACCAACACACAGAACACCACAGTACAGTACAGACCAACACACAGAACATCCCAGTACAGTACTATACAGACCAACACACAGAACACCACAGTACAGTACAGACCAACACACAGAACACCACAGTACAGTACAGACCAACACACAGAACATCACAGTACAGTACTGTACAGACCAACACACAGAACATCACAGTACAGTACTGAACAGACCAACACACAGAACAGCACAGTACAGTGCTGTACAGAACATCACAGTACAGTACTGAACAGACCAACACACAGAACAGCACAGTACAGTACTGTACAGAACATCACAGTACAGTACTGTACAGTCTTCACACAGAACATCACAGTACAGTACTGAACAGACCAACACACAGAACATCACAGTACAGTACTGTACAGACCAACACACAGAACATCACAGTACAGTACTGTACAGACCAACACAGAACATCACAGTACAGTACTGTACAGACCAACACACAGAACATCACAGTACAGTCCTATACAGACCAACACACAGAACATCACAGTACAGTACTGTACAGTCTTCACACAGAACATCACAGTACAGTACTGTACAGTCTTCACACAGAACATCACAGTACAGTACAGTCTTCACACAGAACATCACAGTACAGTACTATACAGACCAACACACATAACATCACAGTACAGTACTGTACAGACCAACTCACAGAACATCACAGTACAGTACTGTACAGACCAACACACAGAACAGTACTGTACAGACCAACACACAGAACATCACAGTACAGTACTGAACAGACTAACACACAGAACATCACAGTACAGTACTATACAGAACATCACAGTACAGTCACTGTACAGACCAACACACAGAACATCACAGTACAGTACTGTACAGACCAACACACAGAACACCACAGTACAGTACTGTACAGACCAACACACAGAACATCACAGTACAGTACTGTACAGACCAACACACAGAACACCACAGTACAGTACAGACCAACACACAGAACATCCCAGTACAGTACTATACAGACCAACACACAGAACATCACAGACAATACACAAGTTATAAAAGACACACAGTTCAGATCTTCTTTTTAAATTACCTTGTGTAGTTTTGCCAGATTTGGCTTCACCGTCCGCTGTCACTTTCAGGAATATCTACAAGAGAAAAAGAAAGTGCAATGGTACATGGCCATCAAACATGGAAACATGTAGTGGACTGATGTATTGTGATTGAATATAGGCTCACCTCCTCCAGTGATGTGTCAGAGACCCCGAAGCTGCTGAGGCCGATGTCAGAGAGGGTTTCCTCCAGCTCTCTGAAGAGGGAGGCGTAGGCCCTGGGCTGGAAGCCCTGGTTGGGCAGCAGGTAGGTCAACTCCTGGCCGATAGCCTCGATCAAACGGGCCTCTGGGACATGGTGGTGGACCAGCCCTGTGATGCTTGACAAGTCACCTGGTAGACACACACACACACACACACACACACACACACACACACACACACACACACACACACACACACACACACACACACACACACACACACACACACACACACACACACACACACACAGACACACACAGACACAGAAACACACACACACAAACCAAGTCAACATTAGTGTTGGAACCAACGCTGTGGTTCTGGCTATGTCACCTGTTACAAGTATGTTACAACACATACAGAACATACACAGATGCAACAGCTAGTGAGGAAAGTGGCCATGTGTAAAGGGGCTTTATGGTCCCCTATACTTATGTCACCTCAATTCCTCAATGAAAACCTTACCGTCCATCTGTCTGTCCTGGGTTTTGGCTTGAGGTAACTCTTCTTTGTACGTGGTACAGGTGGAGCATTTACACGAACACTCATCAGTACAGTCACACTTCATCTAGGACAAAGAGAAAACGCCATCAATGACACGCACCTCTGTCTAGGCAATGAAAGCATTCACTCACCCTAACACACACTCTCTCTCTCTCTCACATAAACAACAACACACTTTAGAGGCTCTTTCCGAGATCGTATCCATCCCACCTTGGTCTTGGGTCCCTCGTATTTCATTCGTCGAACCAGGGTGAGGTAGAACCCGGCACCGAAGCAGTTCTTGAGGAAGAGAGGGGAGCCGCAGCAGTGAAGACGACCCTGAGAGATGATGGCCACACGGTCACTCAACAGGTCAGCCTCGTCCATGTGGTGAGTGGACAGAATCACTGTACGTCCTGGGGAGGTAGAAAGAGGACGAGAGAGGGCGAGAAAGAGAGAGAACGAGAGAGAGAGAATGAGTGAGATAGAGAATGAGACAGAGAGAGAATGAGTGAGAGAGAGAGAGAGAGAGAGAGAGAGAGAGAGAGAGAGGGTTATATAGGGTTAGCATTATGAGATGGCATTTGATATTACACAGTCGTGGCCAAAAGTTTTGAGAATGACACAAATATTAATTTTCACAAAGTCTGCTGCCTCAATGTAACGCCCTGGCCATAGAGAGGGGTTTTTGTTCTTTATTTTGGTTAGGCCAGGGTGTTACATTGAGTGGGCGTTCTATGTTCCTTTTTCTATGTTTTTGTATTTCTTTGTTTTGGGCCGTATGTGGCTCCCAATCAGGCACAGCTGAAGTTCGTTGTTGCTGATTGGGAGTCACACATAAGGAGCATGTTTTTCCTTTGGGTTTTGTGGGTAATTGTTTCTGTCTAGTGTTTTCTGTCTTGTGCAGAGTTAATCCTGACAGGACTGTTTTGCTGTCGTCTTTTGTTTATTTTTGTAGTGTTCTCTTTTTCATTAAAACTCTAATGATGAACACATCCTCCGCTGCACCTTGGTCTAATTCTGTCGAGACCAAGCAGTGGAGGAAGGAGCAGCGCAAGGAGAAGAACCAGGAGAGGAGCTATCTGGAATCGTGGACTTGGGAGGAAATCCTGGACGGTAAAGGACCATGGGCTCAAGCTGGGGATTATCGCCACCCGCAGTGGGAGATCGAGGCGGCGAGAGCTGAGAGGCGCTGGTATGAGGAGAGGGAGCGCAACAGGCACGAGAGGCAGCCCCCCAATTTTTTTGGGGGGGTGGCACACGGGGAGTGTGGCGGAACCAGGAAGGAATTCTGGGCCAACTCCCCGTGCTTACGGCAGGCATCGCAGTACTGGTCAGGCACCGTGTTATGCGGTAAAGCGCACAGTGTCCCCAGTACGCGTTCATAGCCCGGTGCGCTATAGGCCAGCCCTCCGCAAGTGCCATGTGAGTGCAGGCATCGAGCCAGGACGGGTTGTGCCAGCTCAGCGCGTCTGGTCTCCAGTGCGCCTTTTCGGGCCAGGGTATCCTGCACCGGCTCTGCGCACTGTGTCTCCAGGGCGCTGGGAGGGTCCAGTTCGCCCAATGCCTGCTCTCCGCCCGTGCCGGGCCAGAGTGGGCAGTCAGCCTGGAGTATGGGTAAAGAGCGTAAAGGCTAGAACTCCAGTGCTCCCCCACAGCCCGGTTTATCCTGTGCCTCCTCCTCGGACCAGGCCTCCAGTGGATCTCTCCAGCCTGGTCCGTCCTGTGCCACCTCCCAGGACTAGGCCTCCAGTGGGTCTCCCCATCCTGGTTAAGCCTGTGCCTCCTCCTCGGACCAGGCCTCCAGTGGGTCTCCCCATCCTGGTCCGTCCTGTGCCGCCTCCTAGGACTAGGCCTCCAGTGGGTCTCGCCAGTCCAGAGCCGCCAGAGCTGCCCGCCAGTCCGGAGCCGCCAGAGCTGCCCGCCAGTCCGGAGCCGCCAGAGCCGCCCGCCAGTTAGGAGCCGCCAGAGCCGCCCGCCAGTCAGGAGCCGCCCGCCAGTCAGGAGCCGCCAGAGTCGTCCGCCAGTCAGGAGCCGCCAGAGCTGCCCGCCTGTCCGGAGCCGCCAGAGCCGCCCGCCTGTCCGGAGCCGCCAGAGCCGCCCGCCTGTCCGGAGCCGCCAGAGCCGCCCGCCTGTCCAGAGCCGCCCACCTGTCCGGAGCCGCCAGAGCCGCCCGCCAGCCCGGTGAGTCCTGTGCCTGCGCCTAGGGCCAGGTCTATTACATGTCTCCTCAGCCTGGTGAATCCTGGGTCAGTGCCGCCGGAGCCGCCAGGGACGCCCGCCAGCCGGGCGCAGCCAGGGACGCCCGCCAGCTGGGCGCAGCCATCGCCGCCCGCCAGCCGGGCGCAATCATCACCGCCCACCAGCCGGGCGCAACCAGGGTTGCCCGCCAGCCGGCCGCAGTCAGGGTCGCCCACCAGACCTTCGGCGCAGCCAGGTGCGCCACCTAAGAGGGCGACGCCGAGGGTGGAGCAGAGGCCACGTCCCGCACCTGAGCCGCCGCCGTAAGAAGGCCCACCCGGACCCTCCCCTTCAGAGTCAGGTTTTGCGGTCGGAGTCCGCACCTTGGGGGGGTACTGTAACGCCCTGGCCATAGAGAGGGGTTTTTGTTCTTTATTTTGGTTAGGCCAGGGTGTTACATTGGGTGGGCGTTCTATGTTCCTTTTTCGATATTTTTGTATTTCTTTGTTTTGGGACGTGTGCGGCTCCCAATCAGGCACAGCTGAAGTTCGTTGTTGCTGATTGGGAGTCACACATAAGGAGCATGTTTTTCCTTTGGGTTTTGTGGGTAATTGTTTCTGGCTAGTGTTTTCTGTCTTGTGTAGAGTTAATCCTGACAGGACTGTTTTGCTGTCGTCTTTTGTTTATTTTTGTAGTGTTCTCTTTTTCATTAAAACTCTAATGATGAACACATCCTCCGCTGCACCTTGGTCTAATTCTGACGACGGCCGTTACACTCAGTTTGTATGATGGCAATTTGCATATACTCCAGAATGTTATGAAGATTGATAAGATGAATTGCAATTAATTGCAAAGTCCCTCTTTGCCATGCAAATGAACTGAATCCCCAAAAAACATTTCCACTGCATTTCAGCCCTGCCACAAAAGGACCAGCTGACATCATGTCAGTGATTCTCTCGTTAACACAGGTGTGAGTGTTGACGAAGGCAAGGCTGGAGATCACTCTGTCATGCTGATTGAGGTCGAATAACAGACTGGAAGCTTCAAAAGGAGGGTGGTGCTTGGAATCATTTTTCTTTCTCTGTCAGCCATGGTTACCTGCAAGGAAACATGTGCCGTCTTCATTGCATTGCACAAAAAGGGCTTCACAGGCAAGGATATTGCTGCCAGTAAGATTGCACCTAAATCCACCATTTATCGGATCATCAAGAAGTTCAAGGAGAGCGGTTCAATTGTTATGAAGAATGCTTCAGGGCACCCAAGAAAGTCCAGCAAGCACCAGGATCGTCTCCTAAAGTTGATTCAGCTGCAGGATCGGAGGATGGCCTGGTGTCAAGAAGGGCAGCAAAGAAGCCACTTCTCTCCAGGAAAAACATCAGGGACAGACTGATATTCTGCAAAAGGTACAGGGAATGGACTGCTGAGGACTGGGGTAAAGTCATTTTCTCTGATGAATCCCCTTTCCGATTGTTTGGGGCATCCGGAAAAAAGCTTGTCCGGAGAAGACAAGGTGAGCGCTACCATCAGTCCTGTGTCATGCCAACAGTAAAGCATCCTGAGACCATTCATGTGTGGGGTTGCTTCTCAGCCAAGGGAGTGGGCTCACTCACAATTTTGCCTAAGAACACAGCCATGAATAAAGAATGGTAACAACACATCCCCTGAGAGCATCTTCTCCCAACAATCCAGGAACAGTTTGGTGACGAACAATGCCTTTTCCAGCATGATGGAGCACCTTGCCATAAGGCAAAAGTGATAACTAAGTGGCTCGGGGAACAAAACATCGATATTTTGGGTCCATGGCCAGGAAACTCCCCAGACCTTAATCCCATTGAGAATTTGTGGTCAATCCTTAAGAGGCGGGTGGACAAACAAAAGCCTACAAATTCTGACAATGTCACGACTCCTGCCGAGGGTGACTCCTCTCCCTGTTCGGGTGGCGCTCGGCGGTCGTCGTCACCGGCCTACTAGCTGCCACCGATCCCTTTTTCCTTTTCTGTTGGTTATGTCTTTATTGGTTTCACCTGTGTCTCATTAGTGTTTAGTTGGGTATTTAAGCCCGTTTCCCCACCTGTTCTGTGTGCGGGCTTATTTCTGTCGTTCACTGTGTTTCGTGTAGTGGTACGTGTTTTTAGATCCTTGTGTTTTTGATTACACCCTGTTGTTGTTCTTGGGTGTATATTCTTTTGACGGTGCATTCATTAAAGCCCGATAGCAAACACTCTTGTTTCCTGCGTTTGACTCCACACCCACTACATCCAGCGTTACAGACAAACTCCAAGCATTGATTATGCAAGAATGGGCTGCCATCAGTCAGGATGTGGCCCAGAAGTTAATTTGACAGCATGCCAGGGCGGATTGCAGAGGTCTTGAAAAAGAAGGGTCAACACTGCAAATATTGACTCTTTGCATCAACTTCATGTAATTGTCAATAAAAGCCTTTGACACTTATGAAATGCTTGTAATTATACTCCAGTATTCCATAGTAACATCTGACAAAAATATCTAAAGACACTGAAGCAGCAAACTTTGTGGAAATTAATATTTGCATCATTCTCAAAACTTTTGGCCATGACTGTACATTTCCGATGTTGGTAAATTTAAGTAAATCAGCTGTTTTTCCTGCTCCATCCAGCAGGAGGTATATGTACTGTGTGAGCAAGAGCTGGGTTCAAATACACTTTCAGGTATAAAAATTATGTGGACACCTCTTCAAATTAGTGGATTCGGCTATTTCAACCACACCCGTTTCTGACAGGTATATAAAATCGAGCACACAGCCATGCAATCTCCATAGAGATACATTGGCAGTAGAATGGCCTGACTGAAGAGCTCAGTGACTTTCAACGTCGCATCGTCATAGGATGCCACTTTTCCAAGTCAGTTCATCAGATTTCTGCTCTGCTAGAGCTGCCCCAGTCAACTGTAAGTGCTGTTATTGTGTAGTGGTAACATCTCAGCTGCGAAGTGGTAGGCCACACAAGCTCACAGAACGGGATTGCTGAGTGCTGAAACGGGTAGCGCATAAAAATCGTCTGTACTCGGTTGTAACGTTCACTTCCGAGTTCCAAACTGCCTCAGGAAGCAACGTCAGCACAATAACTGTTGGTCGGGAGCTTCATGAAATGGGTTTCCATGGATGAGCAGCTGCACACAAGCCTAAGATCACCATGCGCAATGCCAGGTGTCGGTTGGAGTGGTGTAAACCTCGCCGCCATTGGGCTCTGGAGAAGTGGAAATGCGTTCTCTGGCGTGATGAATCACTCACCATCTGGCAGTCTAACAGATGAATCTGGGTTTGGTGGATGCCAGAATGCTACCTGCACCAATGCATGGTGCCAACTGTAAAGTTTGGCGGAGGAAGAATAATGGTCTGGGGCTGTTTTTCATGGTTTGGGCTAGGTTCCTTAGTTCCAGTGAAGGGAAATCTTAACCCTACAGCATACAATGACATTGTAGATGATTCTGTGCTTCCAACTTTGTGGCAACAATTTGGGGAAGGCCCTATCCTGTTTCAGAATGACAATGCCCCCGTGCACAAAGCGAGGTCCATACAGAAATGGTTTGTTGAGATCGGTGTGTGTAACGATCATAAAAAGGAGTAGACCAAGGTGCAGCGTGGTATGTGTTCATCTTGATATTTATTTTAACTCTGAACACTTAAACAAAATAATAAACAATGGAAAACAACCGTCACGTCTTGCAGGCTTTACAAAGCAGTACAAAAATAAGATCCCACAACTCAAGGAGGGAAAAGGGCTGCCTAAGTATGGTTCCCAATCAGAGACAACGATAGGCAGCTGCCTCTGATAGGAAACCATACCTGGCCAAAACAAAGAAATAGAAACCATAGAATGCCCACCCCACACCCTGACCTAACAAAATAGAGAAATAAACCATCTCTCTCAGGTCAGGGCGTGACAGTGTGGAAGACCTTGACTGGCCTGCACAGAGCCCTGACCTTAATCACATTGAACACCTTTGGGATGAATTGGAACGCCGACTGCGAGCCAGGCCTAATTGCCCAACATCAGTGCCCGACCTCACTAATGCTCTTGTGGTTGAATGGAAGCAAGTCGCCGCAGCAATGTTCCAACATCTAGAGGAGGCTGTTATAGCAGCAAAGTGAGGACCAACTCCATATTAATGCCCATGATTTTGGAATGAGATGTTTGACGAGCAGTTACTCAGTTTCAATACATTTCAAAACAAGTACTCAGATAACCTTTATTTGAAAAAACAAGTAGTTGAATATTATAATTTATTTGTAAATACACTTGAAAAAACTCAAATACACTGACTCAAATACACTCTTATGCATTAAACTGAGGTATTTAAAAATAATATTTGAAATAAGTATTTGAAAATACTTTCAAATACTATTTGCTAGACAATTTTTTTTATTTGTTTTTATTTTTTACAAATAACCATTCAAATACTTAAATAAAAGTTATTGTTTTGGGCTGTGTATTTGAAAATACTCAAATACACAGAAAAAAAGTCTTAAAATAACAAATACTCAAATACACATGTATTATAAACCAGGCCTGGTGTGTACCTGATCGGTACTTGAGTAGCAGGTCCCAGATAGATCGTCTGGAGTAGGGGTCCACCCCCGATGTGGGCTCGTCCAGAATCACCACCTTGGCACCGCCCACAAATGCCATAGCAACAGACAACTTCCTCTGCATGCCGCCTGAGAGGAGAAGAGGAGAAGATAAGGACAGGAGGAGAGGACAACAATACTGGTATCTCATATCTTGATTATGACACTCTAAACACAAGTTAAAGATGAGAAGAAGTGTTTGGTTCATCATCGCTGGCAGTGAAACAGAACTAGCAATGATGAACTATATACTGTAACTGTGCCCGAGGCCCAACACAGTGTGTGTGTGTGTGTGTGTGTGTGTGTGTGTGTGTGTGTGTGTGTGTGTGTGTGTGTGTGTGTGTGTGTGTGTGTGTGTGAAACCTGAGAGGTTCTGTGCCTCCTCGTCTCTCTTGTGGGGCAGGCCCAGATCCTCCAGCATGTTCTCTACCTCCAGCTGAGCCTCAGACAGAGACCTCCCCTTCAGCAGGCTGTAGAACAGGATGTGCTCTTCTACGGTCATACTGAGAGAGAGAGAGAGAGAGAGAGCCTGTGGTGAGCAGCTGCACTGTGCTGAATGTGCTCCTTCGAGGGGAACACCCCAACAGAGTAGGAAGTTGGGATTTTATGAATCACTCAGCTACATTCTTTTTGCATTACATTCTTGTTTCATTATGATCTTGTCCCAACATACCCACATCAGACCAAATAGTCTTTATTAAACCTGTACACACACAGAACAACATCTTAATCTCCATAGACAGAGATAAATTAGACCTGTTTAGGAAGTACGCCCACCTTACCTCCCCACGCACTAATGCAGAAAGAGAGGAGAGCGAGAGAAGAGACAGAGGCTAAGAGAGATGGACAGAGAGGACGATGGAAAGAGAAAGAAAAGAAGTGTGGAGAGAGAGACATGGACATGGTGGAGAGAAAGACAATAGACAAATGCATCACCACATCTAATCACTCCTTGTGTCTATATGACTCGTTAACCCACTGAGGCAGCAGGCACTGTAAGGGGTCACCTACTGGTGAAAGAGGATGTTGTGTTGGGGACACATGCCCAGAGAGTGTCTGATGGTGTCCATGTCTGTCCGGATGTCCTTCCCATAGATGGATGCTGTCCCCGAGGTGGGAGGGAACATCCCCGTCAGGATAGACCTGGTGGAGACCACACAGAGGGACAGAGGATGTAGAGGACGGACAGAGTCACATGGCCAGATGTCACAGTCATAGTCACTACACCTACTGTCACAAAGCTGTCCCCCAACCAGTGGTTCTCAATCTATTTTGGTTGATCACATTCTGCCCAAAGAACCTGCTCTTAGGTCAGGTATCCCAAGGGATAGAAGGTACCACAGGTTGAGAAACACGGCCCTAAACTGATTCAGATGGTCAAACTGTGAATCATTTGACTGTGGGTGACATACATGGTGGTGGTCTTCCCAGCTCCATTGTGCCCCAGGAAAGCAGTGATCTGGCTCTCATAGAAGGTAATGCTCAGTCCGTCTACCGCAGGTTTTTGTCCCCTACCAAACACCTTGACCAGGTTCTGAACACACACACCCTCCACCAGCCCTGCCGGTTCCCCCTCAAAGTAGGCATGGCTGGGCTGACCTGGGGGGAGAGTTGAGAGGTTGGAGGTCAGATGTTAAAGGTCATTGGGATAGGAGTTGTGAGGTCAAAATCTGATAGAATCCAATATAATCAATACAATCAGATAGATGTGAACAACAAGCGTACATTGTCAGGGTATTATAGTGTGTCATCCATATTATACAACATCTACACTGTTGTGTGCACTGATAAGGCTGGAATGGGTGTACTGTTACACAGTTGATACAGGGATATGAAATAGATGTTGTTTGTCGGTGCTGATAGTGAATAATAACTGTAACAGAACTGTTTATGTTATTTTTGCCTCACAAAAATAGCAACATCACATGATCTTCCACCACATTGCATCATGACCTGAAAGACGTTATTTTATCTAGACACTGTTTATAGTCCCAATCTGACAAATCGTTGCTGATACACCATTGAATGAGATGTCCTAAGAAAAACAATGGCAAACAGTGAAGGTGAAATCAGGGGAAAGGAATGCTGCCACTTTGACTGTGTGAAAGGGAGCGGACCAAACGGGAGCTGAATCACATATTAACTAACTCTGACTGAGGGAAATGTACCAATGTGTCAGTCTGTATTGAGACCCGACCTGGAGAGCAAACACACTCAAGGACTGCGGGTTCCCACACACTGCCTGCCGCTAAGCATTGTGGGCCGGGCAAGCAGGCCACAGAGAGCGAGAGAGAGAGGGAGAGAGCTCTATTGTTTCAAACCTCATCAGCGATTCATCAGAGATGCTGGACTGAGACAAAGAGTCCATGGCCCTGATACTTACATATTTAAAAAAAATCCACTTAGTTATTCTCTTTAGAAGACAAGTGGATTTATTTGAATGTGTTTTTACCCTCTTTTTCTCCATTTGGTTTTTCCTCCTGGTTCTTGTTGTTCTCCTCCTCCTCCTCCTCCTCCTCCTCTGTTTTCCCCTTCCCCAGCCTCTCTCGTTTGTCCTGGTGTTTGCAGGATGGCAGCTCCTCATCTGGTGCCTTAGTCTTCTGTTCGTCACCTGGTTCATGATTGGTCTTCTGGTTCTCTTCAGCCTGGTTTACCAGGTTGTCAAACCTGGGTTTCTCCAACTCTTTTGGCTTTGGGGGTCTGGAGTTGAGCCAATAGGAGGGCAGGATGGGGAAATAAAATGGCCGACCAATTCCATACTGCCCTATAGGAGAACAGAAATAAACACAGAGGCGGTGCTGGTTTTAGAATCCAACCATCAAACAAGACCAATAGTTATGAACATCAAATCCAAAAGTACAAAAGTAACCAACTGGTGCTTAGTTTCAACATTACTCCTTCTATGACGTTCATTATGAGCTTTTGTAACTGATTTAGGCATACTTACTATATGCATTTCTGCCATGAGTCATAGCATTATAGCCTGGTCCCAGATCTGTTTGTGCTACCATGTCGACTCCAAACATGGCATGACAAGGAGTGGCATGATGGCACAAACTGGTACCTAGGCTAATAGCATGGTGGTTACCTGGGAAGACGTTGTCGAGGTACCAGGCAAGGACAGCGTAGAGTACAGTATCCAGGGCCATCATAGAGATGGAGGTGAGGAAGGAGTACTCATCCCCCTCCAGAGGGCTGGTCTGGATGTTGTCCCACTGCAGACCCAGACCCTGCTCCTCATAACGGGACAAGTACTCTGTCCCAAAGCCAAACGCCACCTGGGACATCAGGCTCTGAGAGGACAGACATGGAGAGACAGACAGATAGACAGGCCACGGAAGGAACATCAACTGATGTTAGCTGTTGAGAGGGTTATCTAAACTGACTGTATGAAATGTTAGTCTTTTTAAAGGTGTAAGACAGCAAAAACATGCCAGGAGTCAGAAGCTACAGTATGTACCAATGTCCATGCTAACATACCGTATCACTTGGAACGAATGCCAATACATTTCTTCATGCTAAGTGATATGTTAGTGTGGATATTGAAACATAGCGAGAAGAGTAAAGAATGAAGACAGGTGCATGTGTCCCAGGGGGACTTATTTGGAGGTTACACACCGCCATGATCTTGTCATCCTTGGTGATGCGGTCCTGCCATGCAAAGCAGAGGATGTGGGGCAGGTAGAGCGTGAAGTAGATGATACCGCTGCAGGCTGCAGCCAGGTTGGCCTTGTTAAAGAACACACTGAGTAGGAAACACTGCATGATGGTGGCAGTGGTGAAGGTTAGAAGAAACAGGAACAGGATTAGAGGGTTGCTGTAGTTCAACACCTTACCACCCTGGAAGACAGAATAAAGAATTGAATTGGTTTTGTCAGTGTTTAGAGTTAGAGTCCCTATTTGCTTCATGCACAAAGGAGAAGTTACAAATTGAAATCACATATAAGTGATTGAAAATTTGGGGGACAAACGTAAAAAGATTCTAGTTTATTTCCCGAATCTTCCACTAGAGGTCCCAACAGTACATTCAAAACAGCAGCCTTCTGAGAAGCTCTGATCTATGAAATAAATTAATACTAATCATTGACCAACTAGCCATTTTGGTCATTTACAACTTGAAGCCAATTAGGACTGACCATAATGATCCCAGTGAGCAGGGAAGTGCTGGCAGCCATCATGAGGAAGCTGTCTATGAACCATGTGACCCACAGAACCCCATTGGTGACCCCCATGGTCTTCAGGGTCTCTTTGAGCCTGAGCTCCTTCTCCAAGACGATGCTCTTCACGGTCATAGACACTGAGTAGACCCACGCCAGCACCATGAAGATGGGGAAGCAACGGTTCAATGTCAGCATGAAGCTAGAGGAGGAGAGGTGGTACGAGAAACGAAAGGGAAAGAGGAAAGGTGGAAAAGAGAGAGAGAAGACGAAAAGAGGAAAGGGGGGGAAGATAGAGAGAGAGGATATAAAAATGATGGGGGTAATCGATGAGAAATGACCATCAAAAAATGCCATTTCTAAATGCAACAATAACATTTAACATTGACAGGCAGGCCTTGGGTTGGTATTTGTGTCTTAAGGTGTGTCACTCACAGGTCGTCCACGTAGCATGGGTACGGCATCTGTTGTAGGTAGACACCGAGGGGCCAGTCCTTGCCTGTCTGGGTCCTGATGATGCCATGCTCTATCATGTCCTGCAGATAGGCAAACCCCCCCCACACGTAACGGAGATCATCCACCGGGTCGGCCCTAGGACCAGGGTCCCAGTATCTGTGGCCAGAGGGAGAGAAATAAGGAAGAGAGGGGTATATCTGAGGGCTTGATCTGCATTTAAGCATTTGGATAAAAAATTTTTTTTAAATGGATATGTTTGTCACTAAGTTACCTAACAAAGACAAATTCTACACTGGGCACCATACCTGAAAATCCCATTAATCCCATTTCAAGTAAGAGTTGCTTATGTTGCAAAACACTTCATACAAGCATCATGACCTTGAAAGTAACCCTGATGAGTACGTAAGGTAAGGTAACATCCACTCATTCATTAGGGAGTTATATACACTTACCTGTCCTTGATCTTATTGGTGCGCTCCACTGCGTCGATGTCCATGCGGATCTTGAACCGGACGTGGGGTGGAACCTTGGTGGTCCAGGGATAGGTGTCCATGAAGACCAGGCCAGCCCAGAACTTACTCTCCCCCATCAGACTCAGAGCTCTGTGGGTCATCTGCTCCTCATCGTTCAGCCCAGAGAATTTATCTAGGATCAGACACTGTGGAAAGGAATTCATGGATTATGCACGGTGCGTTTGGAAAGTATTCAGACCCGTTCAATTTTTCCACATTTTGTTACGTTACAGCCTTATTTTAAAATTGATTAAAAAAATAATATTTATCTTTAATCTACACACAATACCCCATAATGACAAAGTGAAAACAGGTTTGTACAATTTTTGCAAAAGTTTTTTTTTTTTAAATACAGAAATTCCTTATTTACGTAAGTATTCAGACCCTTTGCTATGAGACTCTAAATTGAGCTCAGGTGCATCCTGTTTACATTGATCATCCTTGAGATGTTTCTACAACTTGATTGGAGTCCACCTGTGGTAAATTCAATTGATTGGACATGATTTGGAAAGACATACCTGTCTATATAAGGTCCCAAAGTTGACATTGCATGTCAGAGCAAAAACCAAGCTATGAGGTCGAAGGAATTGTCCTTAGAGCTCCGAGACTGCATTGTGTCGAGGCACAGATCTGGGGAAAGCTACCAAAAAAATTCTGCAGCATTGAAGGTACCCAAGAACACAGTGGCCTCCATCATTCTTAAATGGAAGAAGTTTGGAACCACCAAGACTCTTCCTATAGCTGGTTGCCCGGCCAAACTGAGCAATCGAGGGAGAGGGGCCTTGGTCTGGGAGGTTACCAAGAACCCGATGGTCACTCTGACAGAGCTCCAGAGGTCCCCTGTGGAGATGGGAGAACCTTCCAGAAGGACAAACATCTCTGCAGCACTCCACCAATCAGGCCTTTATGGGAGAGTGGCCAGACTGAAGCCACTCCTCAGTAAAAGGCACATGACCGCCCGCTTGGAGTTTTCCAAAACACACCTAAAACACTCTCAGACCATGAGAAATAAGATTCTCTAGTCTGATTAAACCAAGATTGAACTCTTTGGCCTGAATGCCAAGCGTTACGTCTGGAGGAAACCTGGAACCATCCCTATGGTGAAGCATGGTGGTGGCACCATCATGCTGTGGGGATGTTTTTCAGCGGCAGGGACTGGGAGATTAGTCAGGATCGAGTGAAAGATGAATGGGGCAGTACAGAGAGATCCTTGATGAAAACCTGCTCCAGAGTGCTCAGGACCTCAGACTGGGGCGAAGGTTCACCCTCCAACAGGACAACGACCCAAAGCACACAGCCAAGCCAACACAGGAGTGGCTTCTGAACAAGTCTCTGAATTTCCTTGAAATTCAGAGCCCGGACTTGAACCAGATCTAACATTTCTGGAGAGACCTGAAAATAGCTGTGCAGCAACGCTACCCATCCAACCTGACAGAGCTTGAGGGGATCTGCAGAGAAGAATGGGAGAAGCTCCTCAAATATGGGTGTGCCAAGCATGTAGCTTCATACCCAATAAGACTCGAGGCTGTAATCGCTGCCAAAGGTGCTTCAACAAAGTACTGAGTAAAGGGTCTGAATACTTATGTAAAAGTAATATTTCAGTTTTTATTTATTTATTTTTGCAAAAAAAAAGGTTTTGCTTTGTCATTATGGGGTATTGTGTGTAGATTGATGAGGGAAAAAACGATTTAATCAATTTTAGAATAAGGCTGTAACATAACAAAATGTGTAAAAAGTGAAGGGGTCTGAATACTTTCCGAAGGCACCGTACCTTGACTGCCATGTAGGTACAGTATTAACATACATTTGAATTTGGAAGGGGGAACAATATCATTTGTGGGGCGTTTTGGTTTCTATATGAGGAAGAATAGCACACACACACACACACACACACACACACACACACACACACACACACACACACACACACACACACACACACACACACACACACACACACACACACACACACACACACACACGGTCCTAATTGGGGCCACCAGTGTTGGTGGACTGTGGACTTGGACATGGGTTCCCATCCAGGGGGCTGGGGGGGAGGTTTAGGGGCCACTAAGGCCAGTGTTGGCTAGGGGCCCCGAGTTCAGATCCACTCTCATCTACTCTGACACCTCACCACCAGGCCTCCTATTGCAGCTGCTCCTCATCTGATTGAGCCATTCAACAACACAGTACCTATTACCACCATGGAGGTCCTGCATGGGCCCAGGGGAAGGAACTGAGACAAACAGAACCACCAAGACACACACATGCAGAGGAATGCACGCAAACACGCACACGCACAAACATGCAGGCACACAGACGTGCACACACACACTCATTAAGACTGCATAACAAACCATACACACACACTCATTAGTTTGCAAAGGATCACCCCTCCCTAATAGCCTCCAATGACAAAACTGTTGCTACACTCTTCAATCAGACTATGCCATTGCTGTGCTGTACACAAGCCCATCGGATTCCGTAGACTGCGTTCATTGTAGCGGAGCTGAAAGAGGGTGGTCAGACTGACAGCTGTAGCGAATTGGGCTAAATCAGGCCGGTCTACTCTGTCACACTGAAGTGCTGTAAGCCTCACGGAAGATAAAGACAGAGGGGCCATGCGATCCACACAGTGAGGACCAGGTTGCCATTTTACCCCGTTCTGCCACCCCTGGGGCAAGAGGCCTTACCTGCTTACGCTGATTAGTATCGAGGGGGCGAGGGACGAGTTGAACTGTTCCCAAAGTGCTTTGAGGGGCCGAGGGCTGAGTTACACAGTTTGGCCTACTCAGATGGAGTGTCCTCGGAGAGACAGTGAAGGGAGAAAGGCCCGGGTGGGTTTTCTACCCTCCACTAGATTAGTACGGTACAAAAGAGACTGACAGCTTTGCTTGTTGTTCTCCCTCTCCCCCTCCTGAGCAGATTTACATGTCTTTAGTAAGGGGCAAATTAGAAGGCCATTGAAAGGCCATACAGCGATCGTATGCTTATATCACATAGAGTGTGTACTGAGTGGGTGTTGTTGTCTGGAACTGATTCATGTTTATAGAAAGCAACAAGCAACAGGTCTGAGAACTGTGCTCAATATTTTCTTGTGGAGAAAACCTGTGAATTTGGACGTTTGGCACTTTGTATTGAGAAAGACAATGCAGATTCTGGTGAAAAGCTATAAAAAAAAGTATCAAACCCATGAATCAAAAGACCAAGGGTTATGTTTCCGAAAATATAGTCTCGTGGTCGTCAATCCCCACCATTGTGAATGAAATGTATCATAGCTTGCAGCCCAGCCCAGCCCAGCCCACTCTAGTCCTGTCCCAGTCCTGACCAGCTCACCTCTCCATACTGGTTCATCATACGGATGACTTGGTCTGTGAAGTTGAAGACATTCCTCCAATCAAAGTTGGCCATGTCGTAGTCCCTGTCTTCTATTGGCCCGTTGTACAGGAAGTTGAGGATTTGTTTAGAGGAGAACTCTGTGTCCTGTAGACTCCTGTCAATGTAGTCCCTCACCGTGGGATTCCTTATGGTATCCTGTGGGGGGGGGGGGGGGGGGGGGGGAATCACCATACTTTAATGAAGACAGCTTCTCCATCTTAGCAGGGGAGCTCATTCATTTCCAGGCCCAGGGACAAGTACTTGTCTGTGGTGACCTAAACGCCTGAACTGGACAAGAACCTGACACCTTCAGCACATGGGGGGAAGGTGTCAGGTACCTTCATACCCCTTGACTTGACCACATTTTGTTGTGTTATAGCCTGAATTCAAAATGTATTTAAAAAATATATATAATCTCTCCCATCTATACACAATACCCCATAATGACAAAGTGAAAGCATGTTCTTTTCAACAGAAATATGTCATTCACATAAGTATTCATACCCCTGAGTCAATACATGTTAGAATCATCTTTGGCAGCGATTACTGCTGTGAGTCTTTTTGGGTAAGTCTCTAAGAGCTGTGAATACTTCTGGGTAAGTCTCTAAGAGCTGTGAGTCTTTCTGGGTAAGTCTCTAAGAGCTGTGATTATTTCTGGGTAAGTCTCTAAGAGCTGTGATTATTTCTGGGTAAGTCTCTAAGAGCTGTGAATACTTCTGGGTAAGTCTCTAAGAGCTGTGAATATTTCTGGGTAAGTCTCTAAGAGCTGTGAGTCTTTCTGGGTAAGTCTCTAAGAGCTGTGAGTCTTTCTGGGTATGTCTCTAAGAGCTGTGATTCTTTCTGGGTAAGTCTCTAAGAGCTGTAAATATTTCTGGGTAAGTCTCTAAGAGCTGTGAATATTTCTGGGTAAGTCTCTAAGAGCTATGAGTCTTTCTGGGTAAGTCTCTAAGAGCTGTGATTCTTTCTGGGTAAGTCTCTAAGAGCTGTGAATATTTCTGGGTAAGTCTCTAAGAGCTGTGAATATTTCTGGGTATGTCTCTAAGAGCTGTGAGTCTTTCTGGGTAAGTCTCTAAGAGCTGTGAATATTTCTGGGTAAGTCTCTAAGAGCTTTGCACACCTAGATTGTACAATATTATTATTTTAAAATTCTTCAAGCTCTGTCAAGTTGGTTGTTGATCATTAAAGTCTTGCCATAGATTTTCAAGCCGATTTAAGTCAAAACTGTAACTAGGCCACTCAGCAACATTCAATGTCGTCTTGGTAAGCAACTCCAGTGTAGATTTGGCCTTGTGTTTTAGGTTATTGTCCTGCTGAAAGGTGAATTCATCTCCCAGTGTCTGGTGGAAAGCAAACTGAAACAGTTTTTAGCCAGTGCTTAGCTCTACTCTGTTTCTTTTATCATAAAAAAACTCCCACCACCATGCTTGAAAATATGTAGATTGGTACTCAGGGATTTGATGTTTTGGATTTACCCCAAACATAAGGCTTTGTATTTTGTACAGGCTTCCTTCTTTTCACTTTATCATTTAGGTTAGTATTGTAGAGTAACTACAATCCATCCTCAGTTTTCTCCTGTCACAGCCATTAAACTCTGTAACTGTTTTAAAGTCACCATTGACCTCATGGTGAGATCCCTGTGCAGTTTGCTTCCTCTCTGACAGCTGAGTTAAGAAGGACGCCTCTATCTTTGTATTGACTGTGTGTATTGATACACCATCCAAAGTGTAATGAATAACTTCACCATGCTTTTTTCTACCCATCTACTTTACCAATAGGTGCCTTTCTTTGTGAGGCATTGGATAACCTACCCGGTCTTTATGGTTGAATCTGTGTTTGAAATTCAATGTTCGACTGAGGGACCTTACACATAATTCCACTTTGAAATGATGGGGTATTGTGTGTAGGCCGGTGACATAAAATCTCACTTTAATCCATTTTAAATTCAGGCTTTAACACATCAAAATGTGGAAAAAGTCAAGGGGTATGAATACTTTCTGAAGGCACTGTCCCTGAAGGTGTGTCCCCCTAGACACAACTACCACAAAACAACCAACAAAAACGGGTCACAACTCTTGCAGCTCTGTCGCATGCTGGGTCTGTACATAGTCAAATTGTAGGCTTCAAGGGGACTCCTACGGTAGGTACACCCACAGCTCATTCCAGTACTGTAGACTACTGTTCAGAGTCTCTCAGAACATCTACCATCAGCCAACTAACACCCCTATCAGACCCCAGCAAAATCACAATCTACTTGAACAGAGCAATACTCAACCATGAGGTCTCAAAGCTGAACAAACTGCATGCTATTAAGAAATGCTATAGCTGGAAGGAGGGTAGTGTAGAAACCTACCAAAAAAATATTGGTCAACAACAAATTCAATCCATCCTAGACAACTTCCTGGACAAAATGTTTCCCTGCAATAGTGACGGTGTAAACTTAACAGTAGGAAGCCTGAATATAATATTTGACCTATCAGCTAACATATCAAATTCTAGCAGAAAACCTGGTTTGATGAAGAATGTAAAAACTTAAAAAAGAAATTGAGAAACCTATCCAACCAAAAACACAGAGACCCAGAAAACCCGACTCTACAGAAATACACTAAGAAAAAAGAAGAAACAGCATGTCAAAAAACAGCTCAATGTAATTGAAGAATCCATAGAATCAAATCCCATCTGGGAAAATTGGAACACACTAAACAAACAACAACACGAAGAGCTATCCATACAAAATGGAGATGTATGGATAAACCACTTCTCTAACCTTTTTTCGGGCATATAACAAAAAACCAATGAGCAAAAACATATACATGATAATTTACAAATCTTAGAATCAACTATTAAAGACTACCAGAACCCACTGGACTCTACAATTACATTGGATGAGCTACAGGTCAAAATGCAAACCCTCCAACCCAAGAAGGCCAGTGGTGTTGATGGTATACTAAACAAAATGATAAAATATACTGACCACAAACTCTTGAACATTATCATCAGCTCTGGCATCTTCCCAGTGGTGTGAAGTACATAAGTAAAAATACTTTAAAGTACTACTTAAGTAGTTTTTTGGGGTATCTGTACTTTACTATTTATATGTTTTACTCCTTTTACTTCACTACATTCCTAAATAAAAGTATATACTTTTTACTCCATACATTTTCCCTGACACCCAAAAGTACAGTACTAGTTACCATTTGAATGCTTAGCAGTACAGGAAAAAGGTCTAATTCACACACTCATCAAGAGAACGTCCCTGGTCATCTTTACTGCCTCTGATCTGGTGGACTCACTAAACATAAATGCTTCCTTTGTAAATTATGTCTGAGTGTTGGAGTTGCCCCTGACTGTCAAAAAAGTAATAAAAAAGGACATTGTGCCATCTGGTTTGCTAAATATAAGGAATTTGATGTGTAGCATTTACATTTACTTTGTACTTTTATACAAGTATGACAATTGAGTATTTATTTCCACCACTGTAGTTAAGTACATTTAAAATCTGATACTTTTAGACTTTTACTCAAGTAGTATTTTACTGGGTTACTTTCACTTTTACTTGAGTCATTTTATATTAAGGTATCTTTACTTTTACTCAAGTATGACAATTGAGTACTTCTTCCGCCTCTTCCCCAGAGGTGGACAAAGTACCCAATTGAATTGGCGAGGCCACTAGAACAGTCTGCAGTACCCGGCCTCACCCTACTAACTGAAGTCAAATGTCTACTGTTTGCAGATGATCCATTTACATTGACCCCCCTCATTTGTTTTGTACACTGCTGCTACTCGCTGTTTATTATTTATGCATAGTCACTTCACCCCAACCTACGTCTACAAATTACCTCAACTAACCTGTAACCCAGCACACTGACTCTGTACCGGTACCCACTGTATATAGCCTCGTTTTTGTTATTTTACTGTGTTACTTTTTAGAATTTTTTACTTTAGTTTATTTGGTAAATATTTTCTTAACTCTTCTTGAACTGCACTGTTGGTTAAGTAAGCATTTCACGGTAAGGTCTACACTTGTTGTATTCGGCGCATGTGCCAAATAAAGTTTGATTTGATTTGATCTGCTG